>NC_058038.1:2728655-3086448 GCF_019176455.1 Solea senegalensis | reverse complement strand
ATATCAGTCAATGGATCCCTTATTTGTTACCGCGGATACCGCGAGAAGAACATTCCGCTCAATGTCACTGTGACCAAGCGGAAAACACCTGCTAAATCAACACTGTATTTTTACTCACCACAAAGATTTTACACAGGATGTGACCTTCTGACAACCTCATCACAGCCCATGTGAAGCCCCGCCCCCCTCCACTCCACACACACTAACTGGTACTAGTAGAGGCCACTGGTGCTGGTTGACGAGTCGGGGATTCTCGTGGCCCCGCCCTGCTCTGCCCTACAAGCCACCGCGTGTCCTGCCCCAGACCCATTGATTTTATCGGGCGACACCAAAGTTCAGACGAGCGTCCAGTCTGCTGCGCGGCCTCGGGGTGAAACAGGCGGTGACAGGGCCTGCCCTTCCATCGCCAATGTCAGTGAATACTCTCACATGAACGCATGAAAAGAGTCAAAAGTTCACGCAGAAATACCACAGAAAAACGTGCACAGGTGGAGTAAAAATTGGCCCCGGGATTATTTTTTGTTCATCTTCACAGCTTTAGTAATCTATGGATTACACTTGATAAAAGTCATCAAACAAAGTGTTTCCTATTTTAAAGAAGGAGCCAAATCTCCAACAACACAGTAGAAAAATAGAAATAACGTAAGGAAAAGAAATAATATGTAAACAAAACAAACAACAAGAGCTAAAACCAACTCGTAATCCTACAAGGAAACCCTTAAAAGTTGTGAGAACAAGACAAAATTTCCTCACAAAGATAGACAGACATAATGCATATCCCTAACCCACTTACCTTAACCATCACAACTAAAGAACCAGAAAAATGTCCTTACAAGGTCTTGCTTTTAGGTTTGGTCAGTAGTAGTTATGGTTAAGGTTCAAGTAATTTCCCCTGAAGTCACGGCAACCATGACACCGAGTCTTTCCATCGTCCACTCTACTCTGTCTGGTGATGTCTCCACACTGCTGCCTCGTGTGGTCACTTTGTGTCACTAAGATAAATCTAAAAAGAGGATTTCAAACACTCACAAGTCACAAAATAAGACATTTGAACGTAGTGACAGAGGCAGCAGTGGATCATCAACTCCTGTATGCTGTGATGTTAGAATCACTGATTTTCTCTATGAGGTTTGGTGTGGGAGAGTGAGTGGTTTACAAACTTCGACATAGACTTAAACCCTGTCCCTGGTTGGTTCCCGGCAATGGCTGCACAAACCAAAGACCCCAGTAAAAGGTCACTCCCGCCCATTTAAAGGCTTCATCGTGTGACTCATCATGGTCGCCTATGACAGTAGATGCTGTATGACTGACATGATGTATCACCGATGTGAGGGTGACCAGAGCGAGAGACGAAGACGGCGACTCCGAGAGAAGCCTGACCTATATAAGAAAGAGGCTGAAATATTTATGGATGTCAGTGTCCTAATTGGCAAACCGCTGGGAGTCGTGTGGGCTTCTCCTCCAATCAGAGAGTGGGAAGGTGATAACACATGCGCACACACGCACACACTGGTCTGGCGGACGTCCAGGACCAGGACGTCCCACCTGATCCTGAGAACTGTACTAAACCCTGTTGGCAGAAAATTCAAGAGAACGTGTACATGTCATTACCGCAGAACCTCAAGGCCGCATTGTGCGCTGCATATCGCAGACCCTGGTATACTTGCATGTTAGGGTCCTGGAGTATCCCACTTCAACATCGGGTGGCAGTAAAACTCTGGACACAGGGAATAGAACGCCGCATTCCTACCAAAGAAGAAGAGGACGATGCGACAACTCACTTGGACACGTCTGGTTCTTCTGGATAAGAACCAGACGGAAGTATACCAGGGCTTTCAGGCCTTCCGCCGGAACGAGCGTCCAATCACAGACAAAGATTCACCAGCGCGTCACATGTTTGTGACGTCAGCTTCTTAGCACTGTGATTCCTAAACGGTTGAATAACTGCTAGATATGGAAAGTGAAAGTTATCTTGGGGAAAAAAGAACTCACTCAATGAACATTTTCTGACAATTCTACAACCATGAAATCAAAACTAAATCCAGGAGGCCTGGATATCGTGAAGGTTTTTTCCAGTTATGTCACTTTTAATGGCCAGAAAAAAACACAAATTGAGAAAAAACAGCACAACAGTGTTGAAAAAAAACTGTCATCCCAAGGTCACAGAAATCCCACGTGTATTTGTTGTGTTTTTGTAAATCTAAAAAGAGAAGTTATGATATGAGAAGTGCAGAGAACTCCTGGCAGACCCTCAAACCTGTCACACAACGCTGTAATGAAATGACTGGAGAGGGAAAAAAAGGAAAATCCAATCACTGTAATGTGTTACTAACTAATGTGTTACTGCCCAGCACTGACTGTAATGAAAAGCTCCATTTATATTCTGGGCTTGTGTGTGTGTGTGCGTGCATGCGTGTGGATATTCTCATCACTGCTCACGCATGCACGCGTATCCAAATCAGGATCAGATGTAATATCTCCATGTGGATCCACAAATCGATGACGGCATCTCATGCAGTGACAAAAGTTTTTCTGTTTTTCACATTAATTAAAGCTGTTGGAATAGAAATCGCTCGGGATCAGAATGACAGAACTGTCATCGATGTTTAAATTCTTGTTTTGCTGAATGTGGACTATGAGACCGAGGGTGGGGACATGTGAAAGACCAAAATCATACTTTCCACACCCACACACGTCCACGTTATGTAAATATCATCAAAGATTCGCCTCAGTGACACAAAGTGACAAAACAAAGCGGCAGTGGAGCAGCAGCTCCTGTGTCCCTGCGAGCTAAAAACACAGATTTTCTCTATACACTTTGGTGTGGGAGAGTGAGTGGTTTACAAACTTCAGTTTACAGAAAAAACTATTAAGATATTAAGTCAATTTTCGTTGCTTGAATACCATTATTTATATCCATTATATTTCCGTGTCACTGTTTATTACACAACAGTGGAGCAGTGTTGTAACCAAGGCAACGCCGATATCTTGCATCTGTTGCTTCCCTGTGACAGTGACCATGGAAACAGCTGCCCCTAGCATCAGTTAGCTACACTGTCCTAGCAACTGAGACAAGTGACTGCGCCAAACGCTGTCCCAAAGACATCCGCCGGCCAATCACAGGAGAGCACAGCACCAACGACACTAACAGCAGTGCACGATTGTGAGCATCCTCTGAGCATCCTCCGAGCATCATCCGAGCATCATCCGAGCATCATCCGAGCATCATCCGAGCAACATCCGAGCATCATCATCATCATCCAGCAACATCATCCGCAACATCTGCAGCAACATCAGAGCAACAGCATCATCCGAGGCATCAGCAACATGCATCATCTGCATCATCTGCATCATCAGCAACATCTGAGCAACATCTGAGCATCATCTGAGCATCATCTGAGCCTCATCTGAGCATCATCTGTGCATCATCTGAGCATCATCTGAACTGCTATGGCTGATCTTTTAGGACAGGCATTGGAAAACGGGTTCGTCAGGTGTCTGTGTCTCGCTTGCACAAAGGAAAATGGAGCAGAAATCAATGGGTCTGTGTTTACAGGTTACACACAAGCGACTGTAACACTGTCTGTGAAAACAGACGAGCTGTTTGCCAGCGAGGAGAGGAGAGGAGAGGAGAGGAGAGGAGAGAGGGAGAGAGGAGAAAGGAGAGGAGAGGGGAAAGAGGAGAGGAGACACAAAAATAACCCACAAACTGTTGAAGAAAAGGAAGACGTGATACTCACGTAAGAAGTACTCGGATGGGTCCGCTGCATGATCTGTGTCCTCGGGAAAGTGGTCTATCTGTTTACACATTCCTTTGAAGTTTCCTGTGGGGGGGGCAGAGGGAGAGAGAGAAAGATCAGCTGAGTTAATACGAGACAGAAACTGTTACATCATCCATAAAAATGGATGTGACGGGGGTCACAAACCCAGGTCTACTTGCTGCCACTACACCAACCATGTGGCGCATACGGCACCATCATTTACAAAGTCGACTGTGCGTCCTGTCGCCATTGCTGGTGACCATGTTTCCACTGAGAGCGAGCGTCGGTGTCTTGCACTGGTTCTCGGTTCTCAGAGTTTGTGCTGCTCACACAGACGCAGACAGCTCTTCAGAGAGAGCAGAGCCTGAGCATCGAGCTTCTCCTGCAGCAGGTGGCAGCTTGTAAACAAGAGCAGTGCAGCTGGTGCGACCTGGAGCCGCTCCAGCGCTCGTACACAGGGAACCTCATCCTCTTAATGCTCATTCATTTGGCCGACACCTCGCCGTTCAGCCGCTCCGTCCATTCAGGAAGCAGCGCGCTGACTCCCCTCCCTCCTCCCGCCCCCTTTTCCCTCCCGTCTGCTCTTCTCCACCTCCCTCACTACGGCGGAGTCCAGCTCAATGTCACCATGGCACAGGCACTTCCTGGTTTTCAATAAACTAGTGTGACTTGTTCACACATGCAGCGTGAGCCACGTTAACCAGAGGCGCTCTTAGACTCCGAGGGCCCCCAGGCAACAAAGCAACTCGGGGCGCTTTTACCATCACCTGCACACTACAAGCCCTCAGAGTACATAATCAAATATTCTTTATACGGACTTTAATATCAAGGTGGTTTTGATGTAGCTGCATGTTGGTGGGTTTCTAGGGGATTCATGGATGTCTACCCCTTGTTTGACATCAAATTGAAGGACTTTCCAGGACCATTTCCCTCAAATTTCCAGGACTAGAATGTGCTGTCATAGCTTAAGATGTGAAGACAACTTGTAAAATGTCGTCTTTGCCCATGATGGCATCCACTTTTATTGATTTGCAGCACTATCTGCCAAATCGATAATAATAATAATATTGTTATATTAGGGTTAGGGTTGCCACTAATAATGATAATAATAATAATAAAAATAATACAAACATGAACAGGTTCCTCTGTGGCCGTGCCACAGACAGCAGAAGGAAGACGTAATGGGAAAGGGCAAAGAGAGATAAATACAGGAAGGACGGGGGAGTAGAGTGGTTCTGAAGGACGGAGGTGGAATACATCAAGTTTAAGTGTCACAGTTTTTACTGCTGAGCCATGAAAAAGCCTTGAGACTTTAGTTCCTGTGTCGGTGGCAGTTACGTACTGCAGCTTTAAAATAAGATGGGGGGGCGGGGGCACAGAAAGATTACTTGTTTACATACGACTGCACTGTGTGTGTATGTATGAGACCGCGTTGTCAGGTGTCCCCGTCCATAGTTGTACGATTTGTAACAACAGCTGTGGAGAGTGGCCTGTTGGGGGGGGGATGCTTCAATTAGCCCGCTGAAAGATTTATGTGACACTTAAGCGCTCCGAAACGCTCCTTTCTCTTGTAAGAACATGTAAACTCAGCAGGCTGCTAACTGCTTTATAATGACACTTTCATTTCAGAGACTGGATCCCCGTGTAGGCCGGAGCACAGGACCCGGGGGGGTCGAGGAGTGAGCGGCGCGTGGACGTTAAAGCGGCAGGCAGACGTGTTACAGCGGCGGCTCGGCTGTGAGGTCAGAGCACTCAGCGCTAACAGAGAGACACTGTTTCACGTTTACGAGAGCAGCACACATTCAATATGTTCTTGTTTTATCGCATTTCTACCGATGACTCTTGCATTTCTTATCCAAACAACGTCAAAGTCACACACTGGTGTCCTTGGGAAGTCACCTAAAAAGTGGTCAATGTTTTAAACGGTGGTAGACGGTTTGAGGGCTGTGACCGATGGATGCGTAACGTGATGTCGCAACAACACTGAATACGACACAAGAGACAACAATGGAGGAAGACCAGCAGCTCTTCTATTCCTGCTCGGTTTGTGGCCGAGTGTATGTACGAGAGTAGACTGCAGGCGCTGAAGAAATGTTTTTCTGTCACCCAATCAGCTGCTGACCCTAACGTAAGAAGCAACATGGAAGAAGTATTGGATTGAAATCCACTAGATAAGAACAGTGGACTAATAAAGGGAAAGGGGCCAAAGAATGGAACAGTTGGTGTTGGATAGTTTGGTACTATTCCAAAAGGAAACTGCGAAGGAACATGAGGCTGCATTGAGTCTGAGAGGTCTGGTGGAGCAGGGCCGTGAAGACATTTGTAAACGAAGTTATCCTTTAGGATTTAGCATTTTAAAGTATTGAATTCAGGTGTTTCTCTCAGACTTTGGTCACTAGGCCTGTTGTCTCCAAGGAAGGACAAACTTCACGCTTCAGTGTCATTGTGTCTACAGTTTGAGAGGTTATTTTTTATTTATCCAACATGACTGTGTCCCCATGCACAAAGCAAGGACTATAAAGACATGGTTTGACTTTGACTTTGGTTGCAGAAGAACTTGACTGAGTCACCCAGCCAGAGTCCTGATGACCTTTAGGATGAACTGGAACAGAGATTGTGAGTCTGAGACCTTCACGTCGAACATCAGTGTCTGACCTCATCAATGCTCTACAGAGTGAATGGACACAAATTCACCATAAAAACACTTCAAAACCGTGAGGAAAGTCTTCCAAAAAGAGTGCAAGCTGCAAAAGAGGGACCAGGTCCATAATAAAGTACTGAATATTATTAATAATAACGGTCGGGCGTCCCAATACTTTTGTCCACAGTGTTTGAACACACAGTGGACAAATCTGAGAGAGAGAGGAATCCAGGTCAGGTCCACCTACACATGAAACATCTCCACCAGCAACATCACCGCGATCAGACGAGAGATGGAGGTTTTATGAGACACCAACATGGAGGAGGTGCAGTGGAGGGGGGAAGAGGAGGAGGAGGAGGAGGGGTCACTCTTATCTGAGTGGGAGGTACAGTTTAAAAGCGAGACAGAGATTCAAGCTTGCGTCTGATTCGTCAGTGGGCGGCACTTTCTGAAAGTTTTCCAGGCTGAACCTGAGTGCGTCAACATCCCCTTCCTCCTCCTCCTCCTCCTCCTCCTCCTCCATCCTCTGTCCCTGCGGCTGCTGTTGCCATGTGGACCTCAGAACCATTCGCTTCTGGTTGCCGTGGTTACAGCTAACTGGGGCTCCGCTGAGGACAGAGAGCCGGTGAGGTGTCATTAACCTCAGGATGACACAGCAGCTTCACTTTATACGTGACGTAAGACAAGTTTCAACATGTGGCCGGGAGTTGAATTATTATTATTGTTACGCGTTCAACTGGACCCAAACTATACCCCTGACCTTTGACCTGGAGATAATAGGTCCACAGAGGAAGAGCGGGAGGGTTTTTACTCTAACATCTTGTGAGTCATTGTGATGGTTAAATATCTTATCTCCACTGCCCCCTACTGTTTGTTAGTGGAAAACCAGCCATGCAAAATCTGGGGACCGTCGCCGACCCGGAGACCTCAGAATCAGGAGGTCTCGCAAAGAAACACACACACACACACACACCCAGGTATCCGCGTTAAGATCGAGGCAGTGATATTGTTATTTTAGACGTTCATCGCAGCAGAGAAAACCGTTATCGGTGAAATCGACTGTGTGATCGAGCAAGGGAGGGGCAACACACGGGTAAACATCGGACCGGCTTTTTTAGAATGGTGAGAACTGGAGAAACACGCATTAAAAAACGGATGCCGACTGTTAAACTCACGGACATGGACTTGTGTTCACCGGCTCTATTGAAAAAAAGGCAAAGGAAGGGGTGGAGCATCAGTGGTGATTTTTAAATGAGGTAGATGATGGACGGACGGATGGAAGTTTGCGGTGGCGTTCTCGAAATGTCTTCTGCAGACGAGTTCCTGTTTCCTGTCGGCAGACGGGAAAATTAAACCGTACGTAAGTTGCTTTAAAATAACATGTACTGTAGTTCTCGAATGAGGGGCGGGGCACAGAGAGGCGCAGACTCTGAGCACACGTCCTTTCAGGTCAAACACATTTAAGTGACATGACGGGCGCTGAAAAAATCCACTGGAGGGAAATGACTGCACTGCGGCGGCGTCATGTTCTCACACACACACACACACAAACACGCATGTGGAGGTATGTGCTCATGACCCCATAAAGGTAATGGGTTCACACGCGTTCTCTGACATCTCGTCGTACGAAGAGTCGCTCCCAAACAGCGTCGACAAGAGCCCTAATCGCCTTATTCATCTTCATAATCACACCTTATTCATCCTTATAATCACTATATTCATCTTGGTAATGACCTTGTGAATGCGGGAGGCCCTGCGTGCTCTCTCTCGTTGCCCTCACACACACACACACACAGACACACACACAGATGTAGCTGGTCCATCTCGGGCTGTGAAAACAGGCTTTTTTCATGTCAAACGCCGCGGTGCCGCTGCTGCAGCGTGACGACTTAAAGACACAGCGAAGCGACAGACGCGCCGTCTCTAAACTCAACTCTTTCATAGTGAAGTGGAATATTTGTGGGACAGGCCTGTAATTTTCAGCAGGCATCAAAAAAACAAAAAAAAAACTAATCTGAAATTGCCAGAGGACGTGAACGAGGTCTGCAGGTTCACGCCCAACTCCGCCCACGTCGCACTTCACCCCGCTTCGTGGAAGCAGACGAGGAAGGAGGAAAAGGCCAGAGCTTAATATACTCCAAATTCCTGCTTCCGACCTCATTCATTTCTGATTTATGGATGTGAAAGCGATGAAAAGCTCACCTGGACAGTTGGACACTTGGACACGGAGGACATGGCTGGTGTCAGAGACACAAGGAAAAACAGATTTTAACCATTTATCAAAAGGATCAGCGCTTGAACTCACTGTTGGACACATTTTTGTTACTAAAAGCTGAAGTTTGTAAACTGCTCACTCTCCCGCACCAAACCTCATAGAGAAAATCAGTGATTTTAACACCACACACACAGGAGCTGTTGATCCACTGCTGCTTCCATCACAAGTTCAAATGTCTTTTTTTGTCACGTCAACATTTGAAATCCTGCTTTCAGATTTACTTCAGTGACACAAAGTGACCACACGAGGCAGCAGTAGACCAGCAGCTCATGTGTCCCCTAAAATCACTGATTTTCTCTATGGACTTTGGTGTGGGGAATAATAATTTCCCAGAATGCACTGGAGTGCATGAGTGTTTGTCTCACGTGTTTAGAGTTTCAATTTTTTTTCTTGTTAAACGAGATCAGATTGGTTGAGTGTTAAAAAACCCACAGATGAGTCAGAATAACTCGGCTCTGACAAAGCTGACCTTGTGTCTTCACCAGTGAGACGTCTGCGGACGTCCTCCTGAGACAATGTGGAGAAGAAACGGTCACCTGTGAACCTCCACCACCGCCGTCACTGTTTTCTAGACTTTTCTCTTCAAGTCCCTCTGTATTTATAGTCGGAGGCCCAGTTCACATGTAGGTGGGTATTTTTGAAAAGTCACACTAAGTTCTCAGAAACATAGAACTCCTCATTTGCCCACTTGGTCGGTCTCATGTCTCCTCTAAACTCGGAGGTTTCTCAGGGGGCGTTCCTGTGCCCCATGACCTCGTAAAGTCTGAGTTCTGGCTTACAAATGGACTAATACGAGAGCTTCTCTTGCGTGCACTTTGCTGCTTTTTGAGAAGACTATTAGGGCCCGAGCCACAAAGGACAGGGGCCAAAACGTCTCCTGGCAGGAATTTGTGCGAGGAACCTATTGTTAATCCTTCAGATTATTATTCTATCTGTGGTTTTGCTGTAATTTTTGAGGGAGTTGACGTGTATAAAAACCCTTGAAACTTTGCATGGAGGTCAGGTCTGGTGTTAATGTGATATCGGTATAGTTCCTGGATCCGTGCGTTGCTTAAGGGCTCTATAGCGCCCCCTAACGGGAAAACAGTGGCAAAATTGGCGGACAAAAAAAGTTGAACATAACCATGGCCTCAACTCAACAATTTGCACCCGACGTAAATGAGCGAACTCGTAACATAAAACATAACAATAAAAAAAAATTGCCAAGTTTTGCGGTTTCAAAGCGGCGTGGCCATGGCAACCCTCGAAACAGGAAGTGTCCTATGACTTTGGCATACATTGAGTTACACTGAATTCCCCGAAACTTGGCGGGAAGATGTTCTAGACCAAGACGAACAAAAAAAAATCGACACTAACCATGGCCTCAAGTCAACAGGAAGTCGACCATTTTGGAATATTGACGTCCATTTTTGCGATTTGCACCTTCTGTAAATGAGTGAGACGCATCAAAGGTGAAAGGTTTTGCAGATTCAAAAGTGAGGTCGGGGAACTGTTGGCCCCCCCCATACCTGTGTGGGGACGCGAGGGCCCTATCATGACTGCATGCAGTCCGAGTTTATTATTCTAATTGCTCTTTTCTGAGGTTTAAGTGTTAAGAGTTTCCCCAAATTTCACCACAATATCAGGCGTGAAGACAAGTGAACATATAATAAACCCTTTTTTTTATTAAGAAGAGCAAAAGATTTGCAAAAACTTCCCAAAAACTTCAATTTCAACAGCCTTTCAATTCAACTGCATGGTGACCGTGGAGTTTGTTTTACTTCACAGTCTGTGGAAGCGTCACGCTTCACTTTCTCTTTAATAACCGGAGGAATGTCCTGCTCTCTGCGCCGGCCCGCAGATGTGACGATGACGATGATGAAGATGTAGGTGGTGCTCACTGACCACAGCGACGCGGCGGTCGACCTTTGCCCTCTGTGATTTACGCTGTACGTCCAGGAAGTGAACTCACACACACACAGCGCGGGGCAAGCAGAGTGGGGCGGTCGCGGCGCGCCGTAAATCCTTCGCTCCTATAAACACGCCCATTTAAATCAAGCGCTTTCCCAAACGCCGTTAATAACAGCAGGGACACGCTCAGATGAGAGGGGCGGGGGCCGAGAGCGGAGGGTCACAAATCAAAGGCAGTCGATGCAGCCGCTTCACCCCAGTGTAACACCCTTTACTGCGACTCATCTTTTGTATAACTGTATTCATTTATTTATTTATTTAGTTAGGAACAATAATGTAGTTTAACACGGTTCCACGTCAGCGTCTGTGAGACACAAACAGACAGAACACGTTAAATCAAACGCAAATGATCCAAATCTGTTGCCATTTTTATGAAAACAAAGGATTTATTATTAAGATATTTGTGGTGTGGAGCAGTTTTTACAGACAAACACTTAGTGAAGACACATCACAGACATAACCCTTACCCCTTACCCTTACCTTAACCTTAACCAACACAACTACTCCCCATATTGCATGTTTTTGGACTGTGAACCCACAAAACTCCACACAGATCAGGCCCTTGTTCTGACCGGGGTCGCGCACACACAGAACTGCATAATGTTCCTACAGAGATGGCTGTTATTGGACCTCACATTGATCTAAGTACAAGTCTACGCACACACACACACACACACACACACAGATGTCTGCCAACAGTGTATCAAGTTTTATCGACACGTCGTCCAGAGCCAAATGCTTCACCTGATAGTGACCGTCGTCGCTCCACGTTATGATGCAGGGAACACAACTCTCACAGCTGTTTATAAAACAGAAATAAATAAATAAACAAGAATAATCATATTGCTTTCCGACTTTCTGATTTTAATTCCTGTTTACTCAGAAATGATAAAACCTAGTAAAATATTAAAATGGTACAAATCTAGATAGAAGTCATATGGTCTATTTTGTCTATAATGTATACATATTTATATATTTTACATGTTGTTAGAATCTTTCTACATTGTAGTTTTAATGCACGTTATGAGAATCTTCACTGTCTTTGCTGCTGTGACAACTTAAATGTGACTAACACAGGATTAAATCGACACTAATCTGAACAAACAGTAAGGGAAAAGTCTAAATCTTCATGTGACTGAACTTTGACCACAGACTCGCTCAGCTTCACCTAAACCGCACCACACTTTTATCTCCAGGAGGATTTGAATAATTGTGTCAGTGTCCTGTGTTTTTCCTGAGAAGTGCTGACCTCAGCAGAACTCCAGCAGATAAAAGGTCGTTCAGGGAGAGATAAGCAGCAGCAGCAGCAGCAGCAGCAGCAGCAGCAGCAGCAGCAGCTTCCGATAAAAGGTGACGCGAGGTGAGAGTAGTTACACACAAGATGATGATTAAAATGATGGGAGGAGGTCAGGCAGCTGTGTGAGGAGGGGGGAGGACCGGGAGGGGGCGGTGACTAATGCTGGTTTACTGTTAACACAATATCTCATACCCACGTTACAAATGTCTCTCAAAGTGTTACAATTCTGACTTTCTGATTTTAATCTCAGAACTGCAACTTTCTGATTTTAATCTCAGAATTCCAATTTTCTAATTTTAATCTCAGAATTCCAAGACACGTTTTTTTTGTCGCCTTTTGGTTTCATTTGTGAAACTGAGCGTTTACGTGCAGCTGAAAACAAAAGAGACATGAGGATCCTGACATGAACCAGTTACCAGCTCTTACATAGCACTTTTCCTTTCAAAATAAAAGCCACTAACGTTGGCTCATATAACATTTTTGACAAATAACAGAAATAGCATAGACTCTGTATCTTGTTAAGTAAAATACATGTTAGTAGCCGTTTCCACAAGTGTCGTTAGCAGGAACAGGAAGTAGTCACACTTCCGCACACGTACAGAATAAGGACACATGACTCACTTTGTTTACTCTGCCATGTTGGCAGGAGAAAATGAACAACTCCAGTTCTGGTTTCAAGCTGTCAGAGTTCACAGCTGCTTTTAATCCACAGAGATTGAGCAACGATATCGCAGAACCTGACGGACTGAATCTATCTGACCCTTATATACTGCCCCCTGGTGCTTTTCACCAGTATGAGTGGACATTATTCCAGACCTGCAGCATTACGACATCTTCAACTTTCTGATAAACGCAACGCTTACGAAAATAATAACGTAGTAGTGAAAATATCGGGATAGTAGCACAGAGGCTTGGGCTTCAGGGCCCCTGAGGTCTTTCTGAGGCATTTAGGCCCCTGGGGTCTTTCTGAGGCCCCTGAGGTCTTTCTGAGGCCTTTGGGCCCCTGAGGCCCCTGGTAGGCCTGTTCAGTAATCCAAGCTTGCTGATATTTCAGCTCATTGTTGAAAAGAGCGGCTGAAAATAAAGTGAAATGATCTCAAATGTCTTCCTGTTGTGTGTTTTTCAGAGAACGCTGACATGTCCTGCACATCAGGCCCGATCTGTTTCAGATATTTGAGCCGCACGAGCATTTGATTCAACTGACACGAACTCTTTAGTTAAAACACGGTCATTTCAGGACATGGTCTGATACACTGTCCCCACAGTGGACAGCATGTCCATATGGGTCATGTACTGGCTGACAATATGGGTCCAAAGCAAGTTTGTCCATGGTTTCTGTGGTGGCCCTGCTTCAGAGTCACTGTGACGGTTAAGTGTGTTGTTGTGGGGAGATTGGGCGCTGTCTCCACTGCCCCCTACTGTCTGTTAGCAGAAGACCAGCGTTGACCGTTGCTGTGAGGACGAAACCACATGAAGTGAGGAACGTTTTGGTTGGTCCTCACGTTCTGTCCCACCTTTAAAAGGCTGTTTATTGTGTTTAAGGTAAAAGTTAATTTAGTTGACGGTTAAGGTTAGAGTAAGGGAGTCATGGAAACCAAAAGATTTGAATTGTGGTTAAGGTTAAGTTTATTGATAAGACTGTCTGGACGTGGACGTCCTGGGGATAATAGCTGCACAAACCCGTGTGTGTGTCTTTCTATGTGTATCATTTTGTCTTGTCCTCACAACTTTAAAGGGCTTTTTGGAGGTTAAGACCTGGTTTTAGTGTTAGAATTAATGCATTATGTCTATGAGTGTCTGTCAGTGTCTTTGTCAGGACCAGTAGTCCTCATGTAGAGCAAAACCTGGTCCTAAAGAGACAGAACCTCATTTCTGAGGAACTGGTGAAGTGATAATAACACGTTTGTTTAGTCTGTTTAAATGAATGGACGTCAATGCCAAGGTCCTGAGAAGAATAGCTGCACAAACCCGTGTGTGTGGTACATCCAGTATTCAGTGTAGTGCTTCTATGCAGTTCTTTTTTTTTCTAATCTTTAATGTAGGAAGAAAAAAGCCAATGGTTGCAGTCTGGATGCGTCAAACCACCTCCTCCCCTCAGTCTCTCCCTCTCTCTCTCGCTCTCTCTCTCTCGCTCTCTCTCTCTCTCTCGGTGGCGATTGGCAATTCACTGAGTGTCCACATGTCATCTCTTGCCCTGCTGCAGCGGCGAGCAGCACGGCATGCTGGGAGGAGGAGGAGGGAGAGAGGGGGAGGGGAGGGCAAGATGGCTTAGATGGATGGAGGACATGTATTCATCCATTTCCACCATTTCATTACATCTATGTAAATACTGCTGTGTGTGTATGTGTGTGTGTGCGTGTGTGCGTGTGTGTCACAGCCTGACAGAAGACAAACATCTCGCGCTCAGTTTCCTTCACGTCCATTCGTCACCGCCTCTTTGACGTCCTGCTCCCAGTGTCTTTGTGTCTTTGTCATCACACTTAACCCCCCCAAACAGTTAAGGACATTTGATATTGTGTCCTCTGAGAGCGGAGGGTGGGGGGGTTGAAGGAAGTCAGGAAAGAGGGGAAGACAGGTCACATGATCGGCACTTAATGCCGTCGGCTAATCGCTTTAATTATTGTTTTTAGTCTGTCTCTGTGTGTGATTCAAACCCAATTATGACGGATGATGTTCAGAGTCTGACCCACATTTTGCACACACACACACACACACACACATATTTCTGTCCAGTGTGAGACTTGCATTGACGTCCAGACTAACACAAAAGTCTTATCCTTAACCAAACCCCAATTCTATTCTCACTTAAACCAGATCCTCAGAAGTTAGGGTCTGCCTCTTTAGGACCAGGTTTTTGGGTCTCCAACGGTAACAATCTAAACCCAACAATCTAAACCCAACATTAAGGCCACCATCTTGGATCGAGCGCCGACTCAGGGCGATTTTGCAGCGATGGTATTTGAATGAACTTGTCCAAGTGATCTTTTATTTTCTTAATTCAAAAAAGTCACTTTATTTTGTATAGTGCCAAATCATGAGCAAACACTAGGCATCAGTGGAGAGAAAAAAACTGATGTGCAGCATCTGCCTCGACAGGTTGTGGTGAAAGGAAAAATGGGGGACAGAGGAGAGGTGGGGGAGAGAATGGACAAAAGGGAGGTGAGGTAGAGACAGAAGAAAGAGGCCAGGAGCAGATATAAGTTTAGACAGGACAGTTCTGAATCAGTGATGACATTTTTATAGAACTACAATCTCATTTATATAAGCAGCAGCAGAGGTTGTTGCCAAAAATTATACTGATATCGACTTTTAATTATAGCATAATAATAATGGTGATAATAACAACAACAACAATAATAATAATAATAACAAAGCTTATAATAATAATAGCCTCAAAACTGGATCTCAATCCTGCAACCTGCAAGATGAGGACACTTTTCTATATTTTTCTGCTACATTTTGTAAATGTTTGCACTGGAAAAAGGCACTTTTTGCACTTTTAACTTTTGTCACAATGACAATAAAGATTACTGACACACATTCACTCACTCACTCACTCACTCCAGGTGTTTCCAGGTGTGTGTGTGTGTGTGTGTGTGTGTGTCATCCTGCTGCTATGATCATGAGAGACTCCATGTCCTGGAAAGTGATCTGAGAAGGCAGAGGGAAGCCACACTGCTGCTGCTGCTGCTGCTGCTGCTCATTAAAAATTCATCCTCTGCTCTCAGAAACACACACATGAAGGTGAACACACACACACACACACACACTCACACTCTCTGGAGAGAGGGGGAGGAGAGAGAAGCAGCAGCACACTGGACTGGAAATGACATCACTGTCCTCAGTGGACTTCACCTCTTCCTAACGCTAACAACAGTGACTTCATTTTTTTTCACTAATTCCGCTCGAATCGCTCTGATGCGTGGATTAACAGCGCCACCGCCAAAGAAGCGGCAGCAGCAGCCTCGACTCATCAGCAGTTTTCCGGCTCACGCTTGCGTCCCGATGAGTCCCACAGTACGCGTCCCGCCAGCAGACATGAATAATCGAGTGTCAGACTTTGCCAGACACCGGGTTTGCATCATTTCCTGTAGGACGCCTATTAAATCATCATCCGTCAGGTGGGAGCCTGACTCTCTCCATCACGTTGTGAGCAGATAGAACAACCGGCGTCTAAATCGATTAAACTTTAGGTCAAATTCGGCTTCTTCTAAAATGGAAATGAATGTTCATCCATGAAACAAAGTCACATCCTGGATTTAAGTGACGTGAACGCCCGCCCTTCACTCAAAACATGGCTGCCAGGTGTGGATTTTAACCACTTCACAAAACTCTCACCCACTCAAACCCATGCGTGCCTAAGTCTACAGTATCTTAATAATCGTTTTCTTGCTTCACATCACTGTTTGACAGACTTTTCCCTTCATGGAGAAAATCAATGTTTTTAGCTTGCAGGGACACAGGAGCTGCCGCTCTACTTGTGTCTTTTTTTGGTTAAGTTTGAGTCACATTGGTGAACCCGAATTCCAAATGTCAAACACTGAAATCACAAAACAACGCTTGCATTTAGTTCTAGAGGCAGCGGTGGACTGACGACTCCTGTTTAAAATGACTGTGGAGTTTGGTATTGTGAAGTGAATGGTTTTCAAAGGGGGCCACACGGTTGGTGTAGTGGTAAGACCCGGGGTTTGTGACCCCGTCAGAACAAGGGCCTTTCTGCATGGACGTCACATGTTCTCCTCATGTGTGCGTGGCTTTTTTCCACGTCCTACGGTTTCCTCCCACAGTCCAAAAAAAAAAAAAACAGCAATATGGATTAGGTCGTCCTTGCTGGCAGACTCGGCTGAGATCGACCAGGCTAGAAAAAGCAAACAAAAAACGTTCTCAACAGATCATATACAGTTAAACTGACAGATTATATAGATTATATAAAGGGGAGTCTGTTCATCTGTGCTGGTTCTCAGTGACTTTGGCGTGATAGTGGTGCATGGGCACCTGAACTACCCTTTAACCTTCTCTGTGACCATGCCAGTTTCTACGTCTGACACATTCAGTCTCATGACAACTGTTTGTTTTCCCAACAGCACCATTTGCTGTGACAGTGGGGTCTGCCAGCCTCGTAGACGGCACTGAATACTCACTCTGGCCATCTGAGCTCGGACGTTCTCGCCTCGAGACAGGCTTCCACATATTTGGCTCTCTGCTTTTAATGTGGTCGCCAAAAGAACGTGCCATGTTTCTCCTGCTGGAGCGTGTTTGAGAAGTGGACATCGTCTTCCTTTTCCATGAAAACAACATCGATTCCGGAGCGAGCCATTGTTACGAATACCAGTCACCCTCTACACAAGTGGTTCCCAAAGGTTTTCTACCAAGTAGCAGCAGATTTATTCCCTCATCATCCTCCTCTTCCTCACTTATATTTCACACACTGGCACAGATACATAGATTAAGATTGACAGATAAGGTGAATTCCTCAGCTCGGTAGAACAGTGTTTCTGATTCTCCTCAAAGTACCATCAAAGAAAGCTTGTGTACCTATGGTGGTACACGTGCCACCGTTTGATAACCATAGGTCTACACGGTATGTCGTACTATGTGTACAACTGATATTACTGTGAAACAACTACAGCAGTAAAATTAAAGGTAACAGAGTTTGTACGAGCGGCAGCCGTCGAGGAGTCTTAGAGAGGTTGCGCCGACTCTCCTGGTCGTAAAATCTGACCTGACCTTTTCTTGTCATCACGTCGTATCTTTAAAGCATCAAATGTCAGATACTAAGACAAAATAATCAGCAGCTGCTTTGAGTTTTGTTTCTCTGACAACTCTTACTTGGCCTAAAAGAAATATTCTGACCGTTATTGTGAAATGCAACAGAAATCTAAAACGTCTAGCAGCCTTTTGTATAAATCCAGCACCACGGTCACCGAAAATTTAAGCCACTTGCTGAATTTCCGTCGCTCCGCATACGTCCTGCGGATCGTTGGTCTGATCAGTTGCTCCGTCAGATCCATCAAACTGCACACAGAGGCATTTTCATCACCGCCTCTTGGAAGTGGGAGGTGACTCCAGCCTCTCCAGACTCGGACAAAATCTCAGATGAGGCAGAGATGCCGTCTAACAAAGACGCTGAAATCATAAAACATAATCAATAGTGTCATTTCAGACGGTGTCTGTCTGAAATTACAGCTTTGTCTGACTCTCTGTTGCACAGAAAACAAATCAATCACGTTGGACGTCAAATGCCCAAGACATCTGATATCTGAAGACGTCATATATGCATTTAAAAGCGCACACACGCAGATTCTTGTGCAGGCTTCTTAGTAAGGACACTGTAACCTTAACATCACAACCATACGCCTAACCCCAACAGTACTTTTAAAGTGTCACACAACCTCACACACACACACACACACACACACACACGCCATCCTGGGCCATCTGGACTGATCACCTTCATGTGCTCTCAGCTCACTCCTCCATCATCTGTCATCCTCACACGACCTCCAGCACCCGACCCACGGCCAGCGACAGGAACCTCCAGCCTGAACCTCCGCCCCGGCCCCCGTCTCGGCTCAGGCCCTGGACTCTGTCTGAGGTGGTCACAGATCTGTCAGCAGGTACTAAGAGGTGAGAACTTTCCTCCTCATGTTTGACTTCAACTGTTTATCGGGACGACGTCTCAGTCCCTTCATCCTACTTTTGAACACTTAAAAGGTAAATGGTCTACAGCACTTTCCTCGTCTTGATGACCGCTCAAAGCTGCTTTACACAACAGTTTTGTCATTCACTTAAACTTTCATGGGTGTGGTGTCTTGCCCAAGGACACATCAGCATGTGGACTAGACGTATTTCCAAATTTCACAAATTCACAAAGTTTGTATCTTTTTTGCCTGTAGGTTGTGCTGAAAAAAAGGAGATAATTCACTCTATATTGCACATACTTATAGCCTAAAGTAGCCTAAATGCTCTGTGTTCTAAGGGGTAAAGTTAAAAAAAAAAAGTAGAAATCCACTTTACAGGCATTATTGTTTTCATTAGCATTAGCGTTAGCATCATTATCAGCAGGCAGTTGTGGTTTGGCAGTGTCCTCCTCCCCTCTCCTCCCCCCTCCCTCCCTCACCTCAGAGATGATGCAGTGTGTTTGCGCTGCGTTCTGACACAAAGCAAATACGCCGTAATGGATTGCAAATGAACTGCGTCGCAGACACCACCAATTAATCAGGCGGCAGATTGCCGTAACTTTCTTCTCTCTGTGCTACTGCAAAGAAAAACAAAGAGAGGAGAAGATCGCACCTCCTTAAAATAAATGGATTGTATCTGCAGTTAATTATCATTTACTCCAGGGTCTCTCTGGGACGTTTGCACAGCTTAAGGACGCGGTCGGTGAGGTGGAACGGAGAGGAGCGGTGCAGCGATGGAATCAGAGATGGTGGCCTGCGGGTAATTACACTTTCTTCTGTAAGAGGATCAATTCTGCGTAATCAGAGAACAATCTCAGCCAAAGTCTGGTGGGTGTTCCTGACACTTTGACGTGGAAACTTTCAACGTTCACGAGCGAGAGAAACTTTTGTTTTTGTTTGTTTGAGAGCAACTGAGAGCAGACACGAGGCTGGGCACCTTTGACCTCTGAACACTGCAGTCTGCTTCTGTCTGTCTGTCTGTCTGTCTGTCTGTCTGTCTGCAGCACAAAAATAAAGCTTACATAAATATATTCTGGCCTTCTTTGCTAGCTAGCGACACACGTTTAAACTTGCTAACATAAATATATCACAGTTTTCTGTCTATCCATCCATCCATGCTAGCTAGCAATACAAAAATAAACTAGCTTATATAAATATATTATTTCTTTCTTTCTTTAAAATTCAAAATCAGGAAAGTATTTTGTAGTGGTGGGAATATATGTGTGATTCGATTATGATTGTGAAGGCAATGATTGCGACTTATTTAATTGCATTAATTGTAGTATTTAAAGATCTCAAATGTATTTACTTATGTTGACATTTCACTGGAAACCAAGGAGAGAAACAAAAATCTGAATCGTTTTGCGATGAAATTAGCAACAGAGTTTGTGAACAGTATTACGTTTTCTCAGTTTTGTGGGCGATTTCTTTTCACAGATGAAAAAAAGGTTTCCACACGTCACCTTTTAATCCAGATTATGCGGGGCGGGTTTTACACTTTAGCGATAGCTCTCAATCAGCCGCAAGGTGATGCCCGCATTTAAGCTGTGTGATTTGATTGGTGAAGGTGTATTAATGTTGGGCTTTCAACAATCAGTTCATTCAATCCTACACAGAGTTAAAAAAAGCAAAGTTTTTCGTAATTTATTTTTCCCATTATGGCTTTTTCATAATTGATTCATGATCATTCAACAAAAGAATCGCGATGCATCGGAAAACGGATGATTTCTCCCACCTCTAATATCTCATAACTCACTGTTTGAAGTATGCACCAGTTTGCTCTTACACTTTATCTTGTATCTGACTTAACATGAGTCAGGACAACGCACAAAACGTAGAGGTATGTACGTGGGATGAAATAAAATTCTTTGAGTAATTAGTTAAAAGTCTGACAGGTTTAAAAACTCAATGTTCATTTGGTTTAATGTGTTTTTACCGTTACAACACTAGCATCAAAGCTTCATACCAGACCTGAGGCTGCACTGACACACAATCAATACTGATACCCAGCCTCCACAACATGTTCGCCGTAACAGAGAAGAACAAATGGCGACCTCCACTGTAACACAACCTAAGGCCACAGTCCTGCGCTGCTAAACTGTCGCCGGCCTCGGCCTAATCCAGTAATGTCTGCCCTGTAATTTGGCCTTTGCAGGCGATAGAGAGGGCAAAGTGGAGAGCAATAAAGCAGCTGCGTTGGACATTGACTGTCTGCAGTCTCAGCGGAGGCCTAAATGAATCCCATCCATCGCCTGCTGCAGGGCAGAGTGACAGTGCACTGCAATAGAGCTCAGTCACTTTACACTGGATGTTATCAGATAAAGGGGCGAGGTCCACGGCGTTTCTGTTTGTGACAACAAGTGGCTCACAGATACACTTTCCCATCTGTGATCCGCTCATCTTGTGTCGAACTCTACGTTAATCCAGTCCAGTGTTTCCCACATCTATGTTTACAGGTAATCGGAATAGAAACATTTCCCGTACACGTCAATCTGAAAACCTGATCCACGTGAAACATTACGTATTTGCTGTATTTTTTCATTCCAAGAGAGAATAATGGACAGTTCTAGTTCTACTCGTTTTCCCATGACTTCATAGCTCCTCCTCAATGTGGGCGGAGTCATCATAGCACGACTGTGTGACACTGCCGTGACGTGGTTTTCTACGCGACACAAACACACAAACTAGTGACTTGTGAAGCAGTTGTTTTGGGTGTAACTGAATCTGGATTTGTTCACAGAATGGTTCAGTATTTCAGACTCCGTCTGACACAGTCACTGAACTGAAATACCACTGAACGGGGTCGAACGGGGCTGGCGATCGTGAGCCCATCAGGGGCTTTGCTAAGTGTTGGAGGTCAACGCGTGTTTTCATGGATTTTGAAGTCTTTTTAACTTTGAGCTACAGTTGGACATTGTTGGCTTTGATTCTTGTGTCGGAAGTCGTGCTTGACCAATCAGTGACCGGCAGTCTGTCGACGTCACATTTTAGTATCGACTCAGCTCGCTTGGAATCTTGTCAAAGCAGGAACTAAGTCGTGCTAGAACTGTATAATGGAAAAAGCACCATTAGAGGACAGTGAGGGGACGAGCAGACACATGCAGCTTCCGATCAGAATGAATCTTTTCAGAAATGAAGAAATGTTCCACATGTAAAAATAGCTCTGATTGAAACCTATAACTTTCATAATAATAAAAACGAATAATAACTTATGTAACAGTAAAAATGATCATTGCAAAGGGACTGATGCTGCACACACACACACACACACACCATACACACATGCCACACATGACAGGTAATAAAATACAAAGCATCACGTCGGCCTCCCTGCATCTCTTTTCTACACTCCTCCTCCTCCTCCTCCTCCTTCACTCCGAGTCTCTCTTCCTGTAAGTACAGCAGAGCCTGAGGGCGGCGCTGTAATGAAGATGGATGCCTCGGGTTAGCAGCAAACAAAGCGCGGTTCACCTAGCTAAGAGAGCCCGGCAGAGCGGCGGCCTCCGGGGGCCAATTCATCAGCAACACGTGTGTGTGTGTGTGTGTTCACTGTGTGCTGTTGTTGGAGAACTGGCACTCTCTGGATATCTTATCAGACCATTCTTTGTAAACCTTAGACATGGTTGTGAGTGAAAATCCCAGAAAATCCCAGAAAATCCCCAGCGGTGCCTGAATCCACTAAAACATGTCATTGTCTATTTATATATTAGTGAACAGATGTACCTAATAAAGTGGGCAGTGTCACGACCAAAGTCCTGTCTTCAACTAATGTGGAAGACAAAACTGGAAAGACTTGGAGAAAGACGTGAAAAGAACAACACAATATTTTCCTGAATTAACAAAAAAATTGTGAAACATTCTGTGTGGCCCAAAACAATGTCCTCAGACCAACACCACAAAACTAAAGACATCAATAACACAAGTGTTAAACTGCTTAACATTATCTGTGCAGCTTCTCTGCGAAACACAGCTGAACCAGCCGCTATGTGTGAGGCAGAACAGTGAGTGTGACTACTTTATATGCAAACATTTAGCAAAGCTACCGTTTCTACTGCTTCTGTCAACTGTAGCATCGTAGCGTAGGAGTCTCACCTTAAAACCCAAAATACATCAGTCAGTATGTGTGAGGCAGCATGTTTTACTGCTTTACTGCTAACATTTAGCGAAGCTAATAGTTCTACTTCTTAGTGTTCTCTGTGCAGCTTCTGAAGAAACCACAAATACATATGTCGGAATGAGGCAGCACATCGTACCGCTTAGCACAGCTAACATTTAGCAAAGCTAAAATTTCTACTGTTTCTGTCAACTGTCTCATCTTAAAAAACAAAATATATCAGTCAGTAGACATTAAGCAGCATGTTGTACTGCTTAACTGCTTACATTTGGCAATGCTAATGTTTCTATGGCTTCTGTCAACTCCTGTACTCTCTGTGCAGCTTCTCCTCAAAACACAAATGCAAAGCTAATGTTTAGCAAAGCTAACATTCACACTGCTTCATATATACAGTGTGTTTGACTGCTTTAGCAAAGCTAACCTTTAGTAAATCTAACATTCACACTGCTTCACATACACAGTGCGTTTGACTGCTTTAGCAAAGCTAACATTAAGTAAAGCTAACATTCACACTGCTTCTCATACACAGTGCGTTTGACTACTTTAGCAAAGCTAACCTTTAGTCAAGCTAACATTCACACTGCTTCACATACACAGTGCGTTTGACTGCTTTAGCAAAGCTATCATTAAGTAAAGCTAACATTCACGCTGCTTCATATACACAGTGCGTTTGACTGCTTTAGCAAAGCTAACGTTTATGACAGTTTTCCGCGGTGTGTCGTTACTCGACATGTATCGGAAACCTGATTTGTTCCACGCATTTGCGAAAATGCGGCTACTGTTTTACCAAACAGCGTTTCCATTAGGAACAGAGCCAAAATAACCAGCACCAACCAGTCAAATCTTTGGTACCCTTCCCTTGGGGTACCAGAGTAATGGTACAGTATGGGTGGAGCTAGACCAATGACAGTCAGCTGATTGGGCAACAGAAAAAAGCACCACTCCCTTGCAACCGATGTTTCTTCAATACCCCCACTTGCCGACATGGCCATCGGGCACAGCACACGCCCCGCCTACCAAGCAAAGGTACTGTCCTCAGGCGAAATGGAAGCTTAATCGAGGGCTTTATCGTTCCAAACTGGAACCGGACTGTACCATGAAGGAAATACTGTAGTAAATAATCGTGGTGTTTTTTTATGTTATATAATCATCAGCTTCATTGATGCTGAGTACACTGTATTTTTAATATTTTAAATTTGGACAACCCTTTCCTTTTCCGGGAGTGGGATGATTGCGCTTCTCCAACGAGCAGAGGTGGAGGTGTTGGAGCAGCCACTGTGGCTGCTTTCACAAACACAAACCCACCTGTGTCCTCACTGAGAGTGTGATGTGTGGGCCTCGGCTGCCAAACACTCACTCTGTGCTCTTCTCTGCTGCGGAGTTTGCAGCCTGATCAACGGGAAGACTTCATTTAGGCAGTGCTGCAGGGAAAGATGAATACTAGTCATCCTGGCACTTTGAATTAATTGAGCTGAGCTGCAAATTGAGACCTAATTAACATTTGAAATGTTAAACTTGATATCACTCCTCCTGACACTCTGTGCTGAAACAAGGCTGCCTATCGCTTGCCGTTCCCCAGCTGCAACCTCTCTGTACTTTCCTATTTCTCAATTTCCCCCTGATTTTTTTTAAATGTGCAAACTGCCTATAATTAAAAGTACTTGCTTTTTAAAAACCAATTTCCTGCACAGGAAGTCGCTTGAATTAGAATTTAAATGGACCTGACCCCGGCAACGAAAGGTAGAGGCCCTGTTTTCGCTCATGAATCACAAATGAAAAAATCTGTGTTTTTAGTTCCTGCCACTCTGACGACATGTTCAAAGGAAGAGGCTCATTGTGCCGATTACAAAGGTGACGCACGCCGAGCCGAGAGTCGACTGTTTTGATCTCATCTCATCTGCCAGTTAAATGACAGCGTGGCAGGAGTGAAGGCCGCTGACTGCCACAATCACTCCAACTGTGATTAATCCTATGTTTGTTAATGAAATCATCGCCGGGGCCGAGAACCGTGTCAGCATTCAGGGAACGTCCACTGACTGGAAACTTGTTGTCTCACCCTTTGATTCCAAGAATTAGAAAAGTCATGTTTCCAACCACTGGAACGGTTCAGTTTGTGTGTGTTACTTTTTGAGTTTCTGTCAAAATAACCAGCCCCAACCATTCCATTCTTTGGCACCCTTCCCTTGGGGTAAAATGGTACGGTGCGATCAGGGTGGAGCTAGACCTGACCATCATCGTACGACGGCAGCAGTACGTACGACGCCACGCTACGTGGCCATTGGGCACAGCCCACACCAAGTCAAGGTACTGTTCTCAGTCAAAGCACAGCCTGATCCCGGACTTTACCATTCCAAACTGTACTGTACCATGATGGGCACACAGCATAACAAACAACAGAAGCTTGTTTGGTCTGTCCTTCCTGGTGGTGCAAAATGGAAGAGTCTGTCATGCACTGTAGGAAACAAAGGGCCATTCTAGCTAACAATCAATCTTGTGGAAAGAGAATGGGGCTTGTAACTGGAGGGTTGCCAGTTCGAATCCCGACAGGTCAAGGACTGGGGAACCCCTGAGTAAGATTACCCAACCGCCATTGCTCCCCATTGATTGGCTTAATTGGACACACTCAGGCTCTGTCCAAAAGGTTTTCTATAAACACGGCATCTTCATCCACACAAAGAAACAACTCTAAACACTGTAGTACATACAGGCGAGGTCTGTATGTGGCACTGCTACAGACTTACACAAAAACCAGAGAAGAAGATACTGAGCATGTGTATATGGCACGTGGGACCCATTTAAAAAAAACCAAAAAAAAAAACAATAGCATATCAGGGCTACCAAAATTAAATTTTACTTGTGGATACAACGCTGATAAAATACATTTTTGTGTGGAAAGTCCCTGAAACTCACTAAATCTTCATAAGGACGAGGTTAGCAGCAGCAGATTCAGGAGGTTCATCGCTTCACATGAAGTCAATTCAATCATTTTACTGTACAAGTGATTGACGCCACCTGCCCTTAACTTTAACTTGTAAACCTGAAACCGGTTCTAAATCTTGGAGCAGACGGTGCAGTGACTGAGCACGGCAGCTCATCACAGGAGGATGAAGTCAGACAGACGGACACTGTGGCCATTCAGGCTGAGATGAACAGATTTGTAACGCTCTGTGCCCTCGCAAGGTTACAGAGCCTCAATCTCAGCAACATCGCTGCTTCCACCGGGGCGTGACAGGAAACACTCCGCCTCCCTTCCTCTGCATCACGGCCATTTGACATCTCAGAGTGCACTGAGCCCAGACAGGTCAAAGGTTACATGACAAGCAGCCCGGCCATCATTAGGCAGGTCACGCAGGTATGACTACGTTGCTGCTGCTGCTGCCATGACTTTTCATGATGAAAACCTGCTAACCTGCTGGCCCAAAGACACAGCCTCTTTAAAAGAAGCAGATCCTCCACGGTTGCCTTTAATTAGGGTTAGACCAGAGTATTGATTTGTCAGTATATCAGGCTGATATAAGATCCAGGTCCCACCCTAACTGCAGCTTGTGATTATGATATTATTTCATTATTTAGAGTCTAACTTAATATGTACAACTGGAGGAAACTGTCCAGAACAGAAGAAGTGTGGGAGGAGCAACAGAAACAGAAATCTGCTTCACGCTCAGCGTTAGAACCGACGTTCACACGAGAAACATTAAACGCTCAAAGCTGATAGGGATGCACAATTTTTGATTGCCGATATCGGATAAGCCAATATACCAGGATTGCTTGGGCCTGATACAAATACTGATGTATATACAGTATGACTTAGTGTGAGTGTTTTAGTCATTAGTCATATCGGGGGAATCTTGGAGATATCCGATAAGCCAAAGCCAAAATTGACCAATATCGAACCGATAATATTGTGCAGCCCTTTATGCAAATAATAAATAGGTGCCAGTCAATAAAATCAAGTTTGTGCATTTAGCTCACTCCCCCAAACTGAGGTCTCGGACAAGGTTGTTCTGCTCGACTGTTAATACACCCAACAATCACATCATGATTACTTTAGCAACATTAGTAACTCTTGCTATGTAGTCTGCCATGACAAACACTGCTATGCTAACCTCCCATAGCCTCCTCTAGCACCAAGCATCAGGTCCACAACAACATCGAGTGTTAACGCGATGTGTTTAGACGGTCTGGATCTCTTATTGTTGCGTCAAAAGTGTCAAAGGTTGTAGCTACTTCATTCACTCCAATGCAAGTTATTAGCAGGTGCCAGCGGTAAGCTGCAGAAGATGATGACTCGCACTCTGGCGATGATTTGGTTTATGTGTGTGGAGAAAAATTTGAAAAAGAGGCAAAAGGTCCCGGAGTCACATTGTATCTCACATAACATCAATTCATTGACTCAACTTTATTTCACTGTGTCGAATTGATCAATCATTGGTCATTTCCATAGAATGTCTATAAAAAGTGGATATAATCTTCTGGTGATCCAGATGAGGCCAACCTGGAAGTAACAATATATTGAATAGCCGCCAGGGGGCAGTTTAATTGTCTCATACATGAGTTTCAACTGTTCTTCACTCGAACGTTTAGAGTTGTTGAAAAGAGTGGCACCAGTGTGATTGAGAGCTGGTATCGTCCAACAAGAGCCTGATTGGAGGTGAGGCCTCTTAATTTCTGTTTGAAAAAAACGTAAACAAGGCACTGACCAAATCTTGGAGTTCAGATTATGGGTAACATCCTGACCGGTCATTTTATGTTGGCTTTTCATTGGCTAGTCGAATGTGAATATTGTAGCAGCACACAAATACATTTCTGACATCATAAAAGTTTCTTAAAGCTTTCTTTGGTCTCAAGACCTTGACAATCTCTGTTGTTGAACCTCCATCACGGCACTGCATAGAATCACAATTTGGGAGCCACCATCAAGGAAATTACCCTTTAAATTGTCAAACATTGGGCATCTTTAATGTGGGACAGCACAAATTGTACAATACAGTTCAGATTTAGAGTAGGTTTGGGGCTTTAGGGACAAGAACCAAAACAGAAACCATGTATTCTGGAAGTTGCTCAACTCCAGTCAGACTTGGAGACGTTTAGGCCTTAGACACCGATGTTCTGTCGTGCTCAGGCTACGATTTCATGAAGACACATGAAAGAAACGTCTTCAAACTTCTGGGGAATGAGGGACAATCGTGAACAAATGTCCACTAATGACACCAGAGAAGCAGATAAAGAGATTTGGCGCTTACCTTCCAAGCAGCACGTCCTCCACAGGCCCGAGTGGGTCATCACCTCCTCGTTCTTCTTGCTGGTCTCGTTCTCACTCATGGACTTGGACTTGCAGACGCCGCGCGAGTACAGCCAATAGTCCGTGCCGACCGCGATGGTCATGAGGCTGAAGGCCGCAAAGGCTCCCACCGTGGTCAGCAGCATCTGCATTCCACGGTCGAACAGACCCATGTTTCCGCATTCCATGAAAGGGGGACCCCCTTTCCTCTTGATGTACAGGAAGTAAATATTTGAAAATTTGCGGAACCACACCAGACTGAAAAATCGGGACAGACTCGAGCGGAAGGAGAGGGAAGAAGGAGGAGGAGAAGGAGGATGCGGTAGGAACCTTATGGTTGCGTTTGGGTGAGGACCACAACAGGAGAAATAAAAACCCAAGGAGTGTTTTTTTTAGAGGGAGGGAGAGAGTTAGAGGCTGAGGTCTCTCTGTCTCCTCTCTGTTTCTTCTTACTGTTATAAATAAAGATAGAAAAGTCAGGGTCTGGCAGCACCTCAGCTGCAGACGTGGCCCAAACTACAGCCACAATCTGAGCTGCGGGGGATCAACGTGAGGTCCTGCAGACTGTGGTGGTGAAAGTGGAATAAATAATCATAAAAAAACAACAACAACCTGTTTCTTGACTTGTGAAGGTTACAGACAGAGATGTAATGGAGCTAAGAGGTTCTGAGAGGAGGCGACAGGCTCACAGTATGTCTGTTACAGTGACTTTAGTCAAGAGGCGATAATACGATAGAAACTGGAGTTACTGTATAGAGCAAAGCATAGTTAATATTATTATTATTATTATTATATAATGGGTTTGTTAGCATAAAAACACGGTAGAGTGGGCAGGGGAAGGAAGGACAGCAGGGGAAGCTCTCATTTTAGTGTTGACATAAACAAATGGACACATCCATTTAAGAAATTAAAGCTGTTTTATAATAAGTCCACTAATAAAGGAGGGGAAATTTAGCATCAACGAGAAGGAAGAAAATATCAAGGCTGCAGCCAAAGATTATCAACCAGCTGACACACACACACATACACACAGAGAGATAAAGAAATAGTATTAAAAAAATAATTGAATAATAATAATAATAAAAAATGTAATCAACTGCTCAGATTTTCCTTTTTCCTAAAATTCTGGTCCCCAGATTCCATATGTGGCTCTATCGCTCTGCGTGGGTTTCCGCCGAAAATGTGGCTCTGCGGTCGTCGACGATCCGGAGAGAGCGGTGAGAGTCCAGCGAGGCGAGCCGACCATCACACGACATGGAGCCGGCAGCAGGAGGACGACGAGTCGGTGTGGGTGCAGCCGCAGCTGAGGAGGAGGATGCTGCTGCTGCTGCTGATGATGATGATGATGGAGGAGGAGGATAATGATGCTTGAATATCCAAAATCACCGTGGCACTTTCACACCCAGGACGGTCCCGGTGGTTTAGCCCTTGCGCCATGAAAGAGGAAGGAGGAAAAATAAAATGTGATGAACGCTGCAATCCTGCGTGTCCTCCCGTTTTCCCCTCCTCCTCTTCTCCTCTTCCTCTTCTTCCTCCTCCTCCTCCTTCTTCTTCTTCTCCTCCTCTTCCTTCTTCTTCTTCCTCTCTTCTGCTCCTTTCTTCTTTCTCTCCGTGCGCTCTCGGCTGCGCAGGTTTGGCCGCTTTGCGGAGAAGAAGACGCGAGGGGAAAAAAAGAGATTACACAACCAGGACACACACACACACACACGCACACACACACACAGACACTCGCAGTGATCAATTGATTGTATCACTAACCTTAACCATAACCAGTTAATGACTGAACCTAACCAATATCATGTAGTCCTAAACTTAACCAGCTCCTCAGAAATGAGGTTCTGTCCTGACAAGGTCAGTGTTTATGACAGAAAAAAAGGGTCCCAAAGAGATGACAAATACAAGAACAGCACACACCTATATACACATATTCTTACATAGCATACTAAGTGAGGACACTAAGAGACATCATGCATTACCTTACCATCACAACTAATACCAACCCTTAACCCTAAAAAAGCCCTTTGAAGTAGTGAGAACCGGACAGAACGTCCTCACGAGTCAAAATGTCCTCACAAGTCAAAATGTCCTCATAAAGATAGATTCGAATCAAAGTTTTCCTCACAGCCTACTATTGACATGTACACATACACACACACACACACATTCTTACTGAGGACATTCATGGACATCATGCGTTCCCTAACCCCTTACCTTAACCTCAACTGTCACAAATAAATGCTTAAAACTAACACTTAAGCTCAACCTGACCTAATCCTAAAAACAACCCTTAACCCTAAAAAAGCCCTTTGAAGTTGTACAAACCAGTCAACATGTCCCCATAAGGTAACAAAGTCCTCACAAAGACAGCATTGAATCAAAGTGTGTCCTCACATCCTACTACAGACACAGACACACACACACACACACACACACACTCATTCTTGTGAAGTAGTCTTACTGAGTCCCAAAGTCCTGACCCTGACCCAGAGGTCTCAAACTCGCGGCCTCCACTCAGTTTAATGCTGTGTGTGTGTGTGTGTGTGTGTGTGTAGTGCTGAAAGGTCAGCTCTACTTTGTCCCGTAGGAGTTTGTCGCCCTCTGCAGTTCAAACGTAGTTATTACAGCGAGGTTTCAAAAATAAATTCAGGCCCTCAAGAATCTTTTTTTATAAACAACGATATATAATGCTGATCTTTTTCTGAATATATATATATATATAAATGTGTATATATGTATATATATATATACATATGTATATATACAGAGAATATTAATAAATATTTTCAAATGCAATCCTCTTTAAACCTGCCTTCATTTCTACCTGACCTCAATTCAGTTTATTTCCCTTTGTTTATAGGTATAGACATACTGTATGTGTATATCTATATATATACGTATATATATACGTATATATATTTACTCTGGCTCTTCTTTTACATTCAACATGTTAGCTGTATAACTTTTGTTATATTTCTATTGTATAGAATTCCAACTTTCTGACTTTATTCTCAGAATTCCAACTTTCTGACTTTATTCTCAGAATTCCAACTTTCTGACTTTAATCTCAAAATTCCAACTTTCTGACTATAATCTCAGAATTCTGAGAAAAAATATTTATTTTTCTTGAATTTATTTTAATTCTTAAATCTTAGAATTTTTACCTTTTTCTCAGAATTCATGATGGTCTTTTTTTTAATTTTTTTTATTTAACGTAGCCCTAATACATATTGACTTATTAAGTTATTAACTGGCTAGTTATATAATTAGTGCTTTTATATTATATGTTCTCATTGTGTGTTATTTTGTTGTTTGTTTGTTGTCGTCACATGTTGAATTTTTAAGGTGAGCGTTGCAGGGACACCTTGTAAAAAAAAGAATATTATATTTGTTTGTTTGTTTACATAAACAACTGCATCAGTTCCTGATGGATGGTGTCAGTGGGGAATGGGTTAAGTGTTAATGGGCATGGTTCAACTTGATGACGTGGTAGGGAAAATGAAACTAAACCTCTCTGAATATTTATTGTCTTGTTTTTGCCCCAGTTTTATTCTTTTCACTCTCAACGGTGACTTCTGCTACTGCTGCTGCTGCTGTTGTTGTTTCAACATGAAGTCGATAAAAAACAAGCCCTCAGAGAAAAGAGTCCACAGTGAAGAGCAAGAGGAGGCAGATTCTGCTCAGAGGTAAAAGTCTGAGATTCTTCTCCACACAAGAAACACTTTCTTTAAGCAACACAATGTGTGTCTTGTTCCACAGAACAAGACTCACGCGCGCACACACACACACAAACACACACAGTTTTCTGTTGCATATAACAACTGTAGAAAGTCACATATGGGAATTAGGTCTTGACTCTTTAATGCTAAAGTTCCTGTGTTTTATTTAGACAGACACAACATTAAACACAATGTAGCTAAAAGCTCTTTTCTCGGGAATGTATTTGTGTTGTCTCGAGCCACGTCACACTTAAGTCTTATGATTCTTACCCTTTACTGACATTGTATTGCTTGTCATTAACAAACAGCAATCAGATCAAACAAAGGTGAGGGCATTGTGAGCTGAACAAATAAGACACAAAATGACGACAGAGACTCCGACTGACTCCGGCTGCAAAATTATTAAAGAGATGTAAATGACAAAAAATAACTTGATTTCCATAACACAAAATTTCCTAAAATGTTTACATGGTGACATAAAGTGACTTCACAAAGATTTAATCACGTAAAATGTCAAAGGGACAAAAGAGCGATTCAGAATGAAACAGAAAGCAACCACCTTCATGGTCAAATGACTACAGAGACTCAAAGTAGCTGAAAAAATGGCATAAGATTTCCACAAAAAGAATTAAAATGATATCAAAATAATAGAAAGACTTCAAAGAAACAAAGTGACAAAAAAACACAAAGCTGACTTCAAGGGGACTCATCAAATGAAAGTATGAATGAAAGTAAAATTACAGACATAAAATCACTAACAAAGAGACAAAAAAGACAACAGAGAGAATTAGAACAACCACAAAAGAGACACAAAATGAGGACAAAGAGACAAAACATTAGTACATCTAAACAGGAAGCAACAACAAAGGCACATAACACCTGTAAAAGACACAAAATGAGTATACAGAAATGACACAGAGATGCAAAATTACTAAAATAAAAAAGACACAAAATGGCTTTAAACGGACATGAAATCACTACAAAGACAATCAAACTGGCGATAGGGACACAAATTACTACAGAGAATCAAAATAGCTGGAAAAATTCCACAAAAATACTTAAAATGACATAAAAATAAGACAAAACGTGAGTACAAAGACTTCAAAGTAAAAGAAAAATCAAAGCTGACTTCAAGGAGACAAAGAGACAAAAAAGTACAACAAAGAGACAACGACAAATTACTTTAACAAGAGAAAGAAATGACAGCAAAAGACTGACAAAATTATTATAAAAAGACATAAAATGTCTACAAAGCAACAAAATCAAAATCTGGATGCTTGGTGTTTTGTGTCTCAAACAGGAAGGAGCTCCAGGAGACTTTGTTTCATTACATCACAGACACCATTACCTACACGGACATGGTGAGAGGTTTCTGTGACATGTCCTCCAAGTGGTTGCTCAGGAGGGAAACTGAATTAAACATGATGACGGACATCAAGAAGAGGGAGGAGCTTGCTGCCGTGATGGAGGACACTCGAGAAGGCCTGGCCAAGCTGGATCCCTTTCTGGATGCTCTGGAGAAGCTGGCGGTCACATCGCCTCACGTCTTCACACATAACCGGGTGTTAGTCTTTCCTGAAGGCACCAGCTTTGAATGTGTCGAGGTCATCATCAATGCCGCACGGCAACTCTGCCCTCTCCTCCTGGAGTTCAAAAGAGACGCACAAGTCTTCTTCATGCCCAAACTTCAAAATGTGGAAGTGCTTGCATATCAGTTGGAGAAATACATTCAGACCACCCAGAAAATCTGCGCGACGTTAAAGAAAAGGTGAGCAGAGAAATCCTTAACTGTCAATTTTCACAATGTTCATCCGTACATAAGACAATGAATGTGTTACCCTTAAAAGGAACTCTACTGGAACCATATATGCTGTGTTTCCATCATGGTTCGGTTTGGTCCAGTACAGTACAGTTTGGAATGGTAAAGCCCTGGGTCAGGCTTAGGTTTTGACTGAGAACAGTACTTGGTAGGCGGGGTGTGGGATGTGCCCCCAAATAAGACACAAAATGACGACAGAGACTCCGACTGACTCCGACTCCGACTCCGGCTGCAAAATTATTAAAGAGATGTAAATGACAAAGAATAACTTGATTTCCATAACACAACATTTCCTAAAATGTTTACATGGTGACATAAAGGGACTTCACAAAGATTTAATCACGTAAAATGTCAAAGGGACAAAAGAGCGATTCAGAATGAAACAGAAAGCAACCACCTTTATGGTCTTGCACCTTGCACAACACCATAAAGAGATGTAAAATTACAAAAAATAGACTGACTAGAGGGATACAAATGACTACAGAGACTCAAAGTAGCTGAAAAAATGGCATAAGATTTCCACAAAAAGAATTAAAATGATATCAAAATAATGCCCAAACTTCAAAATGTGGAAGTGCTTGCATATCAGTTGGAGAAATACATTCAGACCACCCAGAAAATCTGTGCGACGTTAAAGAAAAGGTGAGCAGAGAAATCCTTAACTGTCAATTTTCACAATGTTCATCCGTACATAAGACAATGAATGTGTTACCCTTAAAAGGAACTCTACTGGAACCATATATGCTGTGTTTCCATCATGGTTCGGTTTGGTCCAGTACAGTACAGTTTGGAATGGTAAAGCCCTGGGTCAGGCTAAGGTTTTGACTGAGAACAGTACTTGGTAGGCGGGGTGTGGGATGTGCCCCATGGCTGTGTAGACGTTGCACTGGTGCAACAACAAAGAACAACAACATCACCATACCATACCGTACCATTTTACTCTGGCACACGAAGGGAAGGGTGCCAAGAATGGAACGGCTGGGACAAGTTTTTATGGTACTACTATACTATACTACTAAACATGGCTATAAAGAACACTAACAAATACAACAGAGCTCTGGCAGATGAGATCATGCAACCAAGGTGACGTCATTTTGGCAGACAACAACGCTGTTCATATTCACATGACATGTATAACCAGCATCATATAAGTCAGACAACTGTGCCTTCAGCAGCTGTTTTTGTAAAAGGTAGGATGGTGGATAGATGTTGTGAGTCAGTATGATGAAGTTGGGGGAACATTTGACCAGATCACCAAAGATCCTGAGGATGGCAGAGGTTGCTCACTACTATAAAACACACTCAAAGTGAGTAGAGAAGACACAGTGATGGGGACCACAGACATGACTTTATATCAGGTACTGTCGTTAATAATGAGGCTGTAGTTAGCATCCAGATATGTAGCTTCACGGTCAGCACTGGAAGGTAAACTTGAGGGAAATGTAGATTATGAGGACGAGTCTCAGCAGCAATATCTACTGCAGGCAGTAAGTGTAAGTCTCTTCCACAGATTCTTGAGTGACTTCAAATTGAAGACGATGGATGAGACTGTGGTTAATCTCCCTGTGGACGTGTCTGAGGACGATGTACGCAGGATGCTTGATCATGTGAATCAGCTTGATGAGATCAGGTGAGTTTTACCACATACTCTTGGTACCATTCATTTTAAAACGAGTGAATAGCTGTTTGTCTCTATATGTTAGTCCTGCGATGGACCTGTCCAGGGTAAAACCCAACTTTTGCCCAATGTCAACTGGGATAAGCTCCAGTGGCCCCACGACCCTTGTGTTATTCCATAAGACTTATCCCTTCACATTGTGGACATGGGTGGATGATAACATTTACTTGATGCGTACCATCATGGATCTCAGCCAGTTTGGTAGCATACCAAACTTTTCTTACTTACTTTTCTCTTTTGTCTTTGTCAGGATGAACGAGCACTTCCGGATGGTGTTCTTGTTTCAAGGAGAATCATGTGACACCTTCATCAGTGAGTTCAGCAAGCGACACCCCACGATGGTCCAGTCACTTCAGGACCTGGAGGACGTGGCTGTTCAGCTTGACAGGATGAATAAAGGGGCAAAGATCTCCAGTGTGACAGGCAGCTCAGTGGGGGCGATCGGAGGAGTGCTCTCCATTGTCGGCCTGGCGTTAATTCCTGTGACAGCAGGGTTGTCTCTTGGTCTGACAGCGACAGGGTTAGGGCTGGGAATCACCAGCGGAGTTAACAGTGCTGTCACCACCGCCACAGAGATTGGAGTAAACGCCAAACAACAAAATAAAGCCAAAGAAGTCTTCCAGCGCTTCATGGAGGATGTTCAGAGTCTCCAGGGTTGCCTCGATGATGTGACCAATGAAACACTCTCCAAAATGGAAAAAGATTTGATTGATTTGGCTGAAGGAGTTGACGGGGTTCTCAATAATGACAAGTTAAATAAAGAGGTGATTGCGGGTGTTGGTAAAGTAGTGGCTGAGGAAGGTAGGGCTTTGCTTAATGTGCCCAGGTTGGTCTCAGACATCCCAGATATTGGTCAGGCAGCAGCCAAAGGGTCTCTCGCTCTTTCAAAGTCAGCCAGGGCAGGTTTAATCGGACTCAACGCTCTTTTCATTGGCATGGACGTTTTCTTCATCTGTAAGGACAGCATCAGTCTGGCCAAAGGCACCGAGACCGAAGTCTCACAGTTCATCCGGGCCAGAGCTGCACTCTGGCGCTCAGAGGTGGAAGCATTTCAGAGGATGCACGACTCCCTGTGTAAAGGCCAGCCAACATCGGAGAAGAATGAAGCTCTTCTGGAGACGCCTTACTATCCGGATTCCTGCACCAACAACAAAGAAATATAAAATATAAAAAAATATCACCATGCAGGGACAGACCCGTCGCCAGACCTCAGTCTTAAGGGGGGCATATGAAATGCATGGAGGAGGGGGCATTTTTATTATCCTATATTCTTTTCACGCAGCATGTAATCATCACGTTAAACACAACCAACAGCAATATGACCAGCTATAGCCTACAGCCAGTGCGTAATTTGTAAATCATAAGGTGCCGGAACGCAAAGTATACATATGACAGCGCAGGGATGATGAGATGACACAGGTCCCGGAACGCATACAGAAAACAACAACACGCAAATGCCCACTTACAATGCTGTGGGACTTACAGCCTCAATTTAAAAGAATATCCATGGTATAAACGTTATGACAATAATTTACAGTTATTAAATGCCCCCATCACCACAGGTGGGACCATAGGCGTCGGAGGACATGTCCCCTATTTATGAGCAACAATTTTGACCCCACCACTTCTAAAAATTGTAATCAATTTATCTTTAACACTCGAACTAGCGGAAGTCATGTACCTACTAGAAATACCATAGTTGTCATGTTGACCGTTTGTAATTCATTTGCATATAATTTCAATAATCAAAGTACAAAGTGAAAATAAATAGATGTGTAATAAGAATACAGGTGGTGATGAAGCAAAATGTGAATTCTAACAAGTGAGAAAATGTGTTCATTGATGAACAGAAATTGAATCCGCTCTTGAAATTACAGATAAAAGCCCGTTTTATTGTTTTCATTTATAACTCAATAGAAATTAATTATTTCTTTAAACTTAAAACTGTTGAATTAATTAATGAATTAACTTATGTATATGAAGTCATTTCTCTTCTCTCTTGCTGCTCCTGTCGGGGCTCGTGCACCACGACGTGTCAGGCTTTTGTGCTCATGTGGACAGAACGCAGTTCAGTTGCGAGGCACACGATCAAGTTTCTCTGTGTCATCAACACATTTGTTTAGAATGAACTGAGGCATTTATTGCAGCCAGATCGAGGATATTACAAAACACTGCCACTGGTCATCTGCATGTGTTTTGTCCTGGTAGACAATGAGTGATGCGTTGTCACTTGCAGTGTGCACTTTTCCAGGTTTGTCGTTGACTTAACGGCGATGATAATGTTATGAATATTCTACAGTGTGGTCAAGAAGCAAGAAACCTTTCCAGGCAGAAATATATACTTAATGATATGTAATTATGTAATTAATACCTTTTCTGATAATAAATGTGAGAGGAAAAAAACCCGACCATCTCCAGAGTTGTATGTAAGGTCAAAATGTTGCGATCATGTCCTCATAAGGTTAAAAGTCCCCACAAAGATAGGTTTGAATCAAAGTTTGTCCACACAAACACACACACGCACATGCAAACACACACACACTGAGGACACTCATGTGTTCCATAACCCCTTACCTTAACCTCAACTGCCACAACTAAATGCTTAAACCTAATCCTAAAAACCCTTTGAAGTTGTATGAACCAGTCAAAATGTCCCTATAAGGTAAAAAGTCCTCACAAAGATAGGTTGGAATCAAAGTTTGTCCTCACTTCCTACTATAGACATATACACACATACACACACATACACACTCATTCTCGTGCAGCAGTCCTACCGAGTCCCTGACCCAGAGGTCTCAAACTCTGGCCCTCCCACTCAGTTTAATGCGGTGTGTGTGTGTGTGTGTGATGCTGAAAGGTCAGCTCTACTTTACCTCGGTGGAGTTTGTCTCCCTCTGCAGTTCAAACGTTGTTATTACAGCAAGGTTTAAAAAAATAGAGCCCTCAAGACATTTTTAATAAAAGACGATATAAAATTATATAAATGTGTACATATACATAGGTATATATATATATATACACACACACATACACACACACACACACACTTAAATACATATACATTACATTACATGTCATTTAGCAGACGCTTTTATCCAAAGCGACTTACAATAATTGGGGCACAAACTTACAAAGAAGTAAGTGCAAAGTTGTTGTTTTTTGTTTTCTCTTTTTTCTCATCGTCGTCCTCGTCGTCTTAGTCAAGGTAGAGTAGAAAGAGATGTGTTTTTAGCAGGGTGGAGGCTTTCTGCTGTCTGGATGTCAAAGGGGAGCTCGTTCCACCATTGGGGAGCCAGGACGAGTGACTCTGCGATCCTCTCAGTGAGGGGGCAGCAAGCCGGTTTTATCATGTCCTGGTGGGTATTCCATCAAGCAGGCTAAAGGCAAAGCCAAGCTTAAATGGCCAAGTCTGGCTAATATGAGTGAGAGTTCGGTTCCATCAAAGAGGCTGAGATTAGCCCCAACTCAGTAACCATGGAAACTATGACTCTGGCTAAGCCTCAACCATGGCTAAGCCATAACTGTGGCTCAGGTTTCCGTTCCATCAATCTGAGCCTCAACCCTGTTCCACCAAGGTGGCTAATGTGAATGCCAGCCAAGTAACCATGGTAACTTATGCTGCCGGGCAAACCTGGTCTGTAGCAGGCTAAAAGTGAAGCTGAGCCCCACCTATGATCAAAGAATGTCCAATAGACAGAAACAGAGACACACACAACTGTCATGGAATGATAAAATAATATGTAAAACATAAAATATATAATAATATGTCAGTCAGTCAGTCATCATCTAACTGCTTTATCCTCCACCAGAGGGTCGCGGGGGGTGCTGTGCCAATCTCAGCTTCATCGGGCGATAGGCGGGGTACACCCTGGACAGTTCATCGCAGGGCCACACACAACTAGAGACAAACAACCATTCACTCTCACACTCACTCCTATGGTCAATTTAGAAAATTAAATTAAAAATGACAGGCTTAAATGAAAATGATATCAATTCTATACAATTGGCCATGCAGGAAAGAAATGAAAGCTATCGATTTGCATAACATTCAGTTGATAAATGTGATGAATATCACATTCTAACATTACTACTAGGGCTGCCAAATGATAAAATATGGAGAATTTCACATAAATTGCAGTGAAACAATAATGCTATTTTAATTATGTTCATATGAATGTTACTTATTAGGGCTGTCTTTTTGTTCTTTGGGGATTTTCCTTTTCATTTTAGGGATTTGGTTGCATTAATAGGTCCACATAATTGATTTGTTTAAAACAAATCCCATGAAGAAATCAATTGGTAGATTATTGTCTCCATATATTTTGTCCCTTTGATGGAGGATTCATATAACATGATGATGCTGAAATACTTCATTTTCTTTGTCACTTACGCATTCAGCCTGTCGGCAATATTCTGCCACGCCACATCCCACGCTTTATTGATTGCCGCGGTATTGCCCTAATTCGGATAATGTGGCTGTAATCGTCATATACCTCCATGAGGAGGGTTTGCTCCACCGCAGAGAACATCTCTGCACGCTCCTTTCCCTTGCTTTTCGGCATTTTTGACAGTTTCCGCGATCGACTAGAATGGGCTTTTTATTTTACATACATATATTTTATATTTTATATTTTACATACATATATTTTATATATATGTATATATATACATATATACGCATATATATACACATACATATATACAGATAATGTTGTCTATCTATCTGTCTGTCTCTGTCTGTCTATCTACCTACTTCTCTGTGTGTTATTTTGTTGTTGTAGTTTGTTTGTTTTTTTCCATAAACAACTGCTTCAGTTCTTGTTGGATGTGTCAGTGGTGAATGGGTTAATGGGCGTGGTTCAACTTGGTGACGTGGTAGGGAAAACGAAACTAAGCCTCTCTATTTAACAACTACTTATTGTTGATTTTGCCCCAGTTTTTTCACTTTTTCAAACTTCACAGTGACTGCTGCTGCTGCTGCTGCTGCGGTTTCAACATGAAGTCGACAGAAAACAAGGCATCAGAGGAAAGAGTCCACAGTGAAGAGCAAGAAGAGGCAGATTCTGCTCAGAGGTAAAAGTCTGAGATTCTTCTCTACACATAAAACATTTTCTTTAAGCAACACAATGTGTGTCTTGTTCCACAGAGTGCACACACACAGATGTTTCGGTTGCATATATAACAACAACTACAAGTGTCTGCCAAAATGACATGTAACTGTAGGAAGTCACATTATGGAAAGTAGGTCTTGACTCTTTACTACTAAAGTTCCTGTGTTTTATTTAGACAGACACAACAATAAACACAATGTAGCTAAAAGCTGTTTTCTCGGGAATAAAACAGAGCTTTTAAGGCGTCTCGAGTCACAAGCGACATCACGCTTAACTCTTATGACTAGGGATGTCACGATTATAGATTTTCTTGGTACGATTATTGTCAGAGAATTAATCACGATATTACGATTATCACGATTATGTGTTAATTGATTTCGCAACACTATGAATGTGCAAAATCACATGAACACTGCTTATAGGTCTTAAAGTTACATTTAATTATATCTTTTGATACCAACATAACAAAATAATGTAGCAAATACACTACACTATTATATAAGAACAATTATTAATCCCCCAGGGAAAATGTTTAAATTATTTAAGTTATCGATTGTCATCAATACCAAATGTTTAAGTTTATTTTAATCGTTTCAATAATTTATCTATTTATATAACCCTATATAACCCTAACCCTTGGGACAAAACTTCCTACCATGGACTCCATGTATACGCAGCGTTGTAGGAAAAGAGCAGAGGGAATCATCAGAGACTCACTTCACCCCGCTCACACTCTGCTCAAACACAAACGCTGCAAGTACAACCTGAGGCACAGCAGAGCGGACAGCATCAAAACACACAGAACTCGCTTTTTTAACAGTTTTTTCCCAGCCACAGTCAGACTGATGGCAAATCAAAACCACTGAACTCTCTGTAAATTACCAGACACTACCTCACCTAACCATGTGTAACATTATGTGCAATATTCCCTCCCTGATAATGTGCAATGTCAGAAATGTGCAATACACCCCATAATCTGCTGTATAACTGTATATTTCTTTATTTTTATTTCCCCACATCTTCGACATTTTTTGTTATTATTACTTTTATACTTATATTTATATTTATCCTTAAGTGTGTTTATGTTTCGTACTACTGACTCGTAGAACCCGCACAAGATTTCCAATGTGCCTGGACTGTCTGTTTAAGCACAAATGGCAAATAAAAACCTTGAACCTATATGTGGCCAGATATAAAACTTATCAATTATTGTGGTTTGTTTATTTCATGTTTAAATTATAATGACGGTTGTTGGGTAACTTTGTTTTCGTTCCGTTTGAGTTGCGCTGAACTACCTAATCTTTTCTGACAGTATTGAGGAAATGTTATGATTTATATACCATAGTGTTTAATACCGCGATTAATTGTGAAATGAAGTAATTTTGACATCCCTACTTATGACTCTTACTCTTTAAGACACAAAAGGACGTTAGAGACTCTGACCGACTGCTGTGAGACACACAATTATTAAAGAGATGTAAATAACAAAAAATAACTTGACTTCAAAGAGACAAAATTACCTAAAATGTTTGCAAGTGACTTCACAGTGACTTAATGATGTAAAATCATTACAACCCAACAAATGGACAACAGAGAGATGCACGATACTTGTAAAAGACACAAAATGAGTATACAGAAAACAAACCGATGCCAAAGAGATGGAAAATTACTAAAATAAAAAAGACAAAAAATGGCATTAAACGGACATGAAATCACCACAAAGAGACTTCAAATGACAAGATGGACACAAATAAATTCAGAGACTCAATATAGCTAAAAAAAAAAACCAGAAGAACAAATTACATCAAAATAACTTCAAAGAGACAAAACATGAGTACAAAGACTTCAAAGAAACCAAATTAGAAGAAAAATATAAAGCTGATTCAACGAGACAAAGAGAAAGAAGTACTTTGTTTTTAAAAGTGCCGGGGACAATAACCATAAGCTTGAGTGTGGTTTGAAAAGTGTTATCTAACGCGTATCTTGACAACAAAGCGACAATGACTGCAAAAATAATTGCCAGAGGAGAAAAACAAAACATAACATGAAGTAAAATGACAGCCAAAGACTTAAAATGATGACAAAAAAACACAAAATTATTTTAAAAAGATAAAATGTCCACAAAGCAACAAAATCTAAATCTGGATGCTTGATGTTTCGTGTCTCAAACAGGAAGGCGCTCCAGGAGACTTTGTTTCGTTACATCACAGACACCATTACCTACACGGACATGGCGAGAAGTTTCTGTGACATGTCCTCCAAGTGGTTGCTCACGAGGGAAACTGAATTAAACATGATGACGGACATCAAGATGAGAGACGACGGCATCAACCTCAACATCGACCATTTTACCAAGTCCGAGAAAAAAGGTAAAGCCTTTAGGGAGTACATGAAGAGCAAGGTGACACAGGTGACAGCAGACAGCCGGCGTGAAGAGCTGCAGCAGGAGCTTGCTGCCGTGATGGAGGACACTCGAGAAGGCCTGGCCAAGCTGGATCCCTTTCTGGATGCTCTGGAGAAGCTGGCGGTCACATCGCCTCACGTCTTCACACATAACCGGGTGTTAGTCTTTCCTGAAGGCACCAGCTTTGAATGTGTCGAGGTCATCATCAATGCCGCACGGCAACTCTGCCCTGTCCTCCTGGAGTTCAAAAGAGACGCACAAGTCTTCTTCGTACCCAAACTTCAAAATGTGGAAGTGCTTGCATATCAGTTGGACAAATACATTCAGACCACCCAGAAAATCTGCGTGACGTTAGAGAAAAGGTGAGCAGAGAAATCCTTAACTGTCAATTTTCACAATGTTCATCCGTACGTAAGACAATGAATGTGTTACCCTTAAAAGGAACTCTACTGGAACCATATATGCTGTGTTTCCATCATGGTTCGGTTTGGTCCAGTACAGCACAGTTTGGAATGGTAAAGCCCTGGGTCAGGCTTAGGTTTTGACTGAGAACAGTACTTGGTAGGCGGGGTGTGGGATGTGCCCCATGGCTGTGTAGACGTTGCACTGGTGCAACAACAAAGAACAACAACATCACCATACCATACCGTACCATTTTACTCTGGCACACGAAGGGAAGGGTGCCAAGAATGGAACGGCTGGGACAAGTTTTTATGGTACTACTATACTATACTACTAAACATGGCTATAAAGAACACTAACAAATACAACAGGGCTCTGGCAGATGAGATCATGCAACCAAGGTGACGTCATTTTGGCAGACAACAACGCTGTTCATATTCACATGACATGTATAACCAGCATCATATATGTCAGACAACTGTGCCTTCAGCAGCTGTTTTTGTAAAAGGTAGGATGGTGGATAGATGTTGTGAGTCAGTATGATGAAACAGTTGGGAGAACATTTGACCAGATCACCAAAGATCCTGAGGATGGCAGAGGTTGCTCACTACTATAAAACACACTCAAAGTGAGTAGAGAAGACACAGTGATGGGGACCACAGACATGACTTTATATCAGGTACTGTCGTTAATAATGAGGCTGTAGTTAGCATCCAGATATGTAGCTTCACGGTCAGCACTGGAAGGTAAACTTGAGGGAAATGTAGATTATGAGGACGAGTCTCAGCAGCAATATCTACTGCAGGCAGTAAGTGTAAGTCTCTTCCACAGATTCTTGAGTGACTTCAAATTGAAGACGATGAATGAGACTGTGGTTAATCTCCCTGTGGACGTGTCCGAGGACGATGTACGCAGGATGCTTGATCATGTGAATCAGCTTGATGAGATCAGGTGAGTTTTACCACATACTCATAGTACTATTCATTTTAAAATGAGTGAATAGCTGTTTGTCTCTATATGTTAGTCCTGCGATGGACCTGTCCAGGGTAAAACCCAACTTTTGCCCAATGTCAACTGGGATAAGCTCCAGTGGCCCCACGACCCTTGTGTTATTCCATAAGACTTATCCCTTCACATTGTGGACATGAGAGGATGATAACATTTACTTGATGCGTACCATCATGGATCTCAGCCAGTTTGGTAGCATACCAAACTTTTCTTACTTACTTTTCTCTTTTGTCTTTGTCAGGATGAACGAGCACTTCCGGATGGTGTTCTTGTTTCAAGGAGAATCATGTGACACCTTCATCAGTGAGTTCAGCAAGCGACACCCCACGATGGTCCAGTCACTTCAGGACCTGGAGGACGTGGCTGTTCAGCTTGACAGGATGAATAAAGGGGCAAAGATCTCCAGTGTGACAGGCAGCTCAGTGGGGGCGATCGGAGGAGTGCTCTCCATTGTCGGCCTGGCGTTAATTCCTGTGACAGCAGGGTTGTCTCTTGGTCTGACAATGACGGGGGTAGGGCTGGGAATCACCAGTGGAGTCAACAGTGCTGTCACCACCGCCACAGAGATTGGAGTAAACACCACACAACAAAAGAAAGCCAGAGAAGTCTTCCAGCGCTTCATGGAGGATGTTCAGAGTCTCCAGAATTGCCTCGATGATGTGACCAATGAAACAATCTCAAAAATGGAAGACAATTTGATTGATTTGGCTGTAGGAGTGGGCAGGGTTCTCAGTAATGTTGGTTGTATCAGTAAGGGCATTGATGGCATTGTTGATGCTGCCTCTTCTGTCAAGTTGCTGAAAAACACAGAGGTGATTACGGGTGTTGGTAAAGTAGTGGCTGAGGAAGGTAAGGCTTTGCGTAATGTGCCCAGGTTGGCCTCTGACATCCCAGATATTGGTCAGGCAGTAGCCAAAGGGCCTCTCGCTCTTTCAAAGTCAGCCAGGGCAGGTTTAATCGGACTCAACGCTCTTTTCATTGGCATGGACGTTTTCTTCATCTGTAAGGACAGCATCAGTCTGGCCAAAGGCACCGAGACCGAAGTCTCACAGTTCATCCGGGCCAGAGCTGCACTCTGGAGCTCAGAGGTGGAAGCATTTCAGAGGATGCGCGACTCCCTGTGTAAAGGCCAGCCAACATCGGAGAAGAATGAAGCTCTTCTGGAGACGCCTTACTATCCGGATTCCTGCACCAACAACAAAGAAATATAAAAAAATATCACCATGCAGGGTAGTACCATCAAATGATCCTGTATGAAAATTTCCTCTTTAACATCAAATATTTGTACCTGTTGATATCTTGCTCTACAGATGTAAGAAATAAGTTACAAATGTAAATGTAAATTTAAGTTCAAGTTCAAGTTCATGATTTCGAATCATGATTTCGAATCATGATTTCGAACTGCTGAAAATCAAACAATCACTGGTTTGTCATAATTCTGGATAAGGGACTGTATCAAATGTAATGAAACTATCACTGTGATTCGAATGTACTGTGTTTAATTATGTAATTAATACTTTTTCTGATAATAAATGTGAGAGGAAAAATAGTTGTATGTACGGCTTTTAAAAAACATTTTTGAAAACGTTTTGAGGATGTTTCTTAGTTAATAAGTCAATGTATTATCTTTTAGTTATAGGTATAAATAAATGTATGTTTTTTCTTGCATGAATAAAACTAAAACATGGCAAGATTGCACACATTCTTTGTGGAGTTAAGTAGTAAGAAATACTATTCAGTGATTTGAAATCTATAACTATTTAGATGCAACAGGTATACTGTAATTATTGGTACAAATAAGATTCAAAGGTGCAATAGACAGCATGTGTGGAATAATTTCATAATAGCCTTTCGGTATAATGCAAAATATGTTAATTCTGTCCCGGCAAAGGAGGCTTTTGACCAATCACAAGGCAGTTCGGGAAGACAAGTCCCTGGTGGAAAGATGCTACTTTAGACGGAAAATGGGGCAGCCCGTGGCCAAGTGGAAAGGGAACTTGACTTGTAACCAGAAGGTTGCCGGTTCAAATCCCCACCCGGTCAAAGAAGGGCTGGGGTACCCCTGAGCAAGGTACCCAACCCCCAATGCTCCCCGGGCGCTACTCAGTGTGGCAGCCCACTGCTCCTAATTCTAGGATGGGTCAAAATGCAGAGGAATACTTTAATAAAAAAACTAACTAACTTTAAAATGGTTGTAGTTTTCTAGGAACGATAGTTAGAAAACTGTGAATGTTGCCATGTCTGGCTAACACCAGACCGGACCTCACCCAGGCTGAGCAACAGTCAAACTGAAAGACAACTGCATTCTGTAGATTCTGTCATCCAAAACGTCCTACCTGGACGTGTTTGCAAAGCGAAACCAAATCACAGGCCGAGTCAGCTGATGTAGTAGCAACAAAAGTCCTACTGGTGAGTTCACTCAGACTCGTCATCTGTTGCATATAAAAACAAATGAGTCTGTTATTGAATGATTCTGCGTACTGCAGCTTTAATGACCAGAACGTCAGAGGATTCAGCAAAACCTGGAACCTGAACCTGAATCACCAAATCACATTCAGCTAAATGCATCAGAACTATGTGGACAAAGGGCAAAGACTGTCACATGACCACAATGTGACTGAGCAACATTCCACACACACACACACACACACACACACACCTGAGAACCTGAAAAACACTGCATGTTGCATGTTTAACCATCATTTAAACTCAATGATCCAACTATAAAGCCTACGATACTGCTATACTGTACTATAGTATACTTTATTCAACATTAGGGGCAGTAAAACCACAAAAGTGGCCTAGTATTAATTTGCAATGTTTTGTACACCAAACAAACAAAAACCTTTTTTCACATTTTGCTAATACTTGTTAAAATTGTTTGTAGATGTAGCATGTGAATAAAAAAAACAGACTGTAGCCTATTATTATTATTATTATTATTATTATTATAATATCTGTATCAATCACCAAATACAATTCCATGTATATTTTGTATATGTTTATATTTTAAAGCATTTGATTTATGATATTTAGTGTAAAAGCATTTGATTTATGATACTTAGTGTAATTCACAAATGCATTCAATATAAAAAATGTGATTGTGGCAGGAGAGACTCCTCCTCCTCTGTCACTCCCTTTTTTCCCACCAATCACCATGAAGGGAGTCAGCATTAATTCCCTCCCTCTCTTCCTCTCTCTCTCTCTCCCTCTCTCGCTCTCCACTTCCTGCCTTTCTCGCCTCACTCTGCCTCAGGAATGCCTCTCTAAACTGGAACTAGTTTTCTGTTGTTCAATTGGTTCAGTTCAGTTGCTGAGAGCTGCAGTGGTGGTCCTGGTGTCCTGGGTGGAGTCTTCGTCTATTTTTTTGTGTGTATGCTGTGCACCTCCCCCCTGATTTGGGTTGTTGTCCTTGGATCTCTAGAACCCCTTTTCAACCCATTTCCCCTCACTGGTCATTCCCTTGCGATCAGTGTTTCTTCAACACCGCAGTCCTGTCATACAAAACCGGGAAAAGACATCACAATATGAAGATATTCAAAATAAAATGTGTCACGCTATAGATATCTTATCAGCTCTACTGTGCAAATATCTGAACTTGTTATGACTTTGGCTCTTATGTTAGAAACTTTGATGTAAACCAGCAAGATACTGGCAGTCAGTGTTGCAGAAAAAGTCCAAAGTCCAAAGTTTTTCTTTTACTACTTGCTTTCTGACTGTCAAACATTGACTTCTTTTCTAGTGTGAATCTGAAGTAACATGGAGCAGCTCAACGATCACCTCTGCAGGTACAAAAACTACAACTTCCCCGTCGGTGTCATCACTGCCGAGTACCTGGATTCTCTTCAGAGCTTTGAAGTACGAGACTCTGACATTTTCCTGGTCACTTATCCAAAGTCTGGTCAGTGCAACGTTTTACTCTCACAGTTTTTTTCCTCATCTTAGTTTTCTGTCATTTAACAAACCAGAGCGACTCCCTCTACAGGCACGATATGGGCTCAGCAGGTCATCATCTCCATCTGCGAGCTAAGTGGCGGCCTGAATGAATATCCAAACAACTTTGAGCAGATGCCGTGGCTGGAATACCCGGAGGGTCGTCCAGATTACACTCTGAGACCCTCTCCACGACTCTTTGCCTCTCACCTCACCCCGGGTCTAATGCCTCCAGGCCTGAAAAACAAGAAGGCAAAGGTCAGTGTTTTGTTTTTATGGAAGTTCACGTCTGCCAGAGCAATAAGAGTCTGAAAAAAGTAAAATATCCACACAAGGTTAGCTATTTCATTGGTGAATAAATGCCCCTCCCACTCGTCAAATGTACTCCTGAGTTAATCCTAACGGCAGCAACGGAGTTAGACATAAATTGCAGGTTTAAAGTAGTCAATGGTTTGAATGGAGTTTTGGAGACACGCCCACATATACAGTATATCAGCTCAATCCCTGATTGGTGGTTGTTTCTGTCTCAGATGATCTACGTGATGAGGAACCCAAAGGACAACATCGTCTCCTATTATCACTTCAGCAAAGCTGCCGCTGACCTGGAGACTCCTGAGACTCCTGAGAGAAGTACATGAAGGGCAACGGTGAGATAATAACACTCACTCAGATGATGATGATGATGTTTTTACTGCCTCCTATAGAAATTCAGTTATTAAAACAAAAACAATTTATGCATAGAACTTTTCAGGAACAATTAAGAAACATGAGGTAGAAACTGAAAGTAAAGTAGGCCCAAGACCAGAAGTTCCATACCGGTGATACAGACCTGCTCAGGCTTTGACAGATGTGACATTCACCCTGTTATAAGTTGATGTAGCATTACAGTAATATTGGAGACATTATTTGAAGGCTGAAATCCTACATTGTGTAGCGGAGGCCGGCAACTTGAGCTGAGATGTTTCCACAGCAGCCACAACAAACAATGGTAACAACGGTAAGCCATTGAAGAAGAGAGAATGGACAAGATTGTGAAAGTACTTACTTTGGCCTGGTACACAAAGACCGCCAAAAAGACAGGAGGTGGAGCTGAAGGTGTCAGTGCTGAAGATGCTGAGATGTTCATTGAGACTGGCCAGGATGGACAGATTTGAAATGTGCATAGTCCAGGGACAGAGTCAAGGTTGAGATGGTTTGGTCACGAGCAGAGGAGGGACAGTGATTATGTTGGACATAGGACGATGATGAAGACGGGGGAAAAGAGGAAGACCACAGAGAAGGTTCATGGATGTTGAGGACATGAGGACAGTTGGTGTAACAAAAAAGGACACAAGGGAGAGTACAAGATGGAGGCAGATGATCCACCGTAACAACCCCTAAAGGGAGAAGCCGGAAGAAGAAGACCATGGTCTAACCATTAGATGTCACTAGTTCTTGCACACTGGATCTTTAACTCATATTATTATACCCTCAAACAGTTGGAGGATCATCATGGTTTGACCACATCAGGGAGTGGCATTCAAAGAAAGACGAGTATGACATCCTCTTCCTGACCTACGAGGACATGATTTTGGTGAGAATCTTTTATTTTTAAGTGTTAATGTGTTGAGGTTTTGAGGACACATCCAGAATCATCTTCATGCTGTACAATAAATTAAAGGAACATGTTTGTCAACACTGGCATTCTTTGATCTGTTGACCATGTTTTGCTTTTTAGTACCTGAAGGGGGCAGTAACCAAGATCTGTAGCTTCTTAGGGAGAACCCTCAGTGACGACGCCATCGATCAAGTCGTAGAAAAATCCACATTCAAGAAGATGATGAAGGACTCAAAGGCAAATTACGAGTTTCTGCCAAAGGAGAGGATGAGTGCGAGCTTAATGCGCAAAGGTAACAAAACTGACAAACGAATGAAAAGCTTCTGTGGAGAGCATGTGAAGAGATGATCAGGTCTAGTTTGTGGTTTTCACTGCAGGTCAGATCGGTGACTGGATGAACTTCTTCACCACTACTCAGAGTGAAAGAGTCAATCAGCTGGTTCAGGAGAAACTGGGTGATCTGTCTCTGAAGATCATCTATGAATGAACCATGACAACTTTATGATGTGTATGTTCTTATTCCTGTGAAGATCCTAAAGTTCACTAACGACTGATTAACGCCCTGATGGTTTCCTGTTGAAGTTCTACTAAAGTTGATGCTGTGAATGAATATAAATAAAAATGCTGTCTTTATTGAGAGTCAAAGGTTGATTCTGTCACATGTATGATGCAGACTGATGTGGTCAGTGTAGCTGACAATTTTCAATTTTAATTAATTGTATAGTGCCAAATCACAGCATTTTACAACATTATAGAGATTAGAGAAACCCAAAAATTCACAGTAATTTAGTCTTTATCAGTTCCGCAGGGGGAATTACTTCTCTGCATTTAACCAATCCTCTACTAAAAAGCTTTATAGAATTAGGAGCAGCACCTGGGGAGCAATGGGAGTTGGGTACCATGCTCAGAGGTACCCCAGCCCTTCTTTGAACAGGTGGGGACCCAAACTGGTAATCCTCTGGTACAAGCCAAGTTTCCTTTCCACCTGGCCATCGGCTGCCCAATGAGCAAACACTTGGCGTCAGTGGAGAGAAAAAAACCCCTCCCTTTTAACAGGAAGAAGAGGATTAGGGCTACATGTGAATTTTTTTTTGACTTTTTTCCCCTATTTTTTTTCTTCATGTGGCCCTAATCCTCTTCCGTAGATGTGCAAATTTCTGTTTTTTGACAAATATCTGACAAGCTGAACATATCTACATTTCATGTCATGTTGTATTGTTTCATTTCTTTATTTATTTGGTTAATACATGTGCACCCCTGGTGGCATGAACAGTTTTGTATATGTAAATATAATTATCAATTTTTATTATTGTTTAATAAATAACATTAATAAAACTTTTTTTATTTTTATTGTTATTTTTATAAAAGACAGACATTCCTTGGATTAATAGAGATAGGACATATTTTGGTTAGTCAGTGTCAGAAAGCCTTTTCAATAAGTATTCATATCAAGGACACAAAAATACAACCTCCATCTTGACTGAATTAATAACACGTTGTCGTGAAAACACCAACAGAGAAAAGAAAATTGCGACACCTGCTCTCGCAACGCGGCAGGAAGAACACTCTTTCTTGGGCTTTACGGCAGCCGTGCACTTCCTTTAGCTTCGGCACCGTGTCACGGTTTTTCACAGTGTGAGAACCGGCGGAATTAAAGAGCCGTGTGCGGTGACACGTCGTTGACGGTGAGTTTGCATATGAACACAAAAACACATGCGTGAAAAAAGCCCACGGTCTTGTTTCGTGTGTGCGTATTTTCGCGTTTTAATGTCGCGGAATTTGTGACGGTTGTAGCTACGCTAGCTCCGTTAGCACAGCAAATCTAGGGCGGCCACCTGGCAGCATGACTAGCGTTAGCCGTAGCCACTGTTAGCTGCCAGCTGCTTCATTAGATTATAGAGAATAGAGAAGTTCATTTATCCGGTATTTTAATAAATATGTTTCTACATTGTGAGTGTATTTGTATTATTGTGTTATTCTAGTCGATCATTATGAGTAAATGGCTGCTCGTTTTGCTCATTTATGGTTGAAAAACATGTAAGATTAATGCTACAATCATCCATCCATTATCTACCGTTTTCATCCTGATCCGCTAAAATCAACAGTGTAATTCGTTCGTTTTTAAACATTCAGCCGTATCTGATATTTATTTAAAATTATCTTGCTAATTTACATTACTCGTAAAGGTTTGTCATGATAAATGCTGCCATGTCACTAAAATCTGTACCTTTTCACGTAAAAAAAAAAACACTGACAAAGTCTTGTTCTTTCTTTTACCCGTTAATATGTAACGGCTATGTGTTTATGTTATTTTATTTTGGGATTTTTTTGGGGGGGAAATTTAGTTGGTGGATGCAAAATATATTTATTACTAATTTGGAGACGAGGCAAATTGGGCACTCTAAATTGACCGTAGTTGATTGTGAGAGTGGATGCGTTTCCACTAGCATAATACTGTTTTAGTACCTGCTCTGGTGAGGTTCCAAGCGAGCTGAGGCGATACTATGCGTGACATTACTGGAAGAGATGTCCGACACGAGAATCAAGCCAAACAATGCCGAACTGTAGATCAGTTACAAATACTTGACGATCCCAAAAACGTTAGTTAATCTCAAACAATTACCAGGAAAATGTCTACGATCTCAATATTAACAGAGGAGTGTATTTGGTATTTTGCGACAGCACTGCTGATTGGCTAGTGGCATCACAAATCCTGCCACTGTATTTCAGTCCAGTGACTGTGTCAGACTGTGTTACTGTGTGTGTGTCGCGTGTAAAACAAAGTCACAGCAGTTTCATGCAGCCATACAGTTATGACACATTGACCAGGTACTGTTTTGTAGTGGAAAACCAACCGCGCTGTGAAAATAAACCGTGCCATGCCATGATTAGTTGGGGTGAGCTGGGACCATAGTGGAAAAGGGCCTTTTGTCTCTTCTGTGATGGACTGGTGACCTGTCCATGGTGTAACCCCAGCTTTTGCCCTATGTCAGCTGGGATTTGCAACAGTAACCCCTGCGTGTGGAGGATAAAGTGTTAGATGAATTAAAAAACAACCTAAAACCTGCTTGTATAATGATAAAGTTTTTTTCATTTGCCAGTGTTTGTATGATGACAGAAATCTCCGGTTGTGAGGTTGTGCCAAGTTTCCCTTTTGGAAATCCAAGCTCAACACCCCATGACCTGGGAAATTGCAAATTCTGACTGGAACGTGACTGATCAGTTGTGGATCCTAGCTCTTCCGTGACGTTGTACCAGATTGTTGTTGTTGGATGTTTCAGGGTCAGTGATGACTAGCCCACTGCGCAAGCTGATCGTTGCCTTTTTATAAAAGTGCATCGCTGAAGAGATCAGTGCTGATCTTTGCCTGAGACCCTGTTCCTCATTCAATTATTTTGCTGTCTGAGAATTCTTTTAGTGCCTCTCCTGTTTTGTTTTTTCCCTGATGTCTTTTCACTCCGTTCTTAGAAACATGGCCAAGTTTCTCGCCCCCGTGATCCAGGACAACCCGTCCGGATGGGGTCCGTGTGCGGTCCCCGAGAAGTTCAAGGACATGCCTTACCAGCCGTTCAGCAAAGGAGACCGTCTAGGAAAGGTTTGTTCTCTCCCATCAGACACACAGAAGAATCCAGTTGTCCCATTTCGTTTCATTTGTCCTTATGTGTGGTGTGTTGTGTTGTCAGGTCGCTGACTGGACTGGAGCAACTTACCAAGACAAGAGATACACAAGTGAGTTAGAGCTGCACGTCATCTGTATATTTTATATCTGTCAGGACAACGATGAACAAATATTCCCATATATATATATATATATATATATATATATATATATATATATATATATTTATTTATTTTGTATATCGATTAGGTCACAGTGTCATATTTTATTGTCATGATTATTGTGAGATGAAAATTAGTCTATCACTTTATTTGGTCGTGTAATTTGAAGACTTCAGGCATACTTTGCAATAAAAAAAGGTAGTAAAATTAATAATCCTAGCAAAATAAAGGTTTGGAATAGTAGGCACATTCTAAATTCACTGGAGCTCTCATTTGAAACCAAAATAATATGCTCTACTTTTTGAAAATGAAAGCAAATATGTGTGAAAATTCATTTCACAGTCCACTTGTCCTATGTCCCTTTCTTTGGCTCCATATATTTGAAGTGACTGGTAGCTTCTTTTAAAGGTTTTTTTTTTTAAAGCCGCACTGACTTAAACAGCTGCAAAATGTGTTCCACCAATCAGTGTTAATCTGAAAAGTCCCCCATACATGAGTTGGTTCTTCTTCTTCCGAACGTTTCGGTGGAAACATTTTTCAAAAAGTTCCTGCGGTGGAAAAGAGGCTTAAAGTTTCTTTATAAAAGTTGATTTGTAATGTGGCTTGTGTGTATTTTTGTGTTCAGATAAGTATTCCTCTCAGTTCGGAGGCGGCAGTCAGTACGCTTACTTCCACGAGGAGGATGAGACCAGCTTCCAGCTGGTGGACACCGCCAAGACCCAGAAGACGGCGTACCAGAGGAACCGCATGAGGTTTGCTCAGGTATGAAACGTTAACACCACAGAAACTCTTGAGTAGTTTGTCCAAATGTAATAGATCTGTGTGGCACCTCCTCACACTCCCCCGTAGTGGTCGTTTTGGTGCTAAACACCAGCCTTTTTTACCTCAGCAAATTAAATATGTTTTGCAGTTTTAAGACCGAATAACCTGATGATACATGAAATACAAACAATGTTACACACTGGACCATAACTGTGGACCTACATCTATAAATATGTGTTTGTTGAATAAGTAGTAATTGGCTTTATTGTCTACTATTTTCTGGTTTTCTGCACTTAAATTGTCTTGAATTTTGAATTGTATTGAATTCCATGAAAGCTTCAGAAACCTTAAATCCAGACTTTTAACACGACCGTCATTGTTTCAACAGAGGAATCTGCGTCGGGACAAGGACCGCAGGAACCTGACCCAGTTCAACATGCAGACACTCCCGAAGAGCGCCAAGCAGAAGGAGCGGTGAGATTCTGTTCTTTTCTCTTTTTTTTTAAATCTTCTGGACTCCACACAAAAAACTCTGACTGAACTCAAGATTTTTAAAACCCCTCGTCATTTTTTTCTCCTCTCAGTGATCGTCTGCGGCTCCAGAAGAAGTTCCAGAAGCAGTTTGGTGTCCGTCAAAAGTGGGACCAGAAGTCTCAGGTGGGGAGCTCTTCCAAGCCTAATTATTTAAGTTATAGCAGAATTTGACCACATTTTTACTCGCTGTCGTTTCTAACGCACGTAAATTCATTTAACATTAAAAAAGCCAAAGAAATAAACCAAGCATTATCTGAAATGAAAGGTAAGTGTATTTTAAATATCATGTAATTCAGATCATAAACCGTAGATTTTAGAGTTTTGTTTGGAGAGTTTATTAGTTTATTTATAGTATATTGTCACAAGCATCTCAAAAAGTTGGACATCTTAAGATGTAAGACAAATTTCTGAGTGAAATCTAAAAAGTAAAATAAAATTCAGAGTTATATCCTCAAATATCTCCTATATCTGGATATAGACTCAAAGTATCCAGATATTATTTAGCCTTACAGAAATATTTATTTGATTTATATTGAGTTATATATTATTATGACATGATGGGAAAACCTTGTTTTTTTTTTTAAATGTGAAGATTTGCAGCTTTTTGTCAAAATTTGAGGTGAAGTAAATTAATATATTAAAATCTTGGTAAATTTAAAATGGGTGAAAATTATGCCAAGCATTTTATAGACTACAATAATGGAAAAAAAGTGTGTGGTGAAAATCTGTCAAATTCTTTTTAAATACATGTAGCAGTGTTATAAGTTGAGACTAAAAAAGAATTCTCCATTTCTCCCCATTTCAAATCCGTGTTTGCCCAGGCACAGCTGAAGCCCAGAGACTCATCAGTGGAGGTAAGAAGTGATTGGGAGGTGAAGGAGGAGATGGACTTCCCCCGACTGATGAAGATGAGGTACATGGAGGTGGCTGACCCCACTGACATGTAAGTTTCTCGTTGCCTTTTCGCTCCTCAAAACCAGTTTCAGAGGCGGTGCGCAGAAGCTTATGATGGTGGTTTGTTGTTTTTTTCCCAGTGAGTGCTGCGGTGCCTTGGAGTATTACGATAAAGCTTTCGACCGAATTACCACCCGCAACGAAAGGCAGCTGAAGAGCATCAAGAGGATCTTTCACACGGTCACCACCACCGATGACCCCGTCATCCGCAAGGTCAGATGTGACTCACTGCCTGGATTTATTTTGATTTTATGGCTGTAGAATTGCCAAAAAAAATGTTCAATGACTGAGTTCTGCTTCCCCTTTTTTCCAAGATAACTTTCACTTTCGATATCCGACAGATGCAAAACTGTTTAGGAATAATGATACTGAGAACCTGACGTCACAAACGTGTGATGTGCTGGTGAATCTCGTCTGTGATTCGGTCGTTCCCATGCAAGTCCGTAATGACAAGTACATGGGCGCAAATTTATCTCAATTTCTCTGCTTTCTGGAATCCATCCATCTTCTACTGCTTTATCCTCCACATGAGGGATGTGCGGGGGTGCTGTGTCAATCTCAGCCGACATTGGGGCGAAAGGCCGGGTCACACCCTGGACAGATTGCCATTTCTAGATATCGCAAATGGTATAGGGGTAATGAGAAGTACATATGCTAAATCCCGGTGGAGACGACAGGGTGGTCACAGAAAATTTAAAGTTTGGGAATGTTGCCAGAAATAGAAATGGGTTGGGAGTTTTGTGCTAGAAGCACAGTTGATATTTAGGTAAATGTCTCCCTTGTTTGTTTACGACTCCTGCATTGCTTGATGAATGTAGACTAGGCCTACGTAGGACAAATGTGGAGTCATAATCACGAGCGGTGTCATGGACTTTGTCCCTCTCCGTCGGTGACATGAGATTCCATGCACAACAATGAGTGAGTAACGTTAAGACAAGCGAAAAAATGACAACGTGATGTCTGGGAAATGAAAATTCCAACATCTCCGTCTCACCAAGGACAAATTTACAAACACTGACATTTACCAAGATACTGAGGGCAATCACTCGTGCAGAGCATGCTGCAAATCAATCAAAGTGGATGCCATCATGGACGAAGACAACCTCTTACAAGTTTCCCTTCCATATTCTATGTTTGAAGTTTGGAGAATTGGTCCTTGAATTTGATGTCAACCAAGGTTTGGGCTTGCATGTCTTATCCCCCCCCAAAAAAATCAACACTGTGCACCCTAGTTCACGCGTAGAAAGTGATGATTGCCAGTTTGTAAATTCACCAGAAACTGTAAAGCACATGTATTTAGTCGTAACGTGATAGAAAAGAGATGCCCTTCAGAAATGATCTACCTCAGAACAGGAAGTTCATGGTCGTGTTATTAAGCTTCTTTCTTGTCTTATTGTCTTAGCATAGAGGTTGAGCAGTCATGACTTGGATTATAAAAGTAACAGCAGTGTTTCAGTTGTCGTCTGAGAGAATCTTTGAACATTTCTGTCGGAGCTCTTTAACGTTCTCTTCTCTTACTGGTTTCTTTTTAATTCCTTTGTGCCTTTCTCTCTCTGCAGCTGGCTAAGACTCAGGGTAACGTGTTTGCCACCGACGCTATCTTGGCCACCCTGATGTGCTGCACGCGCTCGGTGAACTCCTGGGACATCATCGTGCAGAGAGTGGGCAACAAGCTGTTCTTCGATAAGAGGGACAACTCTGACTTTGGTGAGGATTTAGTGAGAAGCGACGCATGTTTTTACATCCTGAAATCACTGCTGGTCAAACCAGAGTTTGTCACATTTGAGTCTGTGATGACAATGACAGAGTTTATGTAGTAATGGTACATACTTACCTGTAACTTTATGAAACTGCTCATGTTTTGCATTGACCTTTGAGAAACTGTTTGTTTTGGATTAATAATTTTGAAATGTTTGCACAATCTCTTGTGGTTTTAAAAAAAAGAACTACTCTCGTCACCTTTAGTCACCTAAAATGTCCCAACTGTATCAGCTTTTTGATTCCTGATTTAAAAAAAACCAGCATCAGTCCCCATCATAATCACACTGTGGAAAATTGAGGTCAAGACCTCAGAACTAAAGCATAATAACATGAACTGCATGATTTTACGTTTTAATGACTGTAACGAAATGTAAATGTTTGTCATACACTGCATATGTCACTGGAACAAAAGTTTAAATAAAAAAAAAATGTTTTCCCGTGAAATGCTAATGTCTGCGATGCCTGCCTTTCTTTAGATCTGCTCACTGTGAGCGAGACGGCCAACGAGCCGCCACAGGACGAGGGCAACTCCTTCAACTCCCCCCGTAACCTGGCGATGGAGGCCACGTACATCAACCACAATTTCAGCCAGCAGTGTTTACGAATGGTAAGAACTTCCCACTCACTTCCCATGACATTCCAATACACATTTTTGATAAATGAATCACAAATTGCTTTTTTTTGGTTCAGTAAAGCATGTGCTTTCTTTTGGGTTTCCATTAGGAATGGTACCAAAATAACCTGCCCCAACCTTCCCTACTAGGGTACTAGGGCTAGGAATTGACATATTCATCGCAACACAACCTGCTGCAATTTTCATATCAAGAGGGCACATTTGTCTTGATCTATACAGGCAGAAGGTGTTTGTTTCTCACAGATCTGCACAAATACCACACAGCCGTCATTTTAAATGTGTTTTTCGAATGCGAATGATGAAAAAATTACCATAACGCAACCGCAAATAAGATATTTATTCAAAATCGTTAAGCCCTACTTGCCTACTAGAGTAAAATGGTGCTGTCCTCAGTTAAAACACAAGCCTGCCCCAGGGCTTTACCTTACTTTATGAAACCCAACCATACCGTTATGGAAACACTGCACACATTTTCATTAAAGGTGCTTACCAATTTCCCTTAGGCTTCTCAAATCCGATTTTTTTTGCCTTTTTTTTTTCCAGGGTCAAGAGAGGTACAAGTTTCCCACCTCCAACCCCTTTGTGGAGGAGGACGCGGACAAGAGCGAGGTGGCATCTGTGGCCTACAGGTATGCACCGAAACTCTCTGACGGTTCACCTGAGAATCAAGGTTTTTCTGGTGGATTTCTGGGAATCTATTGAGAATTATTACATTACATTTGGAAGTGTTCATCTGTAGATGCCTTTGTGCTTTTCTCTGTGTTAAGTGCTTTTCTAATCTTCTTCAGGCGTCACATCAATTTACTACCCTCTTGAGTCCAAATGGACAAAAATGGCCACTTCCAAAAACTGCTATAAAACCATTACAGATTCAAATTTGCTCTGCTTTGTTTTATTTAACATCTGTTTAACTTATAACATGAAAGTAAGGTTAATAATATAACTTAGAGAACAACATTTTTAGTTTTACTCAAATTAGGGTGATGCAAAAATGAGTCCCTCCAGCCACACCCTCTCAAAGGGCCAGATTTACTTGAATGCTGTGCCAGATAACTTTTTGCTTCAGTCCCGGAATAATCCAGTTTACCATTAAAAGCCGTGTGAAAGAATGACTCGTCCCTGATGTACGGGTCTCTTTGTGTCTCAGATACCGTCACTGGAAACTCGGGGAGGACATCGACCTGATCGTGCGCTGTGAACACGACGGAGTCATGACCGGAGCTAACGGAGAAGTGTCCTTCATCAACGTCAAGACCCTGAACGAGTGGGACTCCAGGGTGAGAGAGGGGAGGAGGGGCTTAATCCTGACGATGACGAACATGTTTAACCTGCTGTGTCGTGAGATTAACCCTCTTATGACCATCATAATAATCAGGCCGCCATTTTATCTCAATTTATCTGCTCTCCGGTATCCATCCATACATCCATCTACCACTTTATCCTCCACATGAGGGTCATGCAGGGGATGCTGTGCCAATCTCAGCTGTCTCTAAAAAATGAAAGAACTGGACTGGCGATCTGTCCAGGGTGTGACCCCGCCTTTCACCCTATGACAGCTGAGATAAGGGTGGACCCTGGACAGATCGCCAGTCCACAGTTTTTTAATTTTTCTAGATACAGACGGTCGAGGAGTTATGGTAATGAGAAGTATGCATGGTAACGGAAGGATTACACAGTTTTTTTCGAGTATTAAATCTATGTCAATCTAAGACAAACCCACACAGACATCAACGCTATTTTTTGTTTATTTGTTTTTCCTCTTGTCTCGTCCTCAGTATTGTAACGGCGTGGACTGGCGTCAGAAGCTGGACTCTCAGAGAGGAGCCGTCCTGGCCACAGAGCTGAAGAACAACAGCTACAAACTGGCCCGTTGGACCTGCTGTGCCATGTTGGCTGGATCTGAGTACCTGAAACTGGGGTGAGCATCACGCACACATGGCGATGTCGGCCGTTACGGACATTGTACCTAAAATATCTTGCTTGCCTAATCTTTACAAATTCAAATTCAAATCCCTGCACGTCCCGCCCCGCCCCGCAGGTACGTGTCTCGGTACCACGTGAAAGACTCGGCTCGCCACGTCGTCCTGGGCACACAGCAGTTCAAACCCAACGAGTTTGCCAGCCAGATCAACCTGAGCATGGAGAACGCCTGGGGAATCCTCCGCTGTGTCATCGATATCTGCCGCAAGCTGGACGAGGGCAAGTACCTGATCCTCAAGGACCCCAACAAGGTGAGCAGAAGCACCTGCTGCTTATGTCCGAGATCCAACCACGACGAGAACAAGTCACAAACTCCAACATTTTTTGTTTTTTTTATCGTCCACAGCAAGTGATTCGTGTGTACAGTCTGCCTGATGGGACCTTCAGCTCTGATGAGGACGAGGAGGAAGAAGAGGATGAAGAGGATGAGGAGGAGGAAGGTCAGTTTCACCAGTTATTGACTTGGACAAGTGTGCTTACAGGAAGGGGTGGGATAAAGTTTAGCCCCTTATTTATCTCATTAATAGTAAATAATCCTGTTGTTTTTCTTCCTCCTCTTGTTTTAGATGAAGAGAACTGAAGTGTGACCTGCATCGTACGTGTGATGGAAACGACTCGATTCCTTTTGACTTTCAATAAAGAAAACAAATTGGCCAACATCTTGTTTCATGTTTATTGACAGCAGCTACAATAGAAACTACGATGGCACTTTTCCGTTTGACAGTTCTCGATGTGGGAGGAGTCGACGTGGTTTTTTGTACGTGACACAAACGCACAAATGAGTGACTTGTAAAGTGGTTGTTTTGGGTATAACTGAATCATTAGAATCAGTTGATTCGAGACAACCCGACGACTGAACGTGGTCGTGATTTGGCTTAAGATCGTCGGCATTCAGCAGTGCTGTCTCTACGCCAGACTCCTCGGTTAAATACTGAGATAGTAGACGTTTCCTTTGCTAAATGTTGGAGGTTAACGTCAATGTTTTACGGATGTTAAAGTCTTTTTAACTGACCTATTGTTGGCTTTGATTCTTGCGTCGGACGTCGCGCTCATGACTCTTCTAGTGGCCGACACTCGCGGCAGTCTGACGTCACATTACAGTATCGGCTCAGCTCGCTTGGAAGCCGAGTCGTACTAGAACTGTATAATGGAAAAGCACCATTAGAAGCATCCTAGCTGGAAACCATCCGAACTTTAGTCACTTTAGGATCTTCACAGGAATTTTTTTATTCATAGATGATCTTCAGAGACAGATCGCCCAGTTTCTCCTGAACCAGTTGATCAACTCTCTCACTCTGAGCAGCTGTGAGGAAGTTCTTCCAGTCACCGATCTGACCTGTAGTGAAAACCACAAACAAGACTTGATCGTCTCTTCACACGCTCGCCAACACAAGCTTTTCATTTGTGAGTTTGTTTCGTTACCTTTGCGCATGAAGTCTCCACTGAGCCTCTCCTTTGGGATAAACTTGTAATTTGCCTTTGAGTCCTTCTTCATCGTCTTGAATGTGGATTTTTCTACGACTTGATCGATGGCGTTGTCGCTGAGGGTTCTCCCTAAGAAGCTGCAGATCTTAGTTACTGCCCCCTTCAGGTCCTAAACAGCAACACAAGGTCAACTGAGCAACAAAGTTCAACTGTGACAAACATCCATCAGTTTTCTAACCCTTAATCATCCTCCACATGAGGGTCACAGGGAGCTTGGGCCAATCCCAGATGACGTAGGGCAAAAGGCGGGGTAACACCCACAGTCTCCCCATGCAGAAACAGCCTCAGCTGAAACCACTACATCAATGAATTTGATGTGGAGGATTCTGGATGTGTCCTCAAACCTCAACACTTAAAAACACATCAGAATTCTCACCAGAATCATGTCCTCATAGGTCAGGAAGAGGATGTTGTACTCGTCTCTCGCTGAGTTCCACACCCTGATGTGGTCAAACCACGACGATGCTCCAACTGTATGAGGGTATAATAACAGGAGTTAAAGGTCCACAGACAAGATCATTTTCAAGAACAAGGACTTTGAACTGCGTTGAGGAACGTTGATGGACTGCGCTGAAGAACTACCAAGAGTTTTGAGCTCAACTGTGTTACAGAACTTCAGACTGGGGAGGGCAGCGTTTACACTTCTCAAGACAAGATGTTTGCCATTGAGCAGGCAGGAGCCAGCCACCAGGGGGCAGTTCAGATGATTTGGTGTTATATTTTGGAAAGCCCAGAATAGAAGAGGTAATTGCTCTTCTTGATAGAAAGAAAGGCTTTGGAGCTACTACAGTCCCATCTATGAATGAAACTGTGTTTGGTCGAGAGTGCGTGGAAGTGTCTCACCGTTGCCCGCCAAATACTTCTCAAAAAAACTCTCAAAGCCCTCGGGAGCCTCTGTGTCGGCAAAGATTTTGCTGAACTCATAATAGGAGACGATGTTGTCCTTTGGATTCCTCATCACATAGACTATCTGAAAAAGAGACAACCAGCAATCAGGGAGTGATCTGATGCAGGGTCAGGTTTAGGAAGGAGCCAATAACGTCCCAGAGCTAATGCTAAATAAACGAGACTTGGTGAAGAGACTTTTATAATCAAACGGTTAAGAAAGAATCACATGAGGTGATGACGATTTGGCTCCGGGACATACTTTCCATGTCCACCTGTTTCTACACAGTCCCTAACATCAACGAACGCTAACGTACGCGTTCTCTTTGTGACGCCACACCGTCCAGTCCAGTTTAGAAGAAGACAGTTACCATGGAAACCATGCAAGGACTTCTGTTGGTACCCACACGTGTGAGTATTTGAGTTAGTGTGCAATGCTTGACTGACATTATTAGCTCGTTTTTGTATAAACTTCTCTTCTCAGTTTGGTATCAGTCACGTCGTTATTCATGTTTCCATTACTTTATAGTTCCTCCTCAACATGGGTCAGGTATCAAACTGCCATGACGGTGTTTTACACGCGACACAAACAACAAACGCAGGAACCCCTGTAACACATCCTGTATCAAAATGTGCAGTGTGATTGGGAATGGTGACTTTTCTAAACTTTGGAGCCTCACAGTGTCGTCACACTTTAACGTAGAGATGTGGTCGCAACTTTAAACGGGTCACAAGACTCTTTTCTCACCTAAATCCCAATTGTAAAGTCTGATACGGTTTTTAAAACTATCGCAGTTTAAGTTTGGTAATTTTTTGGACGTTTTCAGATATAATGAGTGTGTATTGTGTCTGTTAGAGTGGCACACCCTAGTTGAGGTCCAGGAAAATAATCACAAAAATCTGTAAACAAACATTTCCAACCTACACAGATACTTTTTACACACAGGGTTTGTTGTCTAACCCTGTGTGTTGTTCTGCTCAAACCTCCCGTTGACTCCCATGTTTTAATAAAAATCAAGACGAGGGTGATTTTAATTTCACAAATGTAAACGTGTAAATGCTCACAAACCAAACATTGAATCTCTAACATCGACCGTTCTTCAAACCACTTTCTTCACCATTTTGGACAGAAACAAGTGTTTGATAGGGGGAGGGGCTTGTGCAACCTCCTGCAAGAGTCTCTCTCTCTCTCTCTAAATTTTAAAGGTTGATTCAACAAAAATTGTCTAAATACGTTGCAAGTATCACAAGTGTCACATGACAGGTGGTTATGTAACTGAATTGATCCTTTTTTCAGACTTTTATTGCTCAGGCTGACGTGAACTTCAATAAAAACCAAACCCTGACCTTTGCCTTCTTGTCCTTCAGGCCTGGAGGCATGAGAATCGGGGTGAGGTGAGAGGCAAAGAGTCGTGGAGAGGGTCTCAGAGCGTAATCTGGACGCCCCTCCGTGTATTCCAGCCACGGCATCTGCTCAAAGTTGTTTGGATATTCATTCAGGCCGCCGCTTAGCTCGCAGATGGAGATGATGATCTGCTGAGTCCAGATCGTGCCTGTAGAGGGAGTCGCTCTTGTTCGTTAAATGACAGAAAACTAAGAGAAGGAAAAACTGTGAGAGTAAAATGTTGCACTGACCAGACTTTGGATAAGTGACCAGGAAAATGTCAGAGTCTCGTACTTCAAAGCTCTGGAGAGAATCCAGGTACTCGACAGACGTGAGCTCACAGAGGAAGTTGAAGTTCTTGTACCTGCCGTAATGTTTGCTGATCTGCTCCATGTTACTTCAGACTCAACCTCGAAAAGAAGTCAGTGTTTGATCCAGGCAGTAAAAAACCTCACAACTGGACTCTGGACTTTACCACGAGCCACAGCTTTAAACCTCCCTCTCTCTCTCTGAGTGAATGTTAGGAGTGGGTGTGGCTGAGTTTGATTTTTCAAACTGTTCTCGACTCTTTCTTTATTTGCTGGTTACTAATGTGATTTATAGACGAGTGTGATGGTTGTCTATGTAAAGTAAAGTAATAATAGTAGGCAGTAATAGGCAATAATAGTGTTGCCTCTTAGAGTTGCAAATCAACTCTATTTTACTTGCAACTGCTTGCACTTCTTTCTTTTCTTTTTTTAAAGCTGCAAAATGCAACTATACCTTTACAGGTTGTGAACTTGCAACTGTTTGATTTTTTTTTGCAAATGATTTAACACTTAAAATAAATGATTTAACACTTCACATAAATAAAAAAAATCTTAACGACAAATACTGTAAGTCCTACAAATTATTTACATTTTTTACAAGGTTCTTTTCCACCTCAGAATGAATGAAGGAGTGTCAAAAGTTTCAAATGCAGTTGACAACACTGTAGCCGCCCAATCCCGTCCACGCAGAGTTTTCTCAGAATCTGATTGGCTCTTTTGCCCCTCTGGTTAGGAACGTTCTTTTCTGTGTTCGGAGGAGGTGTTAGGACTTTGTTAGGACCTTTGTTAGGACCTTTGTTAGGACCTTTGTTAGGACTTTGTTAGGACTTTTGTTAGGACTTTGTTAGGACCTTTGTTAGGACCTTTGTTAGGACCTTTGTTAGGTTAGGACTTTGTTAGGACCTTTGTTAGGACTTTGTTAGGACCTTTGTTGGGACCTTTGTTCGACTGTTAGGACCTTTGTTGGGACTTTGTTAGGACTTTGTTAGGACATTGTTAGGACTTTTGTTAGGACCTTTGTTAGGACTTTGTTAGACTTTGTTAGGACTTTGTTAGGACTTTGTTAGGACTTTGTTAGGACATTGTTAGGACTTTTTGTTAGGACCTTTGTTAGGACTTTGTTAGGACCTGTTAGGACTTTGTTAGACTTTGTTAGGACTTTGTTGGGACTTTGTTAGGACTTTGTTAGGACCTGTTAGGACTTTGTTAGACTTTGTTAGGACTTTGTTAGGACTTTGTTAGGACTTTGTTAGGACTTTGTTAGGACCCTAGGTAGGACGGACCTGTAAGGACATTTGTTAGGACTTTGTTAGGACTTTGTTAGGACTTTGTTTCTCCGCAGTTTTACGTGTGAGTTCTGTGCTCGCTGCGGCGGCTGTCTCCTCTCCCCCTTTCTCTCCCCCTTCCTCTCCTGTTGTTGCCTCAGACATGACACCAGCTTTAAGTGTGACCGGCTGATGATTGGCTGTTCTGCCTTAAGTCCCGCCCCTCTTGGTGTGTTAGATTTCTCGTTCAGCTCGTGCTGAGGAGGCGGGAACTAGCTAGGTTCATATTTTTGACTTATTTTCCGTTACTGTCAGTCACTTTTGGACATATGGAAGCCCGAGGTTGTCAATATTGTTGACGTTATTTAATTGTCATATCAACAAGCTGTGTTAAATATCTTTGTGAAATAATTGTTTAAATTATTAGGCATTCATTTTCACAGATACAATTTTTATTTTATTATTATTATGTTAGTTTGTGGATGTGTTTATTATTTTATGCATGTTTTTATACTTTTCTAGTATCAGTCATTTAAATAGAAAGCTTTTTATTTCTTGCATTTTATGCATTTTGTTTTTATTGTTTAGTAAAAAAATATGAAAACATATGTGAAGATTATCGGGTTGGTAAAGTTGATGATGAAATCATTTCTGGACGGTTTTCAAAAGTAACAGCAGAGTTCGAGAGCACAGAGCCCCGGACAGGACATGCTAAAATAAAAAAAATAAATAATTGTGCCCACGAAATACTAATTAATAATATCATCATTCCTGGACCTGCACCTCCTCTAAGGTCAAAGGTAGAGGCAGTAGAGTGTAGTGATGGGAAGTTCGACTCTTTTTACTGACTCGGATCTTTTACTCTCGGACAGTAAATTGAACAAATCTTTTTTTGAGTGATTTCGTTCATTTTTACAGCAGGTGGCGCTGTAGCCCTCTAGTGGGCGTTGTAAAAAAGACCGCGGTTCTCAAACACTTAACACTGAAGGCAACATGGTTTGCTCCAGCTGACAAAGTATAATAAACAAAATGCCACAAGCTATTCAAACCATATGAAACCCCAGGAACGCAAATACACACCACAATAAAGTGACTTGTGTCCTGTATCCTCGCTGACGTTGTTGTTTAACTGCACGACGGTGACTCGGTAGCTGTCACGTGACCTGAGGACGGAATCCTGAACTAATTGTTTCTGTTTCCTGTCCTGCTGACTGAACTTATGCAGCTACCTGCCATCGTGTGGCGAAGGAAGGTACTGCATGAAAATGAACGAATCACTCACTGAGACGACTCATTACTCCCGAGTCGTCACAAAATAGTAGTTCATACTGAACAAATTGTTCTCGAACAACACATCACTAGTAGAGTGGCTAAAGCTACACAATGGACAGAGATAGCGTGATAGAGTTTTATTTATACAATTACCATAACCATTATTATTATTAGAGGCATTTAAACAGAATATTGAGAGGCAGACTTCTTTACCGGCGCAGGTACGACAATAACAACACAACAATTTGCTTACACAGGAACTAGTTTTTTCTTTTGTATGTTTGTATTATTTCTTGATGCTTTTTTAAGTTTGAGTGCAGAACGCAACTGATTTTGTTTTTGTTTCAATTTTGAGCAAATACAGTTTTAAAAATAATATATATATCTATATAATAATTATATTTATCTCTAACTGTGATTACCCACTGTGACCACCAGATGGCAGGAACACACACTTTGTCCAAGGTGAATGAAATTTGAACCCCCTTGTTCTTTTACTAGGTACATTTAAAAAAAACATCCATCATGATATCACAAAATAAAGGCATTCGTGAAGATGTTTCACAGAATTTCAAAGTAAAGGCGTTTGTTTCACAATAAAATCTTGTTATGTTATATTTATGATTTTCTTTGTTTTTGTCTTCTTCACAGTGGATTTTTTATGTTGGATGTCCGTCTGTCCCCTTGTTCACGCCTAGGACATCTGACACAAGGAGGACGCTGGATGTGGCGCCCCCTGTGGCTGTGGTCAGTTTAAACTGTCGTTCTGATCGGCTCGTCTCATATTTATGATGCAAATGGTTATGGAGGACGATAAATGACATAATAATATATTTTTTAAATAAATGAATGAATGAATAAATGATAAATAAGATGTTATAGACCAAGACGAACAAAAAAGTCCTAATAACCATGTCATAACCATGGCCTCAACTCAACAGGAAGTTGGCCATTTTGGAATCTTGGTGTCCATTTTGGTTTTGAGACACATCAAAGGCAAAAAGTTGCCGAAAGGTTTTGCGGATTCAAAAGTGAAGTCAGGGAACTGCTGCACTCGTGAGGGCTCATTTATCTATTATTATGTCACATATTGTCCTCCATAAATAATAATGTGTACGACTGTAAAACAAGATAATAATAATGATGAATGTCAGTTATAATGACAATTAGATTAAATTAGATTAGATTAGGTTTCCTCTGGGAAATTAAAGCCCCAGCAACGAAACAGCGGCATCAAATTTACCTAACACAAAAAAATAGAAGAAAAAGCCACACCAAATAGTCTATTAATTATATTATTATTATATTTAATATTAACAATAGGTATTATAATAATACAGTATAAATTAACAGTTATATATGTATAAATTGATATCGATTGTAAAAAAACCCTAACCTAGAAATATAATCACTTACAAATATTCTAACAATAATTAAACTATTATATATTATAGTTAGCAAATGTGTTGATAGTGTATCTTAACATACATATATATACTCTGTATTGTAATATATTAACAGACATATTATATATATATCTACTGTAAAGAAGAACACAGAAATATATAAAAAGTAAGAATATATTATATCATATTACGTTATATCACGGTGTAGTATATTATACTATAGTTTCTCGCTTTCAAACTACATAACTAAATAAATAAAACCACAGTAATACAGACTCAGTGGTGATCGTCATAAATCCTGAATACACGGTGGAAATAAACCTGAGTTCATTATCAGTGGCTCGTGTCCTTGTGGACAGAGGACAAAAAAATCCCAAATCATCAAATAATCACTTATTAGTTTTCACTCTTGTCCGTGTGTGGGCAGAGAATCACAATGAGTCATCACACACACGCACGCAGGGTGTGTGTGTGTGTGTGTGTGTGTGCGTGTGCGCCCCAGGAGTCTGGTAAATAAATTATCAGCCAGGCAAATCCCTTTTTAATGCGCCTTTAATGACCCTGCTGTGCTCCTCAGAGCATCGTCACAGGAGCGTGAGTGTGGGCGAGTGGGTCACACACCGTCCGAGAGCAGCAGCAGCAGCAGCAGCAGCAGCAGCAGCAGCAGCGTGTGATCCCAGCCTCCTCATCCATCGCACAAAGAGACCGTATATTAAATGTGGATGGAATTTTTTCACCGTTTAATTCGTAATTTGCAAATCTGGATGTTGTTTTTGTTTTTAGCTCCCCCTTGTGTCCACTGCCGAGTTGCAAAGATCTTAAAGTTCACCAACGACTGACGAACGTCAGTTGTAGCACGACTCGGCTCGACTCTACTGGTGATACCTGGTGTGTTTTTTTGTTTTCTGTAGAACAGACTGCCGCTCACTCAGAGAGTGTCGTCACTGAAGAGTCATGAGCTCGACGTCCAGCGACGACAAGAATCAAAGCCAACAATGTCCAACTGTAGATGAGTTAAAAAGACTTAAAAATCCTGAAAGCATCCTGGTCTACTTCAGCGCACCGCACGCGCAGACCCAACGCGCACCGTGCACATGGCACAAATCATCGTGCAGCCCAGATTTTGAAACCGCATGTTGGTTTGCGCATGGACAGCGCATGAGCAAACTACACTTCTGCCCCACCAGTAGGTGGAGTATTAAGCGCCATTCCAAAAATATTTCAACACAACAGAAGAAGTCGTCAAGGATAGTCATCCGAGCCACAAACCGGCGGACATTTCAGCCGCTCGAACCAGACGTGTGAGAGGAAGCTGTAGCGTCGTTCTCTTCTTCTTCTTTGGTAGGAAAGCGTCCTATTCCCTGCGTCCAGACTTGTACTGCCACCCTATGGTAATGTGGGATACTAGAGGACCCTGACGTAGAAGTATACCAGGGCCTTAAGTCCTGTATTTATGATTTGTTGGAGGACGGTCTCACACACGCCGTGGAGCCATGTCCATGCAGATGGAAGAACAAACCAGGAGCAGACCTAAAGCATCGTTCCTAAAATCCGCAATCGAGGAAGTGTAAATCCAGTATCCAACCTTTGACCCCTGATCAGACACACACCGGGCCGGTCACGTCGACGAGAACATGGCCAGGTTTTCTTTAGCGTTTGAGCCAGAGACAAACATGCAGTGGACATGTCTGCGGTCGAGGACTTTTTTTGAGCTTCTACACAAAGGCCGTCCAAGTTCTGCAACACTGATGGAAGAAGTTTGGAGGAAAAATAAACCTGATTTGGTCAAATTGGAGCGTTGCATCATGGGGGACCTGTGAACCTCCAGAACTCAGTTTTGAAAACGATTTTTTTCTCTTGTTTGATGGACAAAAATGACAACAACAGACTGAGATGCGAGACACGGTGTTTATTTATGTTTCACCAGGATTAGCATTAGCCTGACGTCACACAAAATCTAAAATGAATAATTACAGCTGTACAAAGAGAGTTTTGTAGGCAGAGGATTTGTATTTGTAAAATAAAAGATGAACCTCATTTTTGCACAGAAGTTGGGACACGAGAAAGACATATTTTATGTTGTTTTTATTTTTTTTTATTCAGAGTTTGTCAGTGAAAACTGACATGTTGTTTCAATGTATACAAAAGTTCAAATAAAACTGTGAATGTTTTATTTGTACTTTTAAAGGTTCAAAAAAGGGAATAGAAATGCTTTTTTATGGACTAAAAGACGACAACACTAAGAAATAAAGTAAATAAAGGCACGCATTTGTATATTCAGTCATGCATTTATACACTATATACATTAGGTACATAAACTGTGATACATTCAATGTGTTGGTAAAACATTTACCAAATCTGTCCTGTAAAGTGTAGTTATTATTATTTTATTATATTAAGGATAGTGTTTTTTGTTGCTCACACTCCACTTTAAATAAAATCCATGTCAGCCTAACGGTGACGTCTTTATCTCACTGTGAGACAGACTTTTCCAACAGGAAACTGGAGTTGGTAAACCACTCACTCTCCCACACCAAAGTCCACAGAGAAAATCTGTGATTTTAGCTGCAGGGACACAGGAGCTGCTGGTCGACTGCTGCCTCGTGTGGTCACTTTGTGTCACTGAGGTCATTCTGAATAAAGATTTGTGACAAAATATGACATTTGAAGTTAGTGATGGAGGCAGCAGTGAATCAACAACTCCTGTTTGCTGTGACGTTAGAATGACTGATTTTCTCTATGGACTTTGGTGTGTGAGAGTGAGTGGTTTCACAAAGCAAAGCAGACTTCAGTTACCTAACAGTGGGATAAAGAGTCACACGTGCTCTCATGATATTGCAGACTTAGTCAGGTGTAGATTTTATCATCTAAAATCAATTCCTTGTTTCCCTGTGGATTCTCGGTGTCTTCGTCAGTCAACCACACAAACTGTCCTTTTAAATTATTGATATACTTGTTTATTTTCTGCTCCAATGCAAACAGCTGTGTGGTGAGTTGGAGTCAGTCCAGCCTGCGTTGTAAGACGTTGAGTCCGTATTTCACGCTATAAATAACTAATCTCCAGTGAAGTGCTCTGCTCCACATTTTCCTCTGGCAGAGTTTTGATGTTTCCATTTTTGGCTCCATTCAGAAGCAACGGGACAGTCAGAGAGGAGCCGTTGACCGGGTCCTTTGCTTTTGCGTCCCCGTATTTGTCCTTCTTGTCTGGGGACCGCAGCTCTGTCGCTCCTGGGGTCGATTCTCTCTCCAGGAACATCGGCCGTGAGCTCTGTGGCTGGAAGTTGTTGTTTCCGTTCTCTGCGATTCGGTAGATCTCAGTCATTTCCGACACGTCTTCCTCCTCCTCGTCCTCTTCGTCCCTGATTGCCCGTCTCAGGCTCTCTCGGGGCATGAGCGCACGCCTGCCTTCGTCCTGCGGCTGCCGGCTCTCCATGGGCTCGTGGTTCTCCACCTTCCTCGTGGAGCGGCACAGAGCTTTCCGGAAACCCCTCTTGAAGTTGTCTGACAAGAATCCGTAGATGATGGGGTTGGCGCAGCTGTTGGCGTAACCGAGCACCACGACAAAATAGTAAAGGCCGTGGTACTCGGCGGGCAGGGACACCAGCAGGTTGATGATGTTGACGGCGTAGAAAGGTAACCAGCACACGACAAACATGGCGACGACAATCACAACCATGCGTGTCACTTTGCGCTCGGACTTCCTGCGCTTGATAGAAGTGGCGTGGACTTTTTTACCCGAGCTGCGGATCTTGAAAATGATGAGCAGGTAACAGAGGCAGATGATGAGGAGGGGGCAGAAGAATCCAACTGTGGAGGTGTAGATGATGAAGGCCGCGCTCCAGATGTTCGCCGGCTGAGGCCAGGCGATGTTACAGGTGCCTCCTGTCTTCTGGACGTTGGCAAAGACGACCACGGGCAGGACAACCAGAAACGACAGCGCCCACACGGTGCCATTCACCATTTTGGCCACCTGAGGTCGCCGCCACTTTGAGGACAGGATGGGGTGAACGACGGCGAGGTAGCGGTCAATGCTCATCACGGTCAGGCAGAAGATGCTGGTGAACTGGTTGATGGAGTCGACGGTCATGACCAGGCGGCACATGAAGGAGCCGAAGGGCCACGACTGCAGCGTGTTCTGCACGGCCAGGAACGGCAGGCCGAGCATGAAGAGCTCGTCCGCGATGGCTAAGTTGAGGATGTAGATGTTGGTGACCGACTCTATCTTGGAGTAGTACAGCACGATGTAGATCACTAAAGTGTTCCCGCCCAGTCCGACAATGCACACGACGATATAAACGAGTGGGACGAGGACTCCGGCCACGCTGGGACCAGAGGGGACGTCCGGCTCGGTGGAGTTGGTGGAGTTGGAGCAGTTGTAGCCGCACAGTGTCTCGTTCGGGTCGCTGCCGTTGAACATGAGCAGAAACAGCGGGAGCCCGGGCGACGGGCTGGTGAAGCTGTCATTCTCCCACACCTCACCCGTCATCTCCAGCCTGGGAAGCGAGATGTCGTCCATGGATGTGCTCTTCCTGTTGCCTCGTCCTTCTGCCGTCTCAGCTCCCACCCATCTGTTCTGTGGGAAGAAAAAAAAGCAACCTGTTATCTAACTGAAAAGCTGACTCTTTTTTCATCTCTAAGGAGAGTGAAAAGAAAACATTTATTTTCCAAGGACACGAGGGAAACTGTGAACTGCATTTGAAAAACACGTTGATAGCAATTCACTCAAATACGATTGTGAGCTAGAGCCGTAGATTTTCTCGCACAGTCTTATCTGCGGAGACGACAGACACTCGATCCAGACAGGAGACGTGAAGAGTCAGAGAAGAAACCGTTAAAGCCGGTGGAATCATTCAATCACGGCGGCTGAGACAAACTAAACACACACACGGGCGGTGCTGATGCCCGGCAGCACTTTGGTTTAACATGGACCGGGAAGACACGCACGGGGGGGTGTCTTCCACACTGTGTGTGGATTCAGGAAACGTTCACTGACTGGAGCAGAGTAACAGCTGCTGCGCTCAACCCACACCCACACGTTCATACTTTTATTTTGAAATAAAGGAGAAACTGAAGAATGAGTCACTCCTCTGGTTAATATTAACCTGAGTGAAATATCTCGCCTCAGGAACGTGTGTTTCCACTGCAGTAACTGGGGACAGGACATGCTTCAGAGACTTGTACTGAAAGTTCAGGAACCTTCTGGACACTTTAATTTTGTTAAATACACAGTTTCGTTACGATCCGATCAGTCTCTGTAGTTAAACAAACCGGATCTTTACAGCAGACCAAATTTACAGCAGTTAGCACCGTGAGTTAGCTCGCTGTTAGCCCCGCTAAGCAGGAGCAATGTCTCCATGCAAACCTGGTCAGTGGAAACTAACACGATCATTCTCGGAAAGAACAATTTAATGCCTTGAAAAATGTTTTATCAGGGAAACTGTTAGCATGTTTACATGAACAACACCAGACGTTAAGAGTCTGACTGAAATGATATGGTTCAGAGTTGAATTACGCGTTCCATTTATGCTCTGGAGTCCCTGCCACGTCAAGGTCTGGGTTACCCCTGAGCAAGGCACCCAATCCCCACTCTAAATTGATGGCAGCCACTGGGATCCCAAGCCCGGATAAATGAGAGCGTTGTGTCAGGAAGATCTGGCGTAAAAAAAAAATCTCTGCTAAATCAAATATGCGGATCATCTACTGTGGCGCCCCCTGGAGAGGTAAAGAAAAAATACATTCCTTTGTAATTGGATTTGATCAAAAGTGATTCTGGTTTCCAAAAACCACCGGTGAGAAAAGCACAGCTGTGTCTTCAGCTCATTGGTGAAAGTGATCAAACAAACTGATTGAAATGTAATTGTCACCTTTCGCCGACAGCTGCTCAGTCACATGATCGGGGAATTCATCGCGACTTTCTGCCTCAAACAGTTTAATTTAAAAGACACTGAGCGACGCTGGAGAAACAAAATAACAACAACGACAAATGTTTTTCCTTTCAGGCCATTATTACATTCATCATTTTTCAATGTCCTCTATTCCTCTAGATTATGGACATTTCACGTCGCACTTCCGTCACCGTGGAAACCAGAGAGAAGAGGGGGAAGCTGGAGACCCGGGTCGTCAATCAAACCAAACCAAATAAACGGCATGGAAACGACTGCACCCGTGAGATGAGATTTTTCTTCTTTTTTTTTTTTCGAGTGCAAGAGAAAGAAGAAGAGAAACTTAAAGAGACTAAACTCCTGCTTATTTTGCGGTGACAAAACTAACCAATAATGACAATAATACAATAAAATAACATGAGTGTAGCTGGAGGCACAGTCTGCTGCTCCAGGCTCATGATAAAGAACGACTGTGTAACCACGATATAACCCATAATACGTCCTCCAAGTACAAGAAACCAATATCTTCCTTCATTAAATATCAGTTAGTGACCAGATGGCCACTGCGTCCTCTTCTCTAAAACACTGCTTTTTTCTCCTTTGCATTGATTCATGTAGAAGATGCAGTTTATCCTGCCGCACTTTCACTTTCTCGTATGTCGACGGGGAAAACGGACAGCGACTTCAAGCCAGTGACTACTTCCAGTCCATTGAGCTGTCGCCCCAAAATTCAGTAGCCAATCAGCAGGCAGCTTCCTAAGGCCCGCCCACAAACAAAAAACCACGGCGCACAGAACAAATGTATTTCCAAACAATAAAATACTTTAAATGACTTTTTATATTTTTGAACGGTTAAATTGATATTTTCTTTACTTCTTAAAAAGTGTTGTATTGACACAAATCTAATGGCATACACATAAACACTGCTTTTTTTTACCTGGTAAAACGGTGGTTAAAGGGTTCATTTACGCTGTGTGAAAACATTAGATACACACAGACATGTTAATAACTTATTAATTTAACCACTTCATCTCTAAGTGAACCCGTGCTTGTAAAAAACCACAAAGAGCAGCTTCCTCGACTGAAGAGCAGCTGTGACTTCAATTTAGGTTTCGTTGATCTGCGACGCCTCGGAGAAAACAATTTACCTCCGATCATGTCTCTGCTTTGAAATTCCCTTCAGTCCCTTAAAGAATGAAGAAGAATTTTTGCCTCATTTCTCTTCAGCCTCAGTAATCTTCACATTAACAGTCCGAGCGGCGCTCAGCGCTCTCACAACCTTTCTGAATATTCACTTTGTAAATTGAGGTTGTGAACCAGTGACGGCGGCGTCACACGGGAGGAAGCCGGACACACTGAGGTCCACACGTCTCCACGTCTCCACGTCTGAGAATCAGACAGATCAAAGCGTCGGACTCATCAAACCACAGGAACGATGAACGAGAAATTTAAAGCTGTTTTTATGACATTTATGTCACATTTATGACCCGTTTATAAGAAAACATCAGTGCACTTAAATACTGATTCTTTGAAGCACTTTATTGATAATTGATAATGATGACATTTTATCTCTAGTTTGAATCAAATTTGTAACGTTTCTTAAAATGTAAATGTGTCATAAATCCAGATTACAGTTTATTCAGTTTATTTAGTTGTTGAAAGGTTTTGCAGATTCAAAACGGTGTGGTCACCATCTGACCATTCGCCATGAAACAGGAAGTGCCCTATGACTTCGACATACGCTCAGTTCCACCAAATTTGCCGAAACTTGGTGGGAAGATGTTATAGACCAAGACGAACAAAAAAGGCGACTGTAACCATGGCCTCAACTCAACAGGAAGTTGCCATTTGGAATCTTGGCAACCTACGTAAATGAGCGAGACGAATCAAAGGTGAAAAGTTGTCGAGAGGTTTTGTGGATTCAAAAATGAGGTCAGCGAACTGCTGCACTTCCCCAAATCCCATCATCATCATCATCATCATGTATCTTTCTCTCTAACACATGTGAGTGTTTTTGTTTTACGCCGTCAGCATCTTGAGTTAATAATGAAGGACGTGAACATAAATGCTTCACTTGTCATTATTAGATTATTAAACCTTAATCCATATTATTCTGCGTGTAATTCTCTCTCTCCAGAGGTTCTTCTCATTGATTACACAAGACGAGTGATTGATTGACTGATATAGAAAGTCTCTGAGCCGATTTTGTTGCATAGCAACCGTATCACACGGGCCATGTCAAGTGACTGTCACTTAATGGAAACCTAACAAATAAATATGTCATCAAATATATCAAATCATTCCATTTATTATAACAGTAAAAGCTACATGGAGCATGGTTTCAACTCTTAACTTAAATATAAGGGAACATAAATCATTAATTATAGAGAGACAAACTGTATCAACCCTTTTACTGCATTAACGACATAGCTGCACGATACACCGGAAAAGACTCAACTTTCAAAATAAAAGCCTCAGAAATGTTCTGTCCGTATTTCATCTTTCATTACCTTTTAGAAATGAGTCTTTTAAACTTATCATCGAAGCCTTGACATCAAACGAAATTTCAATTTTTTAATTGATTGGATACTTTTTTTATAATTCTAGTATAAAGTCAGCACATTTACTGAGGAGAGATGTTTGTCCTTGTGTCTCTGTCCTTGTCTCATGAGTCAAACACATGTCAATCTGTTTTTTTCACTGAAGTCTGACTGAACTTTCCTCCAAAGTTCAGCCTTGCTTTCCTTTAAAGTTCTTGGTTCCTTCAAAGTTCTTAGTTCCTTCAGAGCTCTTGGTTTTCCTTCAAAGTTCTTGGTTTTCCTTCAAAGGTCTTGGTTCCTTCAAAGTTCTTTGGTTTTCCTTCAAAGTTATATGGTTTTCCTTCAAAGTTCTTAGTTTTCCTTCAAAGTTCTTAGTTTTCCTTCAAAGTTCTTAGTTTTCCTTAAAAGTTCTTGTATTTTTTTCAAAGTTCTTGGTATTCCTTCAAAGTTCCTAGTTTTCCTTAAAGGTTCTTGGTTTTCCTTCAAAGTTCATGGTTTTCCTTAAAGCTTCTTGGTTTTCCTTAAAGGTTCTTGGTTTTCCTTCAAAGTTCTTTGGTTTTCCTCCAGAGGTCTTGGTTCCTTCAAAGTTCTTTGGTTTTCCTTCAAAGGTCTTGGTTCCTTCAAAGTTCTTTGGTTTTCCTTCAAAGTTCTTGGTTTTCATTCAAAGTTCCTGTTTTTCCTTCAAGGTTCATGTCTTTTCCTTCAAAGTTCTTGGTTTCCACCACTTCTTCTTGAACCTTGAAGAATGAACAGTTCCATATTTTTCCACAGTGAATTAAGATGTCCTTGAATAAAACGTGGCTCAGTGTGTGAAGCCATGAATATTTAACGGCGACGCCCCTTTACTTCCCCCGCCTGACTCCTCTCCTCTAGACTCAGCGGGAGGTCGGACATCCTGAAGGCTGCCGCTGCTTTTATGAGAGTTCAGAGAAGGAGGTTTTTTTATTCCGTCCTTGACTCAGTGAGTAACTGTGATTTAATAAACACAGAGAATTCTCACGCTGCCTGGCAACCAATCCTGCGTCTACATTTCATCTTTGATGTTTGTTTGCTTTTTTGTATCTTGTCCAGGTTTTTCCAGCTACATTTCAAACTGGAGATGAAAAGAGATTTTCACCACATCACACAAATACATTAGAGGCTGTAACCTGAGAGGGGGCAATACTGCTCTCCACTGCTCAAAGTTCATGGTTTTTTCTTCAAAGATCTTTGGTTTTCCTAAAAAATTCTTGGTTTTCCTTCAAAGTTTCTGTTTTTTTTTCCTTCAAAGTTCCCGTTTATTTCCTTTCTTCTTCTTCCTCTTCTCCACAGTTCTCTCAGCACTTGTGTCTGGCTGTTAGGGCTGGGCAGAATGTGACATCTTCATGTTACAGTTGATAACAAAAAACTTGTATCTCGGGCTAGCTGTTAGCCCTGTTAGCAGTAGCATCCCTAACAGCGCTCCACATGGTTTACAACAAATGTTGATTGGTGTTTCCCAAAGTGCAAAGAATTAAAACAAAGAACATAAAAAATAAGATTTATATAAAAACATAATAACGGCAAAATTCAAAAAGACACTGAACCACAAAAAAGACAGAATTATTATTTTTAGCATCAATGGAACAAAATAAAGTGAAATGCATGAATGAAATCACAAAAAATTGTTTGTTTTGTTCTTCTTTTCTTTTTCCACCCAATGTCACTGATGTTATAACATGTGTTACTATGACAACAGAGAAAATACGTCACACGATTATGTGGTCAACTTTTTATCTATTCATTCATTCATTTATTTATTTATTTATTTATTTATTCATGTTATTTATTTCTCTTTAAATCAAATATCTTTCATTTTCTCTCTTTATTTGCATCCCTTACATGTTTGTTTATTCATTCATTCATTTATTCATGTACAATATTTTATTATACTCGTGTGTGAGCATGCGTGTTGTAGATAATCAGCTCTCTGTCATTGTCTCGTTTATGTGAGATTCCAAAAAGTTTATTTCACAAAAACACAACATTAAAAACAAGCAATAATAAAAACAACAACAATAATAATAATAATAATAACACTAATAATTATTATGATAATATTAACAGCAACAAAGAGCTTTACATTAAAGTAAATCATCATCATCGTCTCACACACACACACACACACACACACACATTATCATCATCGACACACACACACATCATCATTATCTTCATCATCATCACACACACACATTATCATCGTCTCTCTCACACACACACACACACACACACAATCATCATCATCACCACACACACACACACACACACAATCATCATCATCACCACACACACACAAACTTACCTGGTGATGCAGAGACTTTTCCTCAGCTCGTTCAGATCATGTGGACGTGTTTTCCTGTCATGGACGAGTCCTCATTTTCTTCATCTTCATCATCTTCATCTCAGTTTCTCCTCTTCGTCTGCTCTCTCTCTCTCTCTCTCTCTCTCTCTGACTGATGCTGATGCACTGACGGTCAGCAGCAGCTCTCGCTCTGTCTCTCTGTCTCTCTCTCTGTCTCTCCTCCTCTCTCGTCTGTAACTAGGTAACAGCTCTGCTGCTGCACACACACTCAAGTGGGAGGTGTTAAAATCCTTTGGTGTCACACACATACACACACACACACACACGCTCTGGTATTTATTTATTGTCAATTATTAATTATTCGTCTGGAAATGAACTCATATGTTTCCAGAAACAAACTAAGGAGACGATTACACTGTAAAAAACAACAAGACACTTATGTGAAATTATTTGCTGCACTAACGTGTTAATGTTAGTCAACAGAGGTTCATTTTACCTTTATTTTATTTATTTTACTTTTATTTTATATATTTTACCTCATTTTTTAATTTAATTTTATTTATATTTTACCATTTCGCTCAATTGAGAGCCAGGGCCAGAGGCAGTAAAGAAGGACAGGAGTCACATTAACGCATTAACGACTTACGTAAAACATGGAAAACAGTTAAGAACAGGAGTCACATTTACGCATTAAGGACTTACATAAAACATGGAAAACAGTTTAGAACGCGTTCACATCTTTATCTCACTGGAAACAGGAAACTGAATTTTGTAAACCATAAAACTCTCCCACACCAAAGTCCACAGAGAAAATCAGTGATTTTAACATCACAGCACACAGGAGTTGTTGATCCACTGCTGCCTCCATCACTGAGTCTAAATGTGTCATTTAGTCAAATTCTGTGTTTGAAATCCTTTGTTCAGATTCACCTCAGTGACACAAACTGACCACACGAGGCAGCAGTAGACCAGCAGCTCCTGTGTCCCTGTGAGCTAAAATCACTGATTTTCTCTATAGACTTTGGTGTGGGAGAGTGAGTGGTTTACAAACTTCAGTTTCCTGTTGGAAAAATCGATTTAACTGTGAGATGAAGCTTCAAACATTTCGATATGAAGTGGTTTTCATCCGGTTTTCCCTTGTGTTGTTGCTGACCGTGAGAGTAAGTCTGGTTTCTTAGCAGCAGAAGTGTCAGTGTCTCACTAACCACACCTTTTTTTTTCTTTTTTTTAAAATAATAAATCACACCTTTAACTGGTTTGAACCAGTGTTAATCCCACAATAAAACTGCATAAAAATGACATCACTTCAGTACTGAGTTTTTATGGTGATTTGTTTCCTGGACAAAAAAATGGATCATACATGTTTTAAATCTTCATGTGATTGAGATGACAGTCTGAGTTAAGTCATGTTTCCAGCCAATGAAAATGAGAGAGGACGTAGGAGTGGGGGTTAGCGCACACACACACACACACACACACACGCGGCTTCTTCTCTGGCTGATTGCTGTCATGGGTCTTGTAAAGCAGATGTGTCTTCAGTGTTTTTCTCAACATGGGCACAACAGATCAATACACTGTGTTCCAAGGTACACACACACACACACACAGACACACACACACACACACACACACACACACACACACACACACACAAAACCAGGTCTTAATCCACAAAAGGCCTGTTCAAGTTGTGTGGACCAGCCAAAATGTCCTCACAAAGATAAGTTTGCTTGACAACTCTCTCCATTGATTTCCATTCATCTGAACAGACTAAACAGAAATCACTAACTTTGACCATAACCAGTTAATGACTAACCTTAACCGTAACCATAATTCAAATCTTAGCCCTAACATTAACCAGTTCCTCAGAAATGAGGTTCTGCCTCATTCGGCCCAGGTTTTGGTCTCCATGAGGACCTCTGGTCCCGACAAGGTCAGAAAAAGGTCCTAAAGCGGTACACACACACACACACACACACTCACCTATAAAAGGACGTTGTTCTCTCGCTGAGGCAGCGATCGTCCTTCTCGTCTCGTGAAAAATGTCCTCTGAGCTGAGCCGATACTAAAATGTATTTGTTCCCACAAGTAAAACGTGTGCACGAAATGTGTTACCATGAAATATTAACTTGTTCCCACAAAATATTAACTTGTTACCACAAATTATTAATTTGTGGCCACAAATAGGTATTTCCCATGTCATGCCTGGGGCGCTGTACAAAATAAACTAAACTGACCTAAACGTTTTCTTTGTTCAAAATACCCAAAAATATGGAGATGTCATTTTTTGCCCACCTATTACCACCTGTAATATTTGTGCCACACTACAATGACATACAAAACAGATTACAGTGTGAAAAAGGAAATTTTATTACATTAACAGCAGAATTTGTGGGAGGAGCTGAATGACGACAGCGAACTTTAAAGTGTTTGATCTTTTTTTTTATTATTGATGAGTCATTAGTGGATGATGACGTGTGGGTGAATGCGATGCCAAAACAAAAGAGGATCTTTTCTTCACACACGACTCATGGTTTATATAACAAACACTCTCACAGTGATGCTCAATAAAACGTTCACCTTGAAACTTCACCTTCAACTCCACCACATTTACAGTTGTTGAAGCTGAAATTTAAGAATTTATAAACACACACACACACACACACACGCATCCACAGATTGTGTTCAGTAAAAGTACAGACGCCTTTAGTGCGTTGTAGGTTGTTAGTGTTGATTTATTCTCTTTTCTCTGTGATTGATTCAGATGCTGCTGTTTTTGTTTGTCAGTCGATGTCATAAATCACTGCTTCACTCTCAGACGTAGAAATGAAGCCAAAGCGGCGCCTGGTGTGTTTGTGTATTCAGGTTATGCAGAGTGTTTATTATCATCCTCCTCTAAATCAAAAAATATAAAGTTCTCTCCCGTGAACCTTTCATCCACTTTGACAGGAACCTGCTGCTCCCGCCGTGAGGTAAGTGCTTTCTGTTCACGCTGTCACCTTCTTAGTCTCCGTCTTCAAGATGGCTTTTATTCTCTATTCTACAGAATTAACGTCGGTCGATCTCCGTGGATTTAAAGTAAACAGTGAACTCACAGAAACCGAGTCACGTGACGTCTCTGTCTCTCATCTGTAGACTGATGGAGGACAGTCCATCACACTCAAGGGTCCTTCAGCAAAATAAAAGGAATATATTGATTTAATTTGGGAGAGAGAGAGAACTTTGGTGGCTGCTTTTCAATCCCTCTCTCAGCCGCAGTTGTCATTTGGCTTCTGTAAATCACTCACACCACTTTATTACTGAAATTAATTTGATCCACACACTCAGTATACAGACACAAGTGTCTCCTGCTGCTGCTGCTGCTGCTGCACAACACAGAGTCACACATACTGTAACACACAAGGCTTCCTGTTATTAAACCTTTACAAAACACAGATCTTTGAACCTGAAATGTGAAAGAAGGTGATTCAAATCGTTCCTTTTGATAGTGAAGGTCAGAAGAAGAAAACAACAACCATTTTGTATTTTTTACCTTTTTCAATCATCTTTAAATTCTGCTAACAGCCAGAAGATGAACATGTGTCTTAGAAGTGATCTGAAAATGACTCAAAGCTGAATCAGTCAGGCAAAAACGGGCTTAAAGTGACAACTATAAGACGACATTGCTGATCGATATATGTGTATCTATCTATCTATCTATCTATCTATCTATCTATCTATCTATCTATCTATCTATCTATCTATCTATCTATCTATCTATCTATCTATCTATCTATCTATCTATCTATCTATCTATCTATCTCTCTATCTATCTCTCTGTTTTCCACACCTATACAAATATACAGTCATGATTTTTCACTGTTGAACACTGAGGGGAAAAGATGATTTAATGAAAACCACTGAATGGACCTTTAAAGTCATTATTGTTCTCCCACTGTGGAGCAAACACAAGTGTCCTCCAGGGACAGTGAGCAAGTCCTAATGCTGCTGCTTTTCTCATTAGTGTGAAGCCAAGCGTCCCCTCGTCCAATCACAGCCTGACTCAGTCCATCATCGTCTCGTTCACCTCCGTTCACCTGCTGTGAACTCTCCCCAGAGACTGCTTCCTTTTGTCCAACCCCTGAACCAGAGACGCCAGCCGTGACCCACACCAGATAGACACCAGAGACACACCAGAGAGACACCAGAGACATACCAGAGACACACCAGAGACATCAGACACATCAGACACACACCAGATAGACACCAGAGACACACCAGAGAGACACCAGAGACACACCAGAGACATCAGATCAGACACACCAGATAGACACCAGAGACACACCAGAGAGACACCAGAGAGACACCAGAGACATCAGACACACACCAGAGAGACACCAGAGACACACCAGAGAAACATCAGAGAGACACCAGAGAGACATTTGTGGTTATTTTACTCACCTGGATAGTGTGATTGATAGTCCGATTACTCCTGCATGTATACGCTTAGTCGGACTAACGTACCAGGATAGTGTTATTCATAAAAATGATGAAGTGTGTACACATGAATCCAGTCACTTCTACACCTGCATTCACTGTCTGAAAACAGATTGGCATTCGACATCTGCACATCTCTTATCTGTCAAGGCGGCATTATTAATATCAGGTTACTATGGTAACGGGATAAAACACCTGGGCCTTGAAACAGAACAATGACTAACAGTAACAAAACCAAAGTTTCACAAGAGGAAATATGTCTGTGTGTGGACCTATACCTGTCTACACACTCACATTATGGGGACGTGTCTTCCTTATGGGGACAAAAATCAAGTCCCCAATTATTACATTTTGAGGTAAAGACATGTTTTAAAGTGAAATGAATCTAAGTCAATGTAGTGTCCTCTGAAGTCATGTAAACCAGACTATGTGTGTGTGTGTGTGTGTTGCTGATGAATCCAAACACTTTGTTTTTGTGAGTGACAAGTTCTTTAATGACACAAATGGGGATGAATGGCACCTCAATTATTGCAAAATATGAAGGACAATTTTCCCCCTCGTCTGCGTCTCACTGTGCACCTGTGATGTCCACACAGCTGGACTGTCCCCACATCAGCTGCAGTGAGGAAATCCAGTCTGTTTTCACTGACGTGTGGCTCATAGAGAATTAGAATTAGTCAGGGTTACAAGTCCAGTGTTCAGCCAGAGAGAAATGCTGAACATTAAAAATCAAGACAACAATTCAGTTTTCTTAATGTCATGTTAACACATTAGTCCCACTAAAATCAAGCTAGTCTTAGTCGGACTAACATACCTGGATAATGTTATTCATAGTCCGATTACTGCTGCATGTATACACTTAGTCGGACTAGCGTACCTGGATAGTGTGATTGATAGTCCCATTGTTCCTGCATGTATACACTCAGTCGGACTAACGTACCTGGATAGTGTGATTGATAGTCTGATTGCTCCTGCATGTATACACTCAGTCGGACTAATGTACCTAGATAGTGTGATTGATAGTCCGATTGCTCCTGCATGTATACGGTTAATCGCACACCAAAATGCTGAATTTTCTGTCTCTTTGCCACCATTTGAAATCTTTCCTGCTCCTTTAAACGTCTTCAAAACGGTCATTTCATAACACAGCAGGCCTCCGTGACCTCTGACCCTGTGACCACTCGCCCTGTCCAGTGATTCATTGTGTCCCGGGAGCAGCGTCTGTCTTATCGCGGACAGCGCTGCTATATATAGACATATGACAACAGAACGGCGATGATAGAAGCAATAACGGGAGCATCAAAGCTGCGCAGCAGCTGCGAGATTTCCTCGCCTTATGAGAAGCAGCCGTGGTGAGCGACAGCCGAAGAGACGAGGCTAATTTGAGGAGTGTGAGCTGAGAGAAATGAAGCTGTGAAACTCAGTGTCAGGCTGATTTGTGCTGGTTCGTCTGCATGAATTCTCCACACAAACCTTGAATCTATCGCTCCCGCTCTGTATCTAAAATGTGAGTAAAATACTTTCACACCTTTAAGGAAACATAAATATTGTCACACATTAAGACATGCAGCTGATTTTCTTTTCCCATGTGGACGTACATTTAAAGGTCTAATTTTCTAAAGCTTGTGTGATGTCGTTTTGTTTTTTGTTACGTCAGGACATGAATGAAATGTCCTCACTCATGTCGACATTTTACACGTCACGTGTGTGCGTGTGTGTGTGTGCGTGTGTCGCAGTTCTCTGAATGACACTCTGCTTGTTTCCTGTCGAGTCGCTCAGTCGCTCTGAACCATCACAAACATGGCCATATGCAGGAAAGACAGCTTTCTGTGGGGGAGAGGTACACTCTTTTTATCATCATCATTATCATTAATAGTATTATTATTACTAGTAGTAGTAGTAGGACTATTGCTGTTATTGTTAAAAAATAAAGATTGTTATGAGATGATTTTTTGAATAATAAGATTAAAATGCTGTTTTCTTTTGATTATCATTTGAAGTTGATAACTCACTTGTTCACTTTTTGTTTCTTTCTAACATGGAGTGGTTATAATTTTGTTTATTTAAAGATTATTTGCTATTATTCAGCAGATTATATGTTTTGTTGTGTTATTTTTTAATTATGTTCAAATATGTAAAACTGAACTAAGACATGTTTAAAGTGCAGAACAAAACTTTTTTTGTCATAGTCTGATTACTCCTGCATGTATACGCTTAGTCAGACTAATGTACCTGGACAATGTGATTCATAGTGCCATTAAAATGTTAATTATTCTAGTGTTGCAGGTGTTATTCTTTGTCATGGAAAAAAACTTGAATTGAGATCAGCTGCCATTTAATGTACATAAAGGGATAGTTTGTGGGGTGTTTTTAGTTCTCACTAAAAACAAAACAGATTTCAGTCACTTAACAAAAGACTGCACTTGCAATGGACACCAGTTTAAATCTAACGATATCTTAAGAACATGTTCACGTCTTTATCTCACTGTTAGACAGACTTTTCCAACAGGAAACTTTGTAACAAGTTTGTAAACCACTCACTCTCCCACACCAAAGTCCATGGAGAAAATCATCGATTTTAGCACATGTAAACAGAGACGCTGAGGGTCTACTGCTGCCCCGTGTGGTCATTTTGTGTCACTGTGGTAAACTTTAACACAGAATTTCAAACACCTAAGTAACAAAATAACAACTTGAACCTGCTGATGGAGGCAGCAGTGAATCAACAACTCCTGTGTGCTGTGATGTTAAATTGCTGATTTTCTCTATGGGGTTTGGTGTGTGTGAGTGTATGCAGTTGACAAACTCCAGTGTCCTTATAATATCGTACGCGTAAGCAGGTGTGGACTTTATTCAGTGAGTATTTGTCATCTGAGAAATGTCAGTAAAAAAAACTGAATCATTTATTTTTAAATTTAGCCTCGTTCATCATTGAAAAAAGGAAGCAACTATTTTCAGATCCTTCCGCCCTCGTCTCACTCATTGACCTCTTCTCTATCAAGTTGTCCACTGAGGCTGAACTCTTTGCTGCTTGTGATGCATCGCTGTTGTCCCAGCTCTCACGGTTTCTCTTCTGCCTCCACAGCTCATCCCAGTCTCCCAGCGGCAGAGAGCAGGCCGGGTGAAACCATTAAGATTCACAAGTCTGAGCTGCTGGATGACATTCAGGTGGTGAAAATGTCTCTGTCTCACATTAAAAAAAAACCTCCTCATTATTCTCCTTCCTGCTGCTGAATTTCTACAGCAAAACTAAAAATAGAATCTGTAGGTTTTGTCATTTCATCACAGTTGTGTGTGTGTGTGGGGGGGGAGACAAGCACACTCTGTGATGTACTGTATCACAGCATGCGTCACAGCCTCAGACTAACTTCACTAACTCTCATTTTTCACAGAATCTGAGGCCGCAGATCAAACCTGTCGAGACACAGATCCACAGACGCGAAGTCGAGGAGCAGAAGTAAGTATGAGCGCAATGACTCATCCGGCCGCTTCCCCTTAATGAAGCAACAAGGAGATGCAGCGCAGACTCCCACAACACAGGAAATGCTGAAGTCATGCAATTGCAGCAACTGGAGTTCAAAATGTTCCTGAATAAGACATCAGCAAATACTGATATGAGCCACTAAACAAAAACATCACCTAATGAAACTTAATGTCTCTTTATTTTGCAGGTAGACAAACTATAGCGACTTGAAAATGAATTATGTTCACCACTCACTCTCCCACACCAAAGTCCAGAGAGAAAATCAGTTATTTTAGCTAGCGGTCCACTGCTGCCTCGTGTGGTCACTTTGTGTCACTGAGGAAAATCGAAACGATTGTTTTCAAATGCCGAAGTGACAAAATAACACATTTGAATTAACTGATGGAGGCAACAGTGGATCAACAACTCCTGTTTGCTGTGATGTAAAACTCGTAGATTTTCTCCATGGGGTTTGGTGTGGGAGTGTTTGCAGTTTACAATAGGACACAAACTTATTCAATTATTAACAGATTATTTGAAAATGCATGCATATTTTTGACATTTTTCATCTATTATTGAAGTAAAAAGTTTGTCACTTGTTGTACAAGTTGGTTAGTTATTAAAATATTGAATTTTCATCATGTGGATTTGCCATTTCGGAAAAATACTTAACAGATTATTTTAAAATACATGCACATTTTTGACGTTTTTCCGCCTTTTATTGCAGTAAAAATGTTGTTAGGAACCGAAGATTCTTACGCGGGAAGAAGAAATTCAACATGGACCCAAAAACAGTGAGTGTTTTATGTGATTGTGCACATGATTTCCCGCTCTGAAGGACTTTATTGTTGTTGTTGTGTTTGTTTGTTTGTTGTTCAGATAGAGGCTTTCACAGAACAATGCATGATTACTGGTCTGCGTGTGGAGGTTTAGCTCATACATTGTGTTATACTTTCACTTACTTCAGCTCCTCTTGATGAGAAGGTCAACAGCGAGATGAAAGCAAATGTGTGTGTGTGGGAGAGCTGCAACAGCGCGAGCGCTGCACGAAGGCACAGATGTCAAACGAGAAATACCACATCCTGTTCCCTGAAGTGGTGCAGAAGCACCACTTCACCACAGCGACCTCCATCTTTTCAAACCTTCCAGAGCAAGAAAAAGAAAAAGTGCCTGAACTCCTGCACCAAAGTCCATCGACAAAATCATCAATTTTATATCACAGCACACAGGAGTTGTTGATCCACTGCTGCCTCTATCACTGAGTTCAAAGTCTTTTGTTCTCATTTACCTCTGTGACACATGAGGCAGCAGTAGACCAGCAGCTCCTGTGTCCCCGTGAGCTAAAATCACTGATTTTAAGGATTTTGGTGTGGGAGAGTGAGGGGTTTACAAACTTCAGTTTCCTGTTGGAAAAGTCTGTCTAATAAGTAGATTTTATAATTATAATTAAACAGATTCACATCCTTCTCTCCTGCAGGGTTTTATTTATCTGGTCACAAACAACCTGCTGGAGTGGCGAGCAGAGTCTGTGGCCGAGTTTCTGTACAAAGAGGAGGGGCTTAACAAGACCGCGATCGGAAACTTCCTCGGAGACAGGTACAGACGTCACACATCAGCTGTTTAGTCACAGTAGAAATTAAAATGATATCCTGTTAATCTATCATAATTAAAAATATTTAGGATGATGTTGCATAAGCTTTTCAAAGTAAAAGTGTTGGTTTTAATGTATAGTTCACCAAAAACACATTTTTGATGCAAAATGAATCTGTATATAACAAAAACAGAAAAAATATTAAATGTAGTCAATTAATTACAGCTTTATGGAAGAGTATTAGGGCCACAGTTAACAAAAAAAACAAACAAACAAAAAACAGCATTAATTCTGAAATTAAAGTCAGAAATCTGAGGAAAAAAATAAAAAAGTCAGTTAACGAAACAAAAAACAAAAAAACAGCATTAATTCTGAAATTAAAGTCAGAAATCTGAGGAAAAAAATAAAAAAGTCAGACTAACTTTAAACTGAGAATTCTGATTTATATGTCTGATTTATATGTGTGTGTGTATATATGTACATATACTGTATATGTATATATAGAATGAAGACAGGAGAAAATGTGTTGATATAAGTTTATATGACTGTGGACTCATGACGCTTTCACAGGGAGGACATGCATCTGGAGACACTGAAAGCCTTTGTGAGTTTACATGAATTCTCTGACCTGAATCTGGTGCAGGCGCTGAGGTTCGTGTCACACACGCACACACACACACACGCACACACACACACAGTGTGAGAGTCTGCGTGAATCATTGAAATCCTTCTTCTGTCTTCTGTTCTTCGCTCGTTTCTTTCGTTCAGACAGTTTCTGTGGAGCTTTCGTCTGCCGGGAGAAGCTCAGAAGATCGACAGGATGATGGAAGCGTTTGCAACTCGTTACTGTGACTGTAACCCCGGAGTCTTTCAGTCCACAGGTAACAACAAATCACTTCATGATACACTTGCCGTGCTGTGATGACTCCGCCCACTTTGAGGAGGAGCTATGAAGTCATGGAAAACAACAAGACTGACACTAAACCGAGTGGAGTCAGAAGTGACGATGACAGGAAACAAATCATGGAGTGTGTTTTTGTTTGAGCTGAAGAAACTCTGTGGTTCTTCTCTCGCGACACAGACACGTGCTACATCCTGTCCTTCGCCATCATCATGCTCAACACGAGTCTCCACAACCCCAACGTGAAGGACAAACCCAGTCTGCAGCGCTTTGTCTCCATGAACAGAGGCATCAACAACGGGGACGACCTGTCCACCGAGCTGCTCGCGGTCAGTCTTTTTTACTCCAAACACCTCAAACAAAGGTCACGCAGCTCTGTGACCTCCTCACTCTTTTCTTTCCCACAGAAACTCTACGCCAGCATCCGCAGCGAGCCCTTTAAAATCCCAGAGGACGACGGCCACGACCTCACGCTGACCTTTTTTAATCCAGACAGAGAAGGCTGGCTGCTGAAGATGGGTGAGAGGGTTATTTTATTTATGGTATCGCACAGAAAAACACAAGGAGGCGAAAAACTTTCAAGTTTAACTTTGATGTTTGTCTCTGATGAAGGTGGACGAGTGAAAACCTGGAAGAGGAGGTGGTTTATTTTGACAGACAGCTGCCTGTACTACTTTAAATACACCACAGTGAGTTCTGAGCACTGGTCAATCAATCAATTCATTCATTCACTAACCAAGCATCCATTCATCATCCATACATCCATCCACCCACCAACCAATCAACCATCCACGAACAAGCATTCATTAATCCATAGACATTCATTCATTCATTTCGTTTACTAACATTTACTAACAAGCATTCATTTATTCATTCACTAACAAGCATTTATTCATCTGCCAACCAATCAACCATCCACTAACCATCTATTCATTCATTCATCTACTAACCAAGCACTCATCTATTCATCCATCCACCCATCTACAAACCAATCAATCATCCACTAACAAACATTCATCCATTCATCAATCAATTAATCAATCAATCCATCAATAAATCATCCACTTGCAAGCATTAATTCATCCACCAACCAATGAATTATACACAATTTATTCATGTGTTCATTCATCTACATACCCACCAATTAACAAACATTCATTCATCCACCCAACCGTCTAAATGAATGAATGAATGAATGATTAAAAACCCTCTTTCAGGACAAAGATCCAATCGGAATAATTCCTCTGGAGAATCTGAGTGTCAGGAAACTGCAGGAGGGCAGCAAATCTGTGAGTGACACACACACACACACACACACACACACACGCACACACAGCAGATACATTTGTCCTCAGTATGTGCTCACTGTGTGTGTGTGTGTGTGTGTGGACAGTATTGTCTGGAGTTGTTTAATCCTAAAGGACAGAAGATCAAGGCCTGTAAGACGGAGAACAAAGGTCAGGTGGTTCAGGGCAAACATCGGTCTTATAAACTCAGCGCAGCCAGTGCAGACGAGCGCGACACCTGGATGGACGCCATCAGGTGAGAGCTGCTGACTCTGTGGAGGGGAGGGAGGACACACAGGGAGGACACGTGTGAGGACACAGAAAGAAATTGACACCAAATGGAGTGAAGATGGTAGAGTGTTTGACTCGTACAGATATTCCGTTCAACTCCATTGAGTTTTGACAGAGATACGATGGTTTATTTTTAAGTTTTACTCATTATAAGTAAATAGTAAATACATTTGATGACGTTTTGTGACATTATCAGTGGGCGGATTCTTACCAACATTGAATTGGAGCATACTCGGGTGATCGCCTACACGTCACGAAAAATTCAGACCCATACGTAAGAAAAAAGAAAAAAAAGCAGTAGACAGGAAGTTGCTAACAGAAGCACAAACTTACAGATAAATACTTCCTACTGAAGCTTGATGCCTTGGCAAGTAGAACCTGCAAATGCTCACCAAGAGGTTAATGCTAAGCTAACTAAAGCATGACCAGCCTTGGGGGCCACTGAGTACCTGGTCTGGTCTGTCAAGTGAAAAATATTCAGTAGGGGTGGGCGATTTCAAAATAAATGTACCACGAGTTTAAAATCTCTGGCTTACATCAAATGACAACCATACAGAACTTATATCAATATCTATCTATTATAAGGAATTATACTTGTTTTTCTTAATCTTAATCTTCACTATTGTTTCTCAGGGCGAGCGTCACCAAGGATCCTTTCTATGACCTGGTGTCTCTGCGCAAGAGGAAGGTCATCTGCAACGCTGACCCCACCGACCTCAGTGGAAACAACACGTGACTCCTGTTCCTGTCCCTGTTCCTGTTTGTTTTTCTGTTTTTTACGATGAAACAGAAACTACAGTAAGTCGGACGGCGTTTCACAAACCTCAACAAACTGGGAAATGAAACTTCTGCAAGCTGTTTGTGACTCTCGGGGGTTCAGTTACTCGTGTTACTTCTGCAAACTGACACACACACACCTGCTGCAGGGGGCGGAGCCTGAAACACGCTCATCCCACCCGACCACATCCTAGTGTCAAGGATGGATTAACTGTACTGGATGCAGGAACAGAGCGACCTCTACTGGACTTTCATGTTACAATCTTTCTTTTTCTTTTTTACATACCCATGCTAAATCTGAACTGACACCAAATCCATAATCTAGATCAGATCTGGATGAAACCCAGTCCGATGGTAGAATATGTGATCCTGCATACAGATACTAGATTTCATTCCAATACGTTTATAAGTTTTGCCCATTATAAGAGAGTGGGATATTTAGCCAATTTGATTGCATTATGTGACATCGTCAGTGGGCGGATTCTTACCAACATTAAATGGGAGCATACTCGGGTGATCGCCTACCCGGCAGAAAAAATTCCGATTGGTTGGACAAATTTACAGATGAATCCGTGCCGATGAAAAAAAGTAATATAAACAGGAAAATGGCAGCAGCAACAACAACAAAAAAAGAAACAGAGGGTGTGAAAGAAATTGACACCAAATCGGGATCAGATCTGGATGAAACTCAGTATGGTGGTAGAGAGTTTGATTCTGCAATTTCCTTCAAATCAATTGATGGTTTATTTTTAAGTTTTGCCCATTATAAGAGAGTGGGATTTCTTGAAAATTTGATCACGTTTTGTGACGTCGTCACTGGGCGGATTCTTACCAAAATGGGATGGGAGCACACTCGGGTGATCGCTTATCCATCACGAAAAATTGGGACTGGTCCGACAAACTTACAGATGAACCCATGCCAATGAAAACAGGACTTAAAGTAGTGTAAACTGAAAAAATAACAAAAAAGAAACAGAAACCTCAAAGAATGAGCAACTCTTACCTCCAGTTTATTATAATCAATTTTATTTATTTACTTTTTCTTTTAATGCTTCTTTGGCTACAATAATTGTAGGTGTCTAATAAGTGTCTCCAGCTTTGTAAAAGTGTTTCACACTTTTTAAAAAATGCTTTGCACGTCCAGGCCACCATACCAAAAAAGACACAAACTTGCAAAGCAAAAAGCACAGAAAATGTTTATAAACAAACACAAACATGACACTTTTCTTACTTCACTTCATAAAATACAAACCTTTTTTTAACTTTATAACAAGCTCTTAATTTATCTGATCATTAAGTAGAAATTGTACAGTGAAATGTAATTTTATGTATAAATGCCTGTGTTTTATAATTTAATATGATTCAAACTAAACTGTTGTGTGTTTTATTTTGGCGAGCACGGTTGTGTGGTTGTGTTGTTTCCAGCAGAGGGCACCGCACTCTCAATTTTATGTTTTTTTTAAAAATCTTTCACATCAGATTTGTCTCTTATCGCATCATCAGTCATGTCAAGTGCTGAGTTAAAAATTCTGCGTCTTCTTCTTCTTCTTATCATAACTGCTTTCACGGTCAGATGAGGAAGTCTTTGATGCATGAGGGTTTTTTTTTACTTTCTGTGTTGAGGTGATGTGATGCAGAGATATGCACACATGCATGTTGGCAGGAACATTAAAACAACAACCCACATCTATACTAGTGTTTTTGAGTTACTGTCGTCTTTCTATTATTTCTGGTCATTTTAGTTTCATCTCTGGGTTCAATAAGACATTTTCTCTTTTTTTGGTGCACTATTTGGCAGTTGGTCTGTTGGTGAATATGTTTCTTTGTCAGTTTATTTTCGGTCACAGGAGTAAATGCAAGTACATTTGTGTTGACACGTTTTTAATACCAGTATTTTGTAAAATCCAATATTGCAATGAACTCAACAGCTGTAGTGAGGATGAGCACTTAGCGCCATCTAGTGGACTGAAATATCTATCTAGTGGACTTGATACTTGGGTGATACTTGTCAGTATTGCCATGCAAAATAGTGTGATATTTCACTGTATCAAAGTGAAATACCCCACCCACCCCTGATGTATATAATACCTCATTATTTGGCAGCCAGTCTGTTGGCGGAAATTGATATAAGCTCAGTATTTGGCAGTCAGTCCGTCGGTGGATATACATAGATAACAGCTCATTGTTTAGCAGTTAGTCTGTTGGTGGACATGTGTAGACAGTGCACACAGTAAAACATGTATATGTAAATTTTTTAGAAATGTTGATATACATTTTTTACCTGAGACTGAGTGAATTTGTCCTAGGACATGGAATCTATTGAAAAACTAATAAAGGTACTTTGTAAGATTAATATTAATGTTCATGTACAGTCAAAAGAAATAAATCTATTCATAGATATATGTAAAAATATACCACACTGAATCTCCCTTCATAATTACTATAAAAAACAATTTTTACTATTAAATTAAGAAACAACCTTTATTTTTTTAAACATTTTTTGTTACAAAAACTGATAATTTGTGAGGTTCAAGGATTCACATTTAATCATGTTTCAGTTTCACTTGGATTAAAAAACACACACACACAGCAGGACTGTGTCATCGCTGCATTATTCAGTCTGTACAACACACACTTCTTCTGTTTCCATGAGCCATCTGTAAGGTGAGACTCACTTTTACTGTCTCCATAGCAACCAGAGGAGCGCTGTCATCCACCCACTGTACCATCCTGGGCAACGCTACGGCAACTTTGTTTTGTTTTGAGGTTTCAAACATACAAATGTCACATATAATAAAAAACAACAACTTTTGACTGAAAAATAATTTAAAACATAAGAAAAACAACAGCTGTGGAATCTTCTTCGGCACTTTGGCTGCAAAGTTAATCGATTTTTCCAGGTTTGTCCTCCACATTTCACACAAACCACAGCTGAGGACCGAGCAGAGACACAGGGACAAAGACACAGTATGACCGTCAGATCGTCCAGCTCATCTAAGGACAAAACTCCAATTTCCACCTCAGGACTGGATGCAGTTCTTCTTTTGATGCCGCCGCCGGCTTTTCAGTCCTGTTCAAAGACAAAACAACAGTTTATTAGGGAGTTAAAAAAAAACAGAGACAAATTCAACCCTTGCATCCTTTCACACTGCGTCATTTGTGAAGTCATCCAGAGAATCTCAACGCTGATTGGTCATCACGTCAACGCGAATTCTTCACCAAAGTCGAACATTCAGTTCATTTTTCCCAACCTTCTCAAACTGAACGCGGTAAACTCCAGTCACTTCCAGTTCCGACTTTTCTGAGTTCCACACACAAATGTAGCATTAACACTTGGGGCTAACGCTGGTGCTAAAGTAGCATTTCAGAGTCAGACAGAGGTTAACAGTGATTTGACGAGCACCGTTTGTTTCTTTTTTTCACAGTAACACGAACTCTGTCAATATAAGACTGTAGCCCGCAGCTCTTTAGTTCAGCTTTGCATAATTACTAACCCTATTTTTACAGCTGAATACATTCGAATCTTGAATTTTAATATTATGTCAACAAATCAGGGAATTGCAAAGCCTTGATACAACTTTTCTCTTTTGATATTTGGTAAGTTAGTTTGTCCTACAGTCACTCATTGAGTCACTCCTTATTTTGGTAAAAAATTAAAAAGTCGAAAAAAGATAAGTTGATTTATCAACTAATCGTAAAAATGAACAGCTAGCTATTCTTGTTTCAACTGCTAAAAAGTAAATTTACCCTGGTGAAAACTAAAGTGAACTAAAAGTGGCAACTCTAAACATGACGGCCATTAATGTGGTTATATATGAGTCATTATTATTATTATTTTAATAATTTGTGGAGTCATGTACAGCGCTTGTGTTGAGAGAAGGAAGGGGTCAGAAACTTTGTGACGATTTTGTTTGTTCCCGGAACGGTGCACTCACTTCCGCTTTCCTCGGCGGCAACATAGAGGAAACTGGATGCGTCGTATGGAGACTGATCCTCGCTTGTCTACCAAGTATAGGTCAGTAAACGCAGTAATAGCCACATATATACATGTTTTAAAGTACCGGTGCATTAACGGGCATGTTGTCATAAAGTCTGGAGCGGTTTAAAGCGTTTTATTTACTTGTAAAGAGACGGAAAAGTAGTAATGTTCTCCTGCGCGGCTGCCATTTTGTGTCAGAAAGTAAATGTTTGCGCGCTCCTGTACACTGTGAATATGTTGGAGGAAAATCAGTAAATGTATGTCCATTCTGAACATGTGGTGCTTTTAAATACTGACTTTCATCATTTTGCACAGCTCTTTGTAGCCAGTGTGTTTCAGTGTGGGACATTGTTTGAAACCATTAGGAAAATATATTATTTTCTGTTATTTACAAGATCAGGCTTGTTTTGTTGCACTTTAAGCCTGAGGGAAAAAATTATAAAATGAAAGCAAAACTTGAGCTGGTTTTAATAAAAATAAAAAAAAACCACTGAAACGATTCATCGATTATCAAAATAATTGATGATTAATTTAGTCGTGATTAATAATCGGATGATTGTTGCAGCGCCAATGTTACGGAGCCAATCTGGTGACATGGGTGGAAAAAAAAAATTTCCGTGGTGAACAAGATCCTATTCTGTGGCCACGACTTGCTTAAATGTGTGGGAACATGTGATTATTAGGTGGCCACGAATTGAGTCAACAGTCTCACCGATGAAATGACTGACATTTCTCGTGGCCATATGTTATTAATTTCTCGGAATAGAATCTCGTTCCCACGTGTTATTAATTCGTGGCCACGGAATTTTTTTTTTCCACACATGTCACCAGAGGGGCTCCATAAATGTTGTCCAATAATTGTTTTCTAAAGTTGAGCAATAATTTGAATTATTATACTTATATTTTGTCAGATAGATGAGAAAAAGAAAATAAATTAAATATACAAGAATCTGTGTTTGTTAAAGAAACAAACAAAGAGAGAATATCTGTTTTCTGGTTAATGTAAGAAGTGATTATTGTCACCAAAAAGACTAGAGAACGACAAGAACCCAGACTAACTGTATCAGGTTAACTGAAAAGCATAAATCTGGCGCTGTTGTGACTTTTGTGAATGCTCAAACAAATGGAGACAATCTGGGAGGACACTACGTCCTGTGTCCTTGTTGCCTCTCTCATACCCACAGACACGTGACCACGTACCGTCTTCATCTCCCGTGTTGATGGTCTGCAGGGACATGCTCCTCTGGATTAACTTTGAGGGCTTCTTGGTCTTGGATCTCGGTGGACTTGGTTTCTCGACAATCTCAAATGAGTCCTCTAGCTCACTTCCCACAGTGCCGTTGGCGCCCGACACTCTCCAGGTGGAGGCGGGGCTCTGAGGAGTGACCACGCCTTCCTCGATAGTCTCTGTGCTCTGATGAGCTCCCTTGCCTTTCAGGAAGTGCCTGAAGGAGCTGCGCTGTTTTTTGAGGCCAGGCGACAGGTTCCTCTTGGAGGATCCTTTGCCGTCCTCGTCCTCCTCTGTGGGTGGACCAGAACTCTGAGGGGAAACCTGCTCCACCGTCTCCCTGCTGTTCCTGTGGACGTGAGGGAAGTTGCTCAACAGGCCGTTCCTCTGTTTCAATCCGTCCAGAGAGTCCGGTGGTGGACAAGTCGAAAGGTCTTGTAGTGAACCTGTGAGGCCAGTACTGTTCCCAAAAACCAGAGAGTACTTAGGATTGTGGTATTTATGAGCCGGCACCTTCAGGCCAATCTGTTTGGAGTCTCCGACCGATACCTGAAAGCGAGACGTGGAGACGGGCAGGGCTACGATCTGCTCCACCTTTGGCTTCCTGATGGGCGTGGCGATGGGCGGCTTGGTGATGTTGAACTCCCTGTAGAGGTCGACCTGTTCTGACACGGCGTACAGCTCCCTGAAGTCGTTGTCAAAGAAGTCCACAATTTGTCCCGACATCACCGTGATCGTGTTCCTGTCGATGCGAGACGAAGTCCAGGTGAAGCTGGAGAAGAAAAACCAGAGTGTGAGCGTGAACCAAAACTGTGGTATGAAAATTAACCTCGCTATAAAGACGCCAGAGACCGTGAATAATAATGACTTTGAATAGTCAGCAAGTGCCTGCATGACTCTTCCTGAAGTGAGTGATGTGGAAAATGGAAATTTTATTGAATTTATCAAGATGACGGGAACATTAACGGCAGATTTGCAAATGAGGAACGTGGTAAAATGGAAATTTTTAAAGGCTCCAAAAAGAACCAAACTAGGGCTGAAACTCATAATTAATTAGCGTGTTGATTATTTTCTATATAATCGATAGAGAATGCTGACCAGTGTTTCCACAAAACCTCAAAATGTTTTTCTTACTTTTCTCAAATGTCTCGTTTTTATCCACAAACCAGAATAATTTCTTTGTTTATACAGAAGAAAAAAACCAGAAAATCTTCACATTTAGGAAGCTTTTAATTATTGTAAATTACATTCAAAAAGATCAGTCTGATGATCAAAAAAGTTGATGATTAATATTCTGTTAATTGCCTCAGTGCCAATTTTGATAATCAAATAATCACTTTGAGTGTTTTTTTTTTGAGTTTTCAGCTCCTTAAAATTCTGATAAGTCATAAAATGTTTGTAAAAAATTGTTTGTTTTTTGTCCACAAACCAAAATGATTCAGTTTCAATGAAAAGAAACCAGAAAATATCCAGAACAACTAATCAACTCTATCCTGTACATTTCATTTGAATGTGAACGGTTAACAAATATATGTAAGCTCATCGTTTGCCAAAGCCTTATTAAAATATTATTATTATTATTATTATTGTTAATATTATTGTAGGTTACGCTTTTTGGCTCGGCGCGTTCTCTCCCACGTTGCACACGCGGCATCTGCCAACATCAGTCATAAAAAAGTTGATCCACAACAATAGATAAAGATTTACATTCAGGCTCGGCGGCAGATGAAGAGGTAGTGCTGTCAAAAGGATTCCACTCATACATCGAGTGTAACGTGCTGGAATTCACGCTCACGTCAAACCTGATGAAATGATAATTCAAGGCAGCTGGTGCTTTTGATCTGAAGGGCTGTCTGTCACTGGATCTGAGAGGCTTCAGAAGCAAATTTCATTTTCATTTTTGAAGTCTACCCTATCTTTAGAATATATTTACCACTTATCAAAGTCTTCTGAGTGGAAACTGAAGTTTGTGTGATTGTAAACCACTCACTCTCCCACACCAAAGTCCATAGAGGGAACCAGCGATTTTACGTCACAGCACACAGGAGTTGTTGATGCTGCCTCCATCAGAATAACGGTGTTATTTTATGACTTTGTTTGAATATACCTCAGTGACAGAAAGTGACCACACGAGGCAGCAGTACACCTGCAGCTCCTGTGTCCCTGTGAGCTAAAATCACTGATTTTCTCTATGGACTTTGGTGTGGGAGAGTGAGTGGTTTACAAACTTCAGTTTCCTGTCAGAAAGGTCTGTTAAAGGTCTGTTGAGATCTTGAGATTAGAGACTCACAGGAGGACGCTTGCGAGTAAAAATGACAAAATATTTTATCGGTAGTGCCTTTCGTTTAGACAGTGATGGCGTTTCTGGGGCTTAAAAAGTTGCGTGATCGTGTATCGTAGCGCCACCTACCCGCCTGGCATGCATACCCAATCAAATTCCACACACTTTTGCGTCACCATATGCACACAGATTTCCTCCCGAAAACACTTGTCTAAACGTGGAATAAAAAGGGATAAGATGCAACACCACCACATGTACACGTAGCCTGAACCTGGTGTTAATCGTGTTAGATGAGTCATGTGCCTTTAGGGCATCAACTGTGTGACTCACCTGTACGACCCGAACATGACTTTCTCCCCGTCCACCAGCATGTATTTGGAGCATAAAGATCCGGGCAGTTTTCCAAACGACAGGGCCAGCCCTGCCCCTCTCACCATACGCACACGCAGGTTCTGTGGAGAAAACGCCCGTCTAATTACACATTTCATCCATATTAAAATCACACAGGTAAGCCTGAGCAAACAGTCTCAGCCACAGCAACCAAACCTCCCACGTTACACCACGAACACGTGGTTGATTTAATGCTAAATCAAACTGCACTGTCACGCCATGCCGTGCTAAGTCAACACTCTACAAAATGGTATGGACAGACACAAACATGTTGGCCACAGGTGTTTAGTTTAAGGAAGAAAAGGAGGATGTAAATAGTGAGTTATAGACACACTGGGAGGAGACTTCCCTCCACGGTCAACCCTGAAGCGTCGGGTTACACTCTCTGGATCTGTTTCTCAGGCTCTCTGAGTGCTCATTTGTAAGAAGTAAGAGTAACGGAGCCCGCCGCTCTGAAAAGGCCTTTCACAGCCTTATCAACTGACACCGCCACAGTCAAACACTCCTGCACTGCTCCAATTCAACCGCACCACGGCTACAGAACTCTGAATACAGCAGATAAGGCCGGTTATTGTTGTCCCTGAGGAGATAGAATAACAGTCTGGCTCAGTGAACTACTGTTCACTTTTCTTCTACATCATTTCTCAGGACGTGCAATATTAATAAATATTCATTTAGGAACTTTGAAACATTGAATAAACTCAGTTGTTATTTTTAGCATTGTTTGGTTACATTCCTGAAAAATAGTGTGTAATATTAGTCACTTTTTTTAACAGTTCCCTTCTTGATTATTAATACTGATATCAAGCCATTTACCATAACTACTCCAATGGTTTCTCATTGACTATTAGCCAACTAATGATTTGTTAGCAAAATTGTTACTCATTAACTGTTGGCCACCTAATAATCAGCAAAGATGATTACTCATTAGCAGATAGCTAACACACTATCTGTTAGCAAAATGGTTTCCTCACTGGCTGTTAGCCAACTAATTATTTGTTATCAAACATAAGTTGATAGCCATCTACTGATTTGTTCGCAAAATTGTTACTCATTAGCTGTCGGCTACCTAACAATCAGCAAAAATGATTACACGGTAGCCGATAGCTAACACATTATCTGTTAGCAAACCGGTTTCTCGTTAGCTATTAACTAACGAGTTATGCTAGCTAATTATTTTTCAACACCATTGTCGCTCATTTTCTGTTTGCTAACTTTGCTAACGCAAACATTAAATGTGTCACTGGTCTGTCCAAACTTTAATAAACAAAGCTTCAAACTGAGATTATTATAGTTAACAAAACTAACAAAATAACAAAATTAAAATTGTAATAACATTTTTTATGTGTGTGTATATATGTATATGTTTATTTATATGTATGTACATATTTGTATGTATATATATATATATATATATATATATATATATATATGTATGTATATATGTATTCATTCAAATTCACTGAATTAATTTTAGTTTTTTTAAAACGTTGTCACGAGGTGTTAATATCACAGCGCTAAACTTTCCCAACCTGGAAAACAAATACATGACAGGTGAAAGAGTCTGAATCATCATCTTTTGTACTTTCAAATTCATTGAATGAAACTTTGGGTTTATTTTTTCTCTGCCGGCAATTTTGAAATGTTTTATTCATAATTCATAGTAGATGTGTCTCATGAGGGGTATTTATTATTTATGTTATGTTCATACTGTATGTGTCTTTAGTGCATCAACCCTACATTCTTGTAGACTGTTATATTTGATTGTGGGAGGGTTGTTCATCATCTGTCCTCATACATTTAAAGTGGCATCTTTTATTGTGTTTTTATGACACAATACTTATTTTATATTTACCTTTTTGCATCTTGCACCTGGCAAATACTAAGACTAAAACTAATATAAACTAAAACTAATGAAAATTAACCTTGTCTGGCACCACACATGACACACACTCGCCTCAGTCACTGCCGTTGTTTACAGCAGCTGTTGGAGCGCTGACCCACTTTAGAAGCTTTCCTTAAAACATCCCGTGTTAATTTGCTCTTTGTGTGCTGTGTAAACGGGCCGCCTCCCTCTGGAGCGCCGCTGCCGCATCATGCTCTCTCCAATGTTTGCCGAGCTCAGTCCTCACCCTCAGATGCACTGCATTAACCTGCAGCCGAGCACACATGTCCAGGAAGTAGGGCACTCCCTGGGCCTCCAGCACAGCGTAGACGGCCACGCCGCGTCGCGCCGAGGCGTCCAGCAGGTCCTGGAGGATCTGCATGTCTGTCAGCAGGTCCATGACGATGGCGATGACCTAGAGAACACAAGGATGTGTTGACAAAAGAATAAATGTCACTTCTCTAATAATTGAGACAGCTGTTTTTTGTTGTGTAAACCGCTCACTCCCTGCACCAAAGCAAAAAATGGTCACAGCACACAGTAGTTGTGGATCCACTGTGGTGTCCATCAGTTTAAGCTCAAATGTGTTATTTGTTTACTTTGTTGTTAGAAATCTTTTACTTGGATTTTCCTGAGTGACACAAAGTGACCACACGGGGCAGCAGTAGACCAGTCCCCGCAAGCTTAAAACACAGATTTTCTCAATGGACTTTGGTGTGGGAGAGTCAACTTTATTTGGTCACAGAGTGGTTGAAGTCATAAAAATGTTTCTACGACGTGATTCTTAAAATATTATCCTATATTCATACAAGCTCTTATTCAATATATAATTATATAGTTTTCGGGCTGATACCAAGTGCGAAATATATATTTCCCTGTGTTCAAATGCAGAAGAGGTTGTTCAGTCTCTTTAGTGAAATCAACGTCACATTTCCCATACTCCTGTCACAGCAGACACCGATATTAATTTTCTTCATTGTGCATAATAAATAAATAGCTGTAGAGGGCAACATCATATACTGTAAGTCAAGGAGGTAGCGGTCAATTCGGTCACTGTTCTAGGGGGATCTTTACGTGTTTGTCGATATCCGATAATACATTTTAAAGCCAATATACCAATATGATGCCAATAATATAGTGTGTCCAACTTTTCCATCTCTCTCAAACATAAAAAATATAAAACCGCTTTTATGTTTTTTTAATTTCATTTGTTTACTGGCAACAATTGAACAGTTTTATGGGGAAACTATCATTTTAACCCTCCTTTGACCGTCATGGTAATCGGGCTGCCTGGATTTATTTTGATTTTATGGCTGTAGAATTGCCACAAAAATGTTCAATGAGCGAGTTCTTCTGCCCCTTTTCTCCCCAAGATGACTATCACTTTCCATATCTGGCAGTTATTCAACCGTTTTAGGAATTTACGGTACCGAGAAGCTGACGTCACAAACGTGTGACGCACCAGGTGATTATTGTCTGCGATTGCATGGTCCTACGCTAAGGTTCTACCGTAATGACAATTAAAGACAGTAAAGATAACGTAAAGACTCTGCTCTCCGGTATCCATCCATCCGTCTTCTATCTCCAGTCCATAGTTTTTTGGCGTCAACATGACGGTCACAGAAGGGTTAAACAAGACTGTGTGTAGCATCTAATGCTCAATTGGCATTTTGGTAGGAGGGTGCAGCGCCCACTGTTACCCAGTTATGGGAAAAATCTTATCACGATGCACAGTGATTTCAACAGCTTTGAATTCACGTAAACGCTGCCCTTCTATTAAAAGTAACAATAATTCCCCCCTGAGGGAGCTGTAGAATGCCCCGTTTACGCTTCAAATGTTCAGAAACACACCAGAAAAACCCTGAACTTTGCCTATAAAGAGATGAACTCGCATGTAGTTGTACAAGTGGAGGTAGAAAAACCACCAAGTACAAAAGAAAACGATGATGATTCAGACTCTTTCACCTTTCATTCATTTGTTTTCCAGGTTGGGAAAGATTAACGCTGTGATAACACCTCGTGACGACGTTTTAAAAAAAAAAACAAAAAAACAAACCTGTTGGGACATTGACACGAATACTCCCACAGCTTTATAAGGTAAACATTTAGCACCACTCCCACTGCCGGTAAAACTGTAAGACAATAACACCTGATTGTTGTTTTGATAGGACGTGTAACCCCATCATCATTTACAGAGAAAGTTACACCGCACTCTTCAGTTCAACTCGTTTTTCCAGTCAATAAAGAAAGAGAAGTGAAGACGCTGTGAGCTGCGATTAAACGGCAGCGTCTGCGTTATCGAACCCTTACATAACGGTTCGAGGTCCCGGTCACAAGACACAGAACACGGCAGTCTTTTTTACACACGCTGTATATAGTATTTAACTTAACAGGAGTGTTTTTTACAGCCTCACTCAGGTATTTATCTATTTATCTTTTTTTCATATCTGGGAGGTGAATTTAGAGCCATCATGTGAGGACGTGTCCGCTTCCTCGTTGCAGGTGTGGTTTTTAAAATGTTTAGCGAACAGCGTCCAAACAAGTTTCCCCTGGCAGACGCTTGTCGTGTAACACGAGACACACACATACACACGTCTGTCTTTATGTCGTTGTGGAGATGTAAACCATATACACGTGAACTTATTACAATATTTTACTCAACTTCCATAACTCACATGACTACACTGCTCATGGCTCACTTGCTTGTTAAATATTTTATGTATTTTAAGCTTAATTATTTGTGGATTTGTTTTGAGAAGAAACTGACCATAAATGTGGTCAAATTCTTCATCGTAAATGTCCTTCATTTAAAGAAATAAAGCATGTATTATCTTTTTTCCCCATATCACGCAGGTAATTTCTTTATAACCATTTTCTGCCTCCCAGCGTTTAAATATGTGTGTGTGTGTGATGATTTGAATTTCAGGATACTGCACAAACACTGTGTTGGCAGATAGTTGGCAGGTTTTAAGGAGTGGATGATTGACTTCACCTGAAGAGAAGCCGTGTCAGCACCTCACGCTGTCACAGCATCTGTAAACTGCCTATAAAAAGGATTAATATACATGTTTTTATGGTTAATTATTTACAGATAATGCATGGCCACAGTTAACCCTTAGATGTGCTTTCAAAAAAGATGAAGGCACCAAAATGTGTTCATAAAAAAGTAAGCTATACTAATTGTATAATTTTTCTGTATAAATTATGATTTTTTTTTTTTTTTATCAGTCCTCATCATACGTATCAAACATTAATGAATTTATAAAGTTTTTTTAACCCCTAAATTCCCAGGTTTTTGTCATGATGCATCAAAAATAGTGACTTAAATGGGTTTCAATGAGCGTACTTATGAGCACTTATGTGCATAGGTGTGTTAGTGTATTTTAGTTAACTTTGTTTGTAATATGCATGAAAAAGGATAAAATATTCTAGAAATTACCACCCCAAAACACAACAATGTGTCTAGGTGTGTTAAAGGGTTAAAGAGGCACCAGTTATAACGATAACGTAGCTAAATACAAATCAAAACTGTTCTCATTGACCATGAATTTATGATGATTTCATGACATTAGCCCTCCTTTAGCTATCTTTTAGACATTAGCCCACTTTTAGGCTAACCTTTATGTGTCATCTTTTAGCTAAGATTCAGCTAAATTTAAGCTATCTTTTACATGTAATTTTCTATATATAAGTTATCTAAACATTAGCCAAAGGTGGGCTAATGTCATGAAATCATCATGCGAGAGATAGATAGATAGTTAGCAATTTCACACACATACGTGCATGTGTGTGTGTGTATACATGTATGTGTGTGTGTGTGTGTGTGTGTGTATACATATGTACATATACATATGTACATCTGTATATATAACATAAATAATCCTCAGATAAGTTTTTAATTTTCTGAGTTTTGATTCTCATGAATATGGAAAAAATGAACAATACAGGGATTGTTGACCTTTACTTTACTAATTAATTTTATTATTTTAGCACCGCTCATATATACTGATATAAATTTAGCTTCAGTGTCATTCGCACTGTGACCTTAAAAAAAAAAACTCCCTCTCCCCTCACATTCCAGTTGTAGCCTGCTGTGTTTTTTTGTGTCTTTTTTGCATTCCTGAGCTGTCAAATAACGAGTGAAAATCAGAATAATAAACGACGAGTCACTCTTTTTAAGAACCAAACCCTGACTCAGCGCCGCTGGTTTATGGGAGAACAGAACAAGTGGTGACGTGCAGTTGACCTATTTGAAAACAGCTCCACGTCTTAAATCACACGAGACTTGGCTTCGTTCAAACTTGTTCAAAAACTCGACTCCTGGTTTGGTTTGGTTGATTTGGTTGCGTCTGAGGGTGCGGCTGACACGTTTGTGGGAAATTCCGTGTGTGGACGCAGTTTAACGCTTGTGTTTCCATTTGATTTAATCGCTTTAAAAGAAAGTGGTTAAAAAAATCAAACTTCCTACATTTCACATTAAAACGCCAAAGAAAACTACTTGTTCAGCAGTTTGAGACGTTGGTCTCATGGACGACGATTCCATGATCCTTCAGTTTGATTAGTTTTTCCAGATGGAGGGGGGAAAGAAATAAAAAAAAATGTCAAACATATATGGGCCAAAAAAATGTGACCAATAGGGGGCCACATCTAGTCGACCGCTAGTGGCGGTCCCAAGCCACAACAAGGTACCCAATCCCCAATATTCATTGTTAACTGGACACTTCAAGTTAAATTTAAATAGACACCAAATTTAACTTAATTGGACACTCTAAATTTATTTTAATAGGACACGCTAACTGACTCCCACCACTAGGAGGCCACATCCAGTCTACTCTTAATGGCAGTCCCAAGCCCGTATAAATTGGTGGGTTGCATCAGGAAGAACATCTGGCGTAAAAAAGAAATTCCTCCGCTAAAATCAAAAATGCGGTTCATTCGCTGTGGCGCCCCCTTGAGACTGTGAAGACAATTGCTCTCATTTTTTTAAAAAAAAATTGGCCATAGAAAGAAAATTGCGACATATCAATGTTATTGTATCACAGAACTTGTAGTACATGAATTGGCACTAAGTATCGTGATACTTGACAAAAATCATAACAAAACTCTGTCGACAATCAGTTTTCAGAATATGTGGAGATTGATTTAGTAACAGAAGACTGCTACGATTAACTAATCCAGAAAATAATCAACAGATAAGTCGTTTTTGAAAATAATGGTTAGTCCTCTTATTTAGTTTTAATAAATAGTCATAATTTGCAGCCTGGACTCCCAGATGAGGAGTGACAGGTCTTTAATCCCAGCCTCAGAGTCACTGTCTCCACATGTCACGGGGGTATGTTTGCAGTCACATGATTGTCTGTGGACCGATCGTCAGCACTGACATTTGGCCTCGGGCCAAGTAGGTCAACAACACGAGCAGCGACCTTTACTGCGCTGACTTTCTCCACAGCAGCGCTGTGCGCATGATGATTAGTGAGTTCATGTATGACCTGTAGAGGCGTTTGTTTACGAGAACAGACAACTTTTCTTCGACAAAATATTAAATTAAAGAATCATTTTCACCTCATCGACTTATTTAATAGATTATTTTCAGATTTTTCAGCTTCTTAAATGTGAATATTTTCTGGGTTTTTTGCTCCATAAAAGAAATAAATAATTAAAACAGATATGTGCCGCGTTACCATTTACGTCGGAAGTCGGAGCTGGGAAGTCTGAAAAAAATCAGTCGATAACAAATTAGTCGTACTATGTGTACGACTAAAGTTCTTCCAAGTTTCCAAGTTCCAGCTACAAATGGAATGCAGGGGACAAGCTAATCGGACAACGTTTGGCCAGATCACCAAAGATCGTGAGAACGGCAGAGGTGGACACGGTCTATTATACTTTCAAAATAAAAGAGTTGAATTTAATGTCATTCCAGCGAAGGAAAGTGGAACTGGTGTTAAATTTGACTTGTTTATTTGTATTTAGCACTAAAACACATGAAATACTCAAGTTTAACTGAACTCTTAAATTTAACTCTTCAAATGTTTGTAATCGGACATTATATTTGGTTGTGGATGCTGAGTCATCACTTCCACATCGAGTGTTTATTGATTATGTTTTTATAATTATTGCTGTAGCACTGCAACATTTAATCAGTAATTGATAATTAGTCGACTACTAAATAATTGCCAACTGTTTTGATGTTGAATTTCGAGTAGTCCTCTGATTTTTCAGCCTCTTAAATGTGAATATTTCCTGCTTTACTTGCTCCGAGGAACAAAGAAATGATTCAAAACGTTTTGTTTTGTTTTGTGGACAAAATTAGACATTTGAGAAGTGATGGAAACTTTCTGGACCAAAACCCAAAATAATCTTCAGATTCATTGATTATTAAGCATTAATTGTTGTGGTGTGTTTGTTTTTCTCACCTTGTGTGATTCCTGGATCAGTCTCCTCACCACTTCTTTGATGTGTGGACCCGGTTCTTTGGGCGGGTGGGTGAACACGGAGACCCGGGTCACCCCCTTGTAGACGCCGCTGCTGCCGGACCAGCCCAGGTCCAGGGACGGGACCTCGGTGTCGGACATCTGAGGCCAGTATGTGGAGTGGACCCCGGAGTCCGCGCTGGAGGACTCCTTGGACTTGTCGTGCTCGCCGGCCTCGGAGTCGCTGTCCGTGTCGAACTCGTGGAAGGTCTTGCGGATGGTCTTCACCTCCCGTGCGGACAGGAAGTCCTTGACGTTGTCCTCCTTGAGGCGCATCTTGAAGGCGCCGTCCCCGTTCCGGAGCAGCTGCTCCAGAGCCGCGCGCTGCTCCTCGCTGTAGTAGAACTCGGGTCTGGACTCCGGGATCTTCTCGTTGACGTGTTCGTCGTCCATGCACAGCAGCTGAGACTCGGCCATGACAGGTGTCCACGTCCACGTCCTGCACCGGCCCGGTGCTTCTCTGACTGACTCACTGCACAGGTACGGACGCTCAGGTGCATACACGGGGAGGGGGCGGGGTCACGAGCAGTTCAAATCAACTTGCTTTTATTGTTCAAGAACTTCCTCCGCAACACCTTTCAAAATAAGACCAATGCTAGGAGGTATTTGTTTCTTCGAGGATTTAAAGCTGCAGTCTGTAACCTTTGTTGCTTATTGTTGATACAACTTGAATTTTAAATTGAAATTACTCAAATTGTTCATGATATTTTCAAATATAACGTTATTTCCAGTAGCGTACCGTGGGGTTTCAGTCAGGGCCTTCAGTAAAAAAAACAAAAAAAACACGCACAAACTCAACCACATACAAAACACACTATTATGCACTATATTCACGAGACAGTTGATCTGCAGCAACCATAGCGCACACGCACAACACTGCGCATCTATAGGCTACTGCATCATTACCACCACATCTTCCTTTATGTCAGTCAGCAACCGCACTTTCACAAGCCACTATATGACACAAAAACAAGCTTCCACATAAGCTTAGGCGTCAGCTACGCGGGGAACACGTCCCCAGCACTATTTATGATCAACAGTTTTGTCCTCACCACTTCTAAAAAATGTTATATATTCATCATTAACACTCCAACTACCGGAAATGATGTACCTCTTCGGTGTAGGTCTTCCTCTTGAAATAATTTCCTTCTTTTCTCCAAACGATCGTTGTGAAAAGTGCACACGAAGGAGATCAGAAACATGATGGATCGGTGGTGTTAATGCAGTGATCATAGTTTACTTCAAAACCCGCCAAAGGTTCAAACGTCGTTGATGACATCACTGGGGGCTAGCGCCAGACACACCGCTGGGCCTGGGGCGTTCTGTCACTATGATATCACATTTTGATTGGCTGACGACACACGTCAGTCAAAGTTATAACCAAATAGGAAATGGCAGCTTCAACGAAAGGCCAGCAGTACTACTAGAGCAGGTCCATGGAGCTATGATGCGTTTAATGACATCCAGGAAAATCCGACTCAGCTTCACAAAAAAATAACCATATTCTTTCTGGAAATATAATCATAACATACTGAAAAATGTATTGAATTCAGACACGTTCAGACACACATTAATTTGATTATTAAAAAATTATAATAATAATAATGATAATGATAATAAATAATTACTTTTTTGATAGCCCACCACTGTTTATCCAAACTAAAACAGATGTTAATTTTACGTAAATATAGTTGAATTGAACTCTTTGTAAAATAGTTAATGAATGTGACTCGTCTTATTAATGTTTTATTATTATTATTTTTTGTGTTATTATTATTATTATTATTGCTATTATAATAATAATAGAACTAGGGTTGGAAAAGGGGCAGAATTTTTTTAAATTTCCAGAAACATTTTCATAGGAACTATAGTTTATGTTATATATTCCAAATGGGAAACATCTGTATAAAGAGATTCATACTCAACTGAGCTCAGATCATTACAATAAATTTTAAATAATAATCTGAAGGATTTTTGACGCCTTGAATCTACAATTTCTGGAAAACGTAGTGGCTAATTAGTCGTGTCACTTATTACTAGTTACAATTTTTATTTTTCATGCACTAATACATATACATACAGTATGTATATGTATATATGTGTATATGTATGTATGTATGTATATATGTGTATATATATATATATATATATATATATATATGTGTATAAAACTTTGGCTATTTAATTATAGCCCTAAATAATAATAATCTTAGATTTTTGCAGGTTTGCAGGTTTTTGCCACCTGAATGTTTTTGTTCTTGTTTTATTGGTAGAGATGGGATGATACCACTTTTCTGTGGCCAATGTCACAAACTCAAGTATCTACCGATACCGACGTCAGTCAGATACTTTATCACTTAAGGCCATTTATGAAGCTGTTTAACACATTTGTGCTGAGTCATTTCAAAGACATGGTTCTCCAACTGTATCTCAAATATTGTTCTCCCCAAAAAGAAGAAGGCTAAAATTTCATCTGTCTGATATCTCATCCAGTTATTTTGATCGATATCGGCCCCAAGGTTATAATAGTTTTGGATTTTTCATTAGTTTTGTTTTTTATTTTGTTTTGACTTTTTGTTTTTAGTTTTAATTAGTTTTTAGAGCCGGTTTGCTACATTTTATTAGTTTTTATTTTCTGTAAATGCTTAGTTTTAGTTTAGTTTTTATTAGTTTTTTGTGATAATATGGAGTATTTGTAGCCAGGTGCAATTTTTGTTTTCATTAACCATAATAACTTGATCGGACTGATACAGGAAACATGGAGTCGTCTGAAGCTTATTGTGAAATAAAATGTAAGAAAATAATTTTATTATCATGTCAGTGAGAGCTGAGGAAAGTACTGAAGCTTTCAGACATCAACACAAATCATTTTCTCTTTTATATATATTTATTTATATATATATATATACATATATATGTATATATGTGTATATATATATATATATATATATATATACATATATATATATATATATATATGTAGTATAAAAACACAATGACACTACAGCCTGAGCAGAAACCATTCATCCATTCATTGGCCAATAAGCACTTTTTCAAATAAATACGAACATGTAGTTCCACAGATGTTATTAACCCACGTGTGACACAAACATGTCAGTGTGAAAACATACACACACACAAGTCTTTGATGTGTGGTTGTAGAGACTGGGATGAGTCACAAATTCATCACCTGCAGAGTGAGCATGTGAAATCTTCCCTCACAGCTGTGTCATGGTGTAGTTGGCAGGAAACAGCCCGGTCTTCCCTCGTAGACGTCCTCTCCACCAGGACACGTCCGAGCGGTCCAGCACCTCGATGACGTCACCGGCGGAGAAGCCCAGCTCATCATCTTCCTCGGCGGTGAAGTCGTACAGTGCCTTCACCTGCATTGTGGCCGGTTTCTGTGAAGAATCAAAACAAACGCCATGGTGGATCAGTGGTAGGGCGAGTTGTCTTTCAACTGGAAGGTTGTGGGTTCAATTCCCTGACATCTATATATGTCCTTGAGCAAAGACACTTAACCCCATGTTGCAGCTTGTGAACGGTTGAAAACTGTAGTGTAAAGCAGATCAAGACTAGAAAAGCTCTATATAAATACAAACCATAATACCAAATCTTCTTTTGATTTTATTTGTTAGTAATGAGTAATAAAGATAGTTAGAGGAAATGTAGAGGGGTAAAAGTTGCTACAAATATAAAGTAAATTATAGAGATGTGAATTAAAAATTAGTTTATATTGGGTTTTGATAAATGCCATTTATGTCCTTAAGGTGATGAATGTAACAAATTTAAACATTTTGTACTTCAGTAAAGTATTTGTACTTTGTTACATTACAACAGGTTCCAAGCGAGCTGAGCCGATACTAAAAATGTGACATCAACCAAAATCCCACAACAGACACTTGTGTTTCCTCTAAGGTCAGAGGTCATAGGTCGTCAGGCTGACCTGAGGCAGAGGCATGGTCTCAGACGAACGACGTGGAACATTTGCAGCAGGCGTGACGGGGCTGTTTCTCCCTGTGTGACCGATGGTGTGAGCTCGTTCCTCCAGACCCACTCTCTTCACCTGGAAAAGGTAAAAACGACATTGTCATTACAGTCGTCTACAGTCGCATAACAGTCACCCACGGTCGCCTACAGTCATCTACAGTGGTTTAAAGTCGTATAACAGTTGTCTGCAGTCGTCCACAGTCGTTTACAGTTGTATAACATTCTACAGTCATACAACAGTCACCCACAGTAGTCTACAGTCGTCTACAGCTGTATAACAGTTGTATAACAGTCTACAGTCGTATAACGGTCGTCTACAGCCGTATAACAGTTGTTTACAGTTGTATAACAGTCGTCTACAGCCATATAACAGTCGTTTACAGTTGTCTACAGTGGTTTAAAGTCGTATAACAGTTGTCTGCAGTCATTAACAGTGATCACTGATGCAGTAAGACACAACTGTAAAGAAGCTCAATATTAAAATCCAAAATAATAAACAAATATTCAGTTTTTGATCAAATCTCAACAACACCTGTTATGAAGGAAGTGTAACTATAAATACACAAATAAAATGAATAGTGAGATAAAACCATGGGGCAAACTACGGGGGAGCCTGTATGTATATGTATGTATATGTACATGTGTGTATGTATATGTATGTATGTGTATATATACCATATATATGTATATATGCATGTGTATATATACATATATATATATATATATACATAGATAGATAGATAGATAGATAGATAGTGTGTGTACACATAATATTTTAAAGTATATAAAGAGAGAGAGAGCGCACCAGCTGACTGTGTGGTTGGTCTGACGCTCGTCGCGGTCCGGCTACGATCGCTGCAGCTGAGTGTTGTTCAGGCAAACTTCCCCTCTTCATCTGTAGTAAACAAACAAACACAGCTGTTTGTTCCAATGAAGTATTTTGAAAATAATTAGTAATAATTTTTTAGACCATAAAATGAAGGTGCATCATGACAAAACTTGACAATTTAAACGTGTAAAAAATAAGGCACTTTATAGTGTTACATTCATAATAATAAGATTAATAACAATAATCTTAGGTTTATGGGGGCCATAATTCAGCAGAGGGCCTCATAAGTGTCGGCAGACCTGAGCCGTACAGACGTTCCTGTTGGCCGAGGTGCCGTCATGGAGGTACATCTCCCTGGTCTTGGAGATGGAGGTGTTCTTGTAGAAGTCCACCAGTTTGTTGAGGGACGTGAACTTCTCTGACCACAGGAAGTAATGGCCCTGGTTGTCGCGCAGCACTTTGAAGTGCTGAACGTCACTTTCATGTCTGGGGAGGGGAAAAGGACGGATTTAATGTCCAATCAGTGACAGAGACGTACTCACATTTTCCTGAATGTCCACTGACTCTCTGTCTGCTGTGCTGGACCACCCTCTGCTGGCCAGAGAAGAAAACTACACCCGTTTACTTGTAAGATATGATCATTTTTTTGATGAGGATGAAGATTAATATGCTACGTTTTAGTCATATCACAGTGCAAAACTCACGTATTACTCATTACTACCAAATACATAGAGCTTTTCTTGATGAGCTGCTTTACACTACACTTTTCACCCATTCACACGCTGCAACATGGGGTGTCTTTGCCCAAGGACACACAGACATATACAGTCACTCACTCACTTACAGTGAGACACTCACTCACTCACTTACGCTCACTCACCTTCAGACACTCACTCACTGTCAGACACTAACTCACTTACGCTCACTCATTTACACTCACGCCCACTCACTCACTGTCAGACACTAACTCACTTACGCTCACTCATTTACACTCACTGTCCGACACTCACTCACTCACCCAGTCACATTCACACGCTTCAACGTAGGGTTAAGTGTCTTTGCTCAAGGACGCATAATAGATAAGTAGAGCCAGGAATTGAACCCACAACCTTCCAGTTGAAAGACGGCTGGCCCTACCACTGACTCAATCCTAACTCCTCACTTTTTTAATACTTTTACTTCTCAAACATTAGTATATTTTAAATGATTATGAGAATTCATTGACAAGTGATCATGTTTTGTGACCTGGTTAATGTGGACTATAAAACTAAAACTATGTGTAGTAAATAAAACTCCATATATAAATAACAACAAAGTCGAGCCTCGGGAAGTAAATGTATGTCAAAAAATCAGTTTTTCTCACTTGACAGAGATGGAGAATTCTCCCGGCGAACTCTGCGAGCCTCGGATCACGAACTCTCCGATATCCTTGTGTCTCAGCAGATCCTCGGCATCGTTGCGACTGGCGTTCTCCTGAAACCACCTGGAAAAACAACCACGGTAACTGTGATATTTGGATTGAAGTAGTTTTTGGGAAATATTAAAACAAGTTCTTCGTTTTTTGCTCCATGGAATAATGTTGTAAAAACTCACAGTTTCAAGGTTTGGGGAAACAACAATCAACACTTTTCACATTTCATTGACCAAACAAAACAGTGTGTAGAATTTCAGGTGAAGTTATTTGAATTAGTCAGTAATTGACGATGAATTAATTAAAACTGGTAAGAGTTCAGATCTCATTGGTGACGTCACCGCCTCGTACCTCGGATGTTGCAGTTCCAGGTAGTTTTGTGGCACAAAACCTTCTTCTCCATTCATCTCTGCTTTGTACCAATCGTCCTGTGGACTCAGAATCTGGTCAGAGAAGGGAAAACAATAAGTGGTGAATGACTAATGTATATAATATAATGAAGAAAAAAGCATAATTTAAATCCGCTCTACCTTCAGAATGTCGCCTTTTCTGAAGCTGAGCTCATCGTCCGCTGTTGCGACAAATTCGTACTTTCCTCTTGCTTCCATCAGGATCAGCTGATCAGTGAGGTTTAAAAAACAACCAAAAAAAAATGAAGACAACAAAGATGAGGGATGGCGAGGTCCACTGCAACTGTTTCTAGACAGAGAAATAAAAAAATATATCATTATTTTAATTTAACAAAAGTAAACTTTCATGCAACCTTGAGGATGCACTTTTTAATTTTTTAATTTTTTTGTTTAATTCTTTCTGATAATTTTGTGTTATTTTGAAATGTTACACTGTATAAAACAATAATAGTTACATTCATTACCTAAAGGACATAAATGTCATGACATTAAAACCCAATATAAACTAATTTACTTGACAAACACCCCCATCATTACAATACAGTATAAAATCATGCATTGAGTGTTAACATACTTTTAATCTAAGTCTAGGTCTTGGTTTTTTACTATTCAACCCATCTCCCTCTGATTGGCATAGATGGAATTTTCCTGGTAATCCAGCGAGTGGCAGTGTCGTTCTGTAAATGGCCTGTAAATTGAAGCCGAACATGACCTAGTAATGTTCCGTTCATCAGAACGGTTGATGGATAAAACAAAATAATAATTACAAGTTAAAAATAACCATGAAGGACCGTAACAATATCTCTCTCTCTCTCTATATATATATATATATATACATATATATATACATACATATATGTATATGTATAGATGGTGATATATTGTTCCATAAACAGAAAAATGTGTCCACTGTAAATGTTTCAGTGTTTGTTTTTAGGTAGTCCAGTGAAAGGAACAACACATGTAAGCGTGACACAGTGTTTCTGTGGCTGTTTACAGTAAAGGAACTGGAAAAAATAATAATAAACAATCTATTTTCAAAGGAGGAAAAGACACACGAGCCACTTCCTAATTTACTGTATATTTATGAGACAATAAAACAGAGGCAGATGTGTGAGGAACCTTTTCAGTACACTTTTTTTGGGGGGGTGGAAGTGGAGGTGGAGGTGTTGGGGGGGTAGCTGATTTGTTACTTGATAATTTTCTCATAGATGTAAAAACCCTGACTGTTTGTGGTTTCAAAAGGATGTGGTGACTTATCTTTGCTACTGCAGCTCTTGAGCGCGCTGCAAAATGATGACTTTAATCTGAGTTTGAGTGCATGAAGGGTGAAAAACCCCTCACTGTGACCTGTTATTTCATGATAGAATTGTACACATATTTAATACTTCCCTATTACATGATAGGTAATCATGTGGCATCATATTTTTTAATGGGCAGGTAGTATTTATGGTAATACCACTTAATGTCTAGTATTATTTCTATCTTGGTAAAAACAATGGTAAATAATGGACAAAAATATGACGTAAAACCATAACATTTCCAAAAAAAAACATCTGCTCTGGTTTGTAATACACTGAGTAAAATAAATCGTTACATTTGTCTCCTTACGGATATAAAATGTACACATTGGTAACAGCTTGGTAATGAGAGTTATCATAAATTTTCTGGTATATTTTCTGATTTTCTTCCTAATACTTGTGTACTACTGGTGGTACACGTACCACAGTTTGAGAACCATGGTCCTAAAGTGAACAGAGAGTCATGTAAAGGCTCTGTTTTTGAGGGTGATTTTCAGTACATAACTCTGATTTTTGGACAGGTATTTTTCTTTTGCTGTGACTTCTACACTGAATTCTGTTTTTCTTTCTTGTCTCAGTTTCCAGTCGTTAGCCTCAATACGTCCCCCCCAAGAAAACAGGCAGGTAAGAACCAAAGGAAATTAACATACATTTTTTTTTTAAACGTGCAAGACTTGGTTTTTATGGTCAGGGTTGGGAGGTTAGGGTTAGCATTAACCATTCTATTTTCTCCTACCTTAGTCTCTTAAAATGCAACCAGAAAATGAATTGAAACAGGAATACAGTATATAACTGCTTCCTTTTAGCTTTAATATTCTGTCGTGAGTTTTATATCTGAAATGGTTTTGTCTATGTAAAAATGTGTACTATCAATGGGATCTGTGTGGCTAAATAAAGGATAAATAAATAAACAGATGTGATCTGTATTTTTTAACTCTTTTGTAGAAACTGTGTTCAAGCATTTTCTGGTGAATAAGCATTTCTGTGGGTTCTTTTCTTTTAATTTAGCCTCAAGTTAAACTTCTACAACATGTGTTTATGAAACCATGACATTTCCAAAACAAGGCAATCAGAGATGGCAGACTTCACCCATTCACGCAACAAGCCTCTGTCAGCCTCCTGTTGGTCATATTGGCAAATGTGGAAACACAGACAGACAGACAGACAGACCTACTAAAAACAATAATAATAATTCACAGTGTCACAACATTTGCCACTGATCTGTACTTTTGTGATGTTTTCAACATCTGCTCTGGTTTGTAATACAAAGAGTAAAATAAATAGTTACGTTCGTCACCTTAAGCTCATTAAATGTACACACCAGTAACAGCTTTGTGATGAGAATTAATAAATGTTGGGCTATCAGAATTGGTATAACTACAATATTATCTATCTATAAATGTGAGGAACTTAACACATAACTGTCCGACGACAGGTTTCAAACATAACAAACGTATTCGTGTGGAATGGTATTTGTACAGACTTTTCACAGGAGGCAGATTTATTCTCTCTTCATCCTCCTCTTCCTCACATATACTTCACACACTGGTAAAGAGACATTAGATTAAGACGTGATGCAAGCATGGTTCCATTCCATTTACGTTAAAAGAGACAGATCCTGTTTTTTTCCAAGTTTAAGACGACAAACTTGACACTTCAGCCTTTTATTTTAATACTGTGCACACATTTCCTGTATTTTCTGGCTGTTTTCTAGTAAAGAGATGGACAATTAATAATTTATGGTCACAAATCTACTGAGTTTATATAATTAGTTAATATGATATAAGTTACAGGGAACACTGAAAGAGTGAAGTGATTTTTTTTGTCACCATTTACTGTCATTTATTTAGCTGACATTTTAGTTTGTTCTTTATATGTGAAGTTAAATGAAGTAAAGCTAAACATTAACAAATGAACAGATTAAAAGTTTGTTTTATTAAGAGAAAAACTTCCTCAGTCTCATCGACTGACCGTGGCTTTAAAGGGAAATAAATGTTTTTTCCAACATGACTTTTAATCTAATCTAACGATTAATATCTAACTCAAGTCTTGCACGTTTGAGTCAACACTTAATGATAATGTTGTTACGTCTGCTCTGGACAGAGATGTCACTGTGGAGAGTGTCAAAGATTCAGCAAACACACTGAAATTCCTCATATTGAACTTGTTGGTCTGAATGTAGCTAAGTTCGACTTATGTAGTAAAAATACTTCATAATATCTGTACTTTACTTTGTTATTCATATTTCTAGTAACCACTACATTTCCTCTTTCTATCAAATACAAATCAGGAGAAGATGAAGTGTTGGTAAATGTTCTGTATTCATATTACACTTTTGTAACTTTTCACCATTCACACACTGTCAACGTGGGACAAAGAGTCATCAGCATAAAGACGAGTGAATCTAATCATCACTTAAATGCCGACCTCTGATTGGGCAGAGAGTGTCGTCACTGAAGAGCCATGAGCACGAAGTCCGACACAAGAATCAAAGCCAACAATGTACAACAATTAAAAGGACTTAAAAATCCTACTTAAAGTTCCATAATTTACTTATACTGTAATTCCAAAATCTACTTAAAGTTCACTTATATTTCCAAAATCTACTTATAGTTCCAAATTCTATTTATACTGTAATACCAAAATCTAGTTTTACTAGAGAATGTCATCACTGAAGAGTAATGAGTGCAACGTCCGACATAAGAATCAAAGCCAACAATGTCCAACTGTAGATAAAAAAAGACGGAACTTCATCACACAGGAAAACAGAAAATATCGGTGACATCTGCAAATAACACAAATTTTAACATATCTGATTACTCTGCAAATGTCATTACTATACATAAGAAACATTTTTGAGGTACCCCACATGTTATATTCATAAATCCAGATTTATATTGGTTTATTTGTACAACTTGTTCCCTGTGGTTAATTATGGAGCTCTTTAAAAGATTCCAAAACAAAAACGTCTACATTTCCCTACTCAACATAATCATGACATTATCAATATCATGTATACAGTGTTTTCTTTCTGATTTTTAATATTATTTAGCTGGTATTATTTAAAAAAAAACAGCAAGAATTGAGGAAAAGAAGAATTAGGAAGGGAGAGAAGGAAGCGAGGAAACGCTGTCATGGAACTCACATGAAATACTAATGTGATTTAAACTGGACATAAAAGAGACATTAAAAACAAACAAGTAGTGACAAATGTGTCAAAATGAAAGAAATGGACAAGTGAATCAGTCGTTAAATGTGAATAAATGAATCAATGAGGTAAGAATGTTAAAGGACAGAGTGAAATAAACTTGTGTCAGACCCTAAAATTAAAAGTAAATGTAATATATCTCAGTTAAAAGAGAATATGAAAATTTTCTCAGGTTTTCAGGGAGTCTGTTGTTCCAAAGACCAGGACCAGAATCACGGAAACAGGACTCACCTCTTTTATGCAGATGATGAACTCACGTTCACAAATATTCCAGTAAAATTCTTCATACACCGTGTTTACAAAAGTATTCGACCGCCTGTCGTAAAAACAAGAAAACATCAGTATTTTAGAAATCTGAAAAGAAGAACTGAAAATGTTATCGAAATCGAAATTATAAGAGTAACATTCAACCGGTAAAACTTTAAATAATTCTAATTTGACATCTTAATGAAGAAATAATAATAATGTCCTTATTTTATTATTATATTCAAAATATATCAACTATTACAGAAATCTTTTTTTTTTTTTACCAATGCTGTTCATTTAGGGCAGCTGTGGCTTTGGGTGGTGGTTTAATACTTGGAATATAGATCAGAAATGAGGTTCTGCCTCATGGACACCAGGTTTTGGTCTCCATGAGGACTACTGGTCCCGACAAGGTCATTGTTTATCACAGAAAAATGTGTCACTATAATACAAAAACCAGGTCTTAACCCACAAACGGCTGTTTTTTTTTTTACAGAGGGTGAGGGACAAACAAGAATGTCCTCAGTGGTTTCTACGGTCCTCACAAAGACACACATACAAGAACACACACACACACTTAAATAAACTTCCCTAAAATGAAGCAACAAACAAAAGAACTTTGACAGTTGAATAAATTCACATAAAATCTCTTTAAAAACTTCTCTAAGTGAACATGGAACATTTGAATTAAAACATTTAAAACAACAATAAATCAAAATGTAAACGTGTGACACGAGCGTGAACGAGTGAGATGAGAGAAAGAAACGAGTGGAACTTTTCATTACCTGCTAAACGTGTTATTTCTAAGGCCGAGCTCCTGTTGTCTCTCTGCAGTGCAGTGAACGCAGCAGCACAAACAACGACATCTCTGTCTCTGTGAGTCCAACAAACTTTCACAGCAGCAGCAAACTCAAGTCCCGCGTTTTCACACCGGAATCACGTCTGAGCAGCAGCAGCAGCAGCAGCAGCAGCAGCAGCAGCAGCAGCTTCTGCGAGGACACGACTGAACAAACTGCCCTCTTCAAACAAGTGGGGAGAGTGTGTGTCACTTCCTCCTGCTTTCACAATAAAACCAAACAGCACACTTCATTCATTCATTCATTCATTCACTCATTCATTCATCCATTCATCCATCCATTCATTCATTCATTCATCCATTCATTCATTTACTCTTCAGTTTGAGTCTGAATGTTGTAAAACAAAAAAAAAGTGTGATCTTTGTTGCTCACATGTGAGAAGAGACAGTGTCGTTGTCAAAAATCAAAGAAAATCCCGACTTTTCATTGTTTACACAAATGTCTTCCTCCCTCACAGACGAGGAGATGTCGCTGATTCCCATGTCAGGGTTTCTGAGTTGGAACATTTATGCCAGGTTGTGCATTTCTGAGTGAATGTGAAGTGTTTTTTATGTATTTTAAATTTTTAGTGTATTGTACATAACTAAAATACTCACACTAACACACCTACTTGCCAAAAATGTGCTCACTGAAACCCATTCAAATCACTGTTTTTGACGCATCGTGACGAAAACTGTATGACGAGAACCGATGCCAGTATAGAATTTTTATAGCTTAATTTTTTATGAACACATGTCTCGGTGTGTTAACTTTATTGAAGTTAAATAAATAATCCTAATGGTTTTTATGTTGCTTCCCCTTCACTGAGTCCTAATGACATCATTCTTTTCTTCTGCCGCAGACGGTGGCTAATTAGTCAAACGCATCTGAGCAGAGTCATCGCTGCAGATCCATGTGACGCAACGCTACTTTGCATAATAAGTGATTTGCCTAAACAAACACACTTTTGCTAACGTTGCTAAGCTTTCGTTTCTGGCACCGACATGATCTCGTGTTGACCACTGTGACAGAAAAGAGAATTGTGAGCAAGCATTGTTGTGTTTTAGTTTAAATCTTTCTGCACTTCTGTGTTTACCGTTCAGAGATCTTCTGTCGTGTTTGTTTCACAGTAAATGTAGAGTGTTGTTATTGTTAGGTTGTGGCTAACGATGTAATATTCTCCACATCTACTTTTAATGAACAACCATTCACACACAATGAGGTCTTTTCACGTTTACCCAGGATTTTCAGCCTGGATTTAACGGTGACACACAAAATCTACATAATGTGAACACAACGTACAAGACTACGCCCTCGAACATAGTTTGGCACCGTTGCTAGGCAACATGAAATCTAAACACTACTATATTTGTATTCAAAGGTTACACACTGCAGCTTTAATGTAGTCAACTGGACGGCTGTGGGTTCAATTTACCGGCACTTCTCGTTTTAAGCCTCTGGCTTAAAACGTCCTGTTCTCTTTATCTTTTTGCGATTGGTGATACTCATACTACATTTCCCAGTGTGCACTGGTACACGCCGCTGTTCAGTACCAGTTGCCTTGTTCGTCAACCTCCTTTCCAGGATTTGTTTGCATTTGTGTAAGTTTATGAAGATCTTATTCATCAATAATATCAATGTTGTTGGTCCTCCTAAATATGTTTATTTCCCATTTAAGTTGCACTACAATATAATATATATATACAGTACATGTAGGTCTAAAATAATAGACAGTCATTGTCTACTGTTTTGTTATTGCAGAAACAAACTCATGAGTATGTCATTTAAATGATTTACTTTGCATAGCTTCTCTAATTTTCTCCATTTCTGTCTTTGATGTGTGTCCACAGGGAATGGTACGTGTCAGTTAGTTCCCTTGTGCATCAGCCTGAGTGCTACTGGAGGACCGCCCCCCCTGAAGACGTCCCTTGGGCCACATGCAAGTGAACAAACATAATTTGTCTGGAAAGTTGAAAGTTCAATAAAACAATTTTCTTTTTAAAAATCAGCATCATGTTCTAGTATTTGAATATATCACTTAATGATCTGCTGGTACCGACCACCTGATTTACCTGGCAACAGTTGAATAAGGAGAGTACTGGCACTTATTTTTTTCCACTTTAAGCACTGAGTGTGAGTGAGTGAGTGAGTGTGTGTAAGTGAGTGTAAATAAGTCAGTGAGTGAGTGATTGAAAAGATGAGAACTGTAGTGTAAAGCAGCTTTGAGTGGTTGTAAAAACCCTGACATGTGTGTGTATGATGATCAGTAAAGAGTTGATAAACTGAGCTGCTGCTGCTGCTATCGTGAGACAAAGTGCAGAGATGAGATGAGTCTTTGACCTGGATCTGTAAAAACCACCCGCTGTGCAGCTGCAGGTGGAGCTCGCTCACATCCGCCTCCAAGCCTCTGTCACAACATCACAAAAACTACACAACTGTGTGTGTGTGTGTTTCCTCTTTTTTCCTTTTCTGTGTGTGTGTGTGTGTCCGTCTGTGTGCGTTCCTGTATGCGTATCTTTGAGAGGACCAACAACCTTCTAAACCTTTGTATTTGAGGACATTTTTGTCTTTTGGAAATGTACAGCATTTTAAAATTCCTATCCTATTTTTTAAATACTAAAATTACTCAAAATAAGTACTGTTTAGGGGTCACGCGGTAGGGTAGTGGTTAGCACTCTCGCCTTGCAGCGAGAAGACCCGGGTTCGAGCCCCGTTTGGAACAAGGGCCTTTCTACATGGAGTTTGCATGTTCTCCCCGTGTGTGCGTGGGTTCTCTCCGGGTTCTCCGGCTTCCTCCCACAGTCCAAAAACATGCAATGTGGGGATTAGGTAAATTGGACACTCTAAATTGACCATAGGAGTGAGTGTGAGAGTGAATGGTTGTTTGTCTCTATCTGTGTGTGGCCCTGCGATGGACTGGCGAACTGTCCAGGGTGTACCCCGCCTATCGCCCGATGTAGCTGAGATTGGCACAGCACCCCCCGCGACCCTCTGGTGGAGGATAAAGCGGTTAGATGATGACTGAAGTACTGTTCATTTGTTACAAGGCTGTAAAATACAATCCTGCTGTTTTTTAATGTAACGTAGCTGCCACTAGATGGAGCTCTTGTTTCATGACTAAACCTGATGCAGAGGTTTTGGACAGTTTCAATTCATTCAGGGTCAAGAATGTAGAATTCCCTAGAATATATATGAATACATATATACAGCATATATATATGTATATTGTATACTCACATATGTGTGTATGTATGTATACATGTGAATATATCCACACGTATACATATAGGTGAATATGAAGTAGTATGTGTTTATATGTTATATATGTGAATATATTTTCATATATAGAGTATATACTACTTCATATTCGTGTGTGTGCATGTGTGTGAATATGAAGTAGTGTCACTGTGTAAGTCTGTCCACTGGAGGGCGCCAGTCCGTCTTTTTTTGTTTGTTTTTATGATTTGTAGTAGAGAGAGATATATATATGCATGCCCCGCCTCTTCGTTGAACACGCGCGTGTATCCTGCAGTGACGTCAGAGCTGTAGTGGCTCGTGAGCAGCAGGTTCTCGTACCCTCAGTCTTGTCCTCGCGCTCGGACAGTTCACGCTCACAGAACCGGTGTTTTTTTTAAAGACAAAAACAAAAGTAATATTTCTTTATTTTTAAAGTGAAGAAGAAGCGCGGACTTTATATTTTTGTTATTTTTTGAAACCTTCACGCTCCGTGTTTTCTTCTCATTTTCGGAACTTTTTTTTTTTTAACTTTTTAAATCTACTCTTGTCGGAATGTAACGGCTGTTGTTTTTGGAAAGATCATGAAGACGCTGTTGGAGGAGTGAAGCTGTTGGACTGTTGTCATCACTCACAAGAAAAGAGTTCGTCATATTAATTATAAATGACGACGAGGATGAACGGATGATGCGGGTGTTTGCTGCTCCGCTGCTGTCACCGCTGTTTGTTTGTTTGTTTGTTTGTGAGAAGAAGAGAAAAGAAGTGAACGATGATTTCAGAGGAGAGAAGCAGCCACGTCCATAAACAGGCTCTGAACTTTCCTGTGGGATTAATCATCCGTTCACCAAAGAAGAGGCTGCAGGAGAAGCTGAGCAGGAAGCCCAGCAGTGGATCAGTGCAGTGAGTACAGACACTGTGTGTGTGTGTGTGTGTCAGGGCCGGAGCGAGCATCTGTGGGGCCCCAAGCTTAGTTAGTCATAATGATGTTCTCAAACGTCTTGTTTTTGTCAACAAACCAAAATGACTCATAACTTCTTACATATGTTCTGGTCAGAGAAACTGGTTTAAATCCTTAAAAAATCAAAAATCACTTAAATCAATTGAGAAATAGTTTCAGCTTTACTCTGTTTAGTCTTTACAGGGAATTTCACAAACCCCACTATTTTGACGCACGATATCAGAGGGTTTGCATATATTGGGCATACTTGGGCGGATAATTGATATAATATCTTATGTAGTTTTAAATGTACACAGTATCTTTGCGTTCTCATGTACAGGAGTCTCTTTTCAAAAACAAGGAGTCTGTAGTTTAGACTGTTTACACAGAGATAATAACCCAGAGGCAAAGACAAACACGTCGCAGGTCTGAAAAACGTACGCGGAACAGCCCTTTAAACTTGTGTGTCAAGTTGGTGTGTGTGTATGATCAGACCAAACATTCAGAGGTGTGTAAACGTTTGAACGTTTGGGTGATTTCATTTGATCATGTGATTTTAATCACAAATATTACATACTGGATAATATGGTGGCGTGTTTGGAAGAAAACCATAGACACAAATTCGACAGAAGTGTTATACAACCTCAGACAGAAGAAGACGAAGAAGAAGTTGCAGCTATCTTGGAATCTCGTGTCAGGGTTTGCGAACTTGCTCCGACTTTCTTGAGTTAAGATGGCGTTCCTTTGAAACGCTTATCCCGTCAATAACTGTTTATTGTCTGTGCTTTTGTTTACCTTGGCAGCTAATTTTGTTTTCTGGTCACTGAAGTTGGTAACATAGGCCTTCAGTAGAGCTGCAGAACATGAGGTCAAAACAAAGTCATATCACCATCGTTGTTTCCATGATATAAGTCAGTATAAAAAATCAAAAACATGTACATTTCTATAGCTCACAGGCACTTGTTTAGACACTTAACGAGAGTTTCCTAGCTACTTAAAGACAGACAGAGTTGACTGCGAACAGTGTTGGTGCTTTTCCATGATACAGTTCTAGCGTGGCTCGACTCAGTTGTTTTTCTGCTTTTCCATCGGTGATAGTACCTGACAGGCCTGGGCGATATCTCCATATTTTAACATATATATATATTGATATATGTCTTAACTAGATATAATGCAGGACAATATTGCTTGTGTCGATGTAGTTTGTTTTGCGTCAAAATGACAATACCTGCGCCGCAAGTTCGCACCTATTTCTCCTCTTCCTGCGTCTCTACACACACATACACACACTGGGGCGTCGCACCCGTGGGGGATGTGGGTGTTTTAACAGCCACACTTTTCCCGGTGAGAGGGTTCAACACCTCACTAGAGTCGCTTCGTTTCTCTGGCCGCTCTGTCTGCCTCCTCTCCCCCTTTCTCTCCCCCTCCCTCTCCTGTTGTTGCCTCAGACATGACACCAGCTTTGAGTGTGACCGGCTGATGATTGGCTGTTCTGCCTTAAGTCCCGCCCCTCTTGGTGCGTTAGATTTCTCGTTCAGCTCGTGCTGAGGAGGCGGGAACTAGCTAGGTTCATAGTTCACACACTATAGAGTTTTGACTTATTTTCCGTTACTGTCAGTCACTTTTGGACATATGGAAGCCCGAGGTTGTCAATATTGATAATAAAATATAAGAAGTTATTTAATTGTCATGTCAACAAGCTGAGTTAAATATCTACGTGAAATAATTGTTCAAACCCAATTAGGCATTCATTTTCACAGATACAATTTTTATTTTATTATTCATGTTTGCTCCAATTTTTTTTAACTTCCTGTTAGTTTGTTGATGTGTTTATTATTTTACATGTGTTTTTATACTTTTCTAGTATCAGTCATTTAAATGAGAAGCTTTTTATATCCCGTATTTATACATTTTGTAGCTTTCTGTCATTGTATTCATCGTTTTTATTGTTTGTGAAGCCAACATTACTGGGTTGGCAAAGTTGATGAGTTTTTATAAATGAATTGATATATAAAAATGTAATAACATAACACACAGCCATTAAGATTCTCAATTTGTAGACAATCCCTACAAATTGAGGATATTATAACTTCTTAACATTTGAAATGAAATATCTTGTAGTATGTAGGATGGTGTCGTGGCGTATTGGACCATCTGGTATGATAAGACAAGATGGCAGCATGTCAATCCACGTCAGCGTTGTATGTTTTTACTAACACGTTTTTTTGCCTTTTTAATATTCGTCCTGAAGTAAAGTAAAGCAAATAATATTTTTCTTGGATTAATTGACTGGGATTAAACAATCCTCTGGATCTACGGTTCCATCTCTATTGCGGCTAGTGTTCACCTGCCGGGCGATTTCACCTGTCCACGGCGCTGCATCATCTCTGACAGGCTCCTGTGCTGTCAGGCGCACACACACACACACATGCACACTTTTCTGTACAGAGACAATGACGTTTCTTGTGACTCTTAGCTGTTCGCACAGGTCATGACCCTACAGACGTACCCCGACTTCAGAGCCTTCTGGTTTTAAATGACTATTTTGCGTTCAATGACAGACATCGTTCAGACATAAAGTGTGAATTGTTGAACGGCTCTTTGTGTAAGCCTAATGTCGGCAAGCAAAGGTGTTTGATTGTTTTATTGTTACTTCTGTCTGGTATCGTGCAACCTAATCTGGCCCTGAGTTGCAGCTCATTCAGATCTGATGTTAAATCCCTGTCGGTTCTCAGTGTCAAGCATATAAATCTGTTTCTTTAATTATTCAACAGTGGAAATACATCAGTGGAAAAGTGTTTATTGTTTCTGTGGCATGTGGCTTAAACTTATAATGGACCATTTAAAACATTTGATCTAATATGCTATAATGCTTTGAGGGAAAACCCAATTACATCACAAAAAAAATATCGAGATATATATATCGAGTATCGCCATTCAGCTAAAAAATATCAAGATAGGACTTTGAGTGTTTTTTACAGTGTCGTCACTGAAGAGTCATGAGTGCGACGTCCGACACAAGAATCAAAGCCAACAATGTCCAACTGTAGATGAGTTGAAAAGACTTAAAAATCCTGAAAACATGTTAATCTCCAACATTTGGCAAAGCAAATGTCTAAAATGTCAACATTGAACAGAGAAGTCTGGTGTATTTAGCGACAGCACTGCTGAAAGCCGGCGATCGTGAGCCCAGTCACGACCACGTTCAGTCATCAGGTTTTCTCGAATCAACCGATTCTAATGATTCTAGTGATTCAGTGCGAGAACTGTAAAATGAACAAGCGCCAGTTATTCTGTATGTAATAACTGCTTCTTGTCTTGTTACGCTGTATCTTAAAGGTGCCAATGAACCATCCTTCACACAGTTAACATGCTCCTCTGCCGTGTTTCCTCTCAGGTCCAACACCTCGGACAACACCGTGCGCCCCGCGGAGAACGCCGGCGTCCGGCAGCCGGCCAAGAGCAAAATCCGCCGCCACAACAACAACAGGCTGTCCAATGTTTTCAACCAGAGCCCAAACCTGCGGGACGGCGGTGGACAGCGCGGCCAGGCGCAAGGCAGCGGGAATCTGGCCGGAGACCTCCAGACTGCGGACGACCCGGCCGAGCTCTCCGCCCAAAAGTCTGTCCCCGGCATCCTGAAGATCTTTGGCAGCGACATCTGTCAGGGGACGAACTACAAGAGCGTGTTGGCCACCGCTCAGTCCTGTGCCAAGGAGCTGGTGAAGGAGGCGCTAGAGAGGTGAGGGGTCAGACCTTAGACCTAACCTTAATAACAGCTTACAGCCACGTTTCCACCGAGTGGAACGCTTCGGGTTTGGTGCAGTACCAAAGTACCAAAATAACCAACTGCAACCGCTTCACTCTCCCGTGACTCACGTCTGTGAAGACGGCGGATGACCTCAGTTTTAACCCCCTGCGTCTGTCGCTCAGGTACTGTCTGGAAAAGGAGGAGCCCAGCGACTATGTGCTCTGCGACGTGATTGGCCGGACGGACTCGGATAACCAGTGGAGGAGGGAGTGTTTTCGGGTGGTGGCGGACAGCGAGAGGCCCCTGATGCTGCAGTCGCTCTGGAAACCCAAGGACGGCTTCTCCCGGCGCTTTGAAATCCAGCAGAGGGCGAACGTGGAAGAGCAGAGTTTGAAGGACAGGGACACAATCACGGCAGGTGAGGACGAGCCCGTGCTGCTCTGATACGGGTCAGAATCACCATGAAGTATTTTAGTCAAATCCTTTGGAACATTTTGTCTTAAAAGACGTTAAAACGGTGTGATGTTGGTATCGGTAGATACTCAGTTTTTGGTTTAGAGAATCAGTATGAAATTGATTAGTCAGTACTTAAGTATTGATAATGACACCACTAACGATATTTATGTTCTGTTAATTAACTCAAGAATGGACAAGAATCAGGAAATGCTCACATGAATGAGGGGAACCTTGGGCTGGAAGTGGGATAACAGTGGAGGAAGCTTAAGAGTTTAAGAGATTCTCCATCCACGTTCAGTACATAGACTTTATGACCTTTGACCTTTGTTCTCCGTGTTGTGAATAAATCCTGCACTTTTAACTTCTTCAGGTTAACGTTTTTGTTGTCTTCAGTTAGACAGACATCGTCTCATGTCCGATATCTTGATGATCACAGAATCAAAAAAATCAAAAGAGGTTCGAGAAAAATCACGATTTCCTGGTTTGGAAAAAAAACGCCAAATTAATCGAGATTAGATTCAATGATTTGAAACAGAATCATCATTTGCAGCCTTAGTCTCAATATCAGTATGTGTATCAATATTATTGATATTGGGTCGTATTGGACAAGAAACAGTGGGATTGTTTCTCTTTGGGAATTCACCGTGTGTTAAAAGCACAAATGAGATGTCGCTGACGTTCCTCACACCCGCCTCTTATTGCGGGCTATCAGCCCTCATTGTGCGGCTTATCACAGAGGAGACGGCAGGTCAGGAGGTAAAAACAATGGCACGGCCCCGCTCTTATCTGTCTTTTATGGCGGGGGCCCTGAGAAGCGGCTCTTTCTCCCCCCACAGTGGATGCTCGCTGTCGTGTTGCTCTTCCTCTCGCGGCACAGCTTTTGTTGACTTTGGCTTAAATGAAAAAATCTGCCGCTTTACTGATGATACTGAGGTTTCAGGTCCATCCAGCAGAGGTTTGGGAGTTGTTTTAAAATGTGTTTTATCCATAAATTGGACTGGAAGAATCCGACAGGTGAGCGACAGAAGAACCACAGCGTTCCGTCACTGACTGTGGGCTCGCTGCCCTTTACCTCCACTGCTTCTTCAGCCGTGGACCCCAGTGTGATTCACCACACGAGAGCTGAACAATGTGGAACAACAGAAAACAAAACACACCCACTTCCACAGCTGATAAGAGCGTCAGCGCTGCAGTGTGAAGCCGCGCTCTCTGGACATTCCACGGTGCTTAACGGCTCCCAGCGATGCCCAAGCTGCGTTTGTGTTTGTCCAGGTCGACGCAGCGGTCGCTGGTATCAGGGCTGACGGCCACATCTCACTTTCCCCACACGTTTCCTCTCTTTCCTCTGCTTGTGTTTGCGTTGGAGTCGGTGCCAGACTGCACTGAGGTGTTGACTTGTTCCTTTTTCTCCGGGGCAGGAATTTCACAAGCTCCGGCTCAAACGGCCTCGAGGAAATTCAAATTCAATTCCAGAAACTTGAGTGTTTGGTGGAGGAATATCTCCATGGTTACAAATAATCTCACCTTTAATTTAGGTTGTCACCCACATAAATCTGTTTAATTTGTCTACACGTCCTCTAACGTCCTAATTTAGCTGGACTCTTGGTTCCTGCTTTGACGAGGTTCTATTGTAACGTTGTTTTCTCAGCTGGTACTCGGTATAAATACGTTTGACAGACGTGGTGGTCGTCAACACGCCCTCTTCTCCTCTGTCTTCTCAGGCATCAATGCTCAGGCTCGCAGGCTGCAGAAGAGCCGCTCCAGGGTCACGTCGCTGTTCGTGGACGGCAGCGGCGGGGGCGACGACGCGGACGCACTCGGCATCTGGAGGAGCTTGAGCGAGATGGACCTGCCCGCCATGGGGAAGGAGGCCGGCCGGGCGAGACAGAGCGCGCTCAGGGAAGATGCTGAGGCCGAGGCGGACAAGGAGGTGCTACGGCTGGGCATGGAGAAGGAGGAGACGGAGAGCAGCGACGACAACGCCACCCAGTACTCCATCCACCCGCCATTCGACTTCCCCTACTTCCTGCTGCTGCAGGGCTACAGCCACAGACAGGTGAGAGGCACAAGAACCGCAGCGTTGACACGATATGACAATAATATGTGTGTATTTTCTGAGACATATGTGGATATGAAGCTGCACACAGGACTCATGGTCTCAGTGTGAGAGTGACAGTACACTGTAAATACACTGTAAAATAAAATATAATCCACTGTTTATGATCTGTATCACATGATCGTAAAACACACTTAATATTACCTTTCATTTCAGATGAACACCTGCTTTTTACGTGTGTTAGAAACAATGACATGGACTAAAACTATGGTCAAATTCTGCTAAAACACAAAATAATTAGGCCTAAAAGTGACTTTTTTTTTAAATTCCACATGTTTTTAATCAGTATATATAATATTTAATTCATAATATTTAGTGTATATGACAACGATGATCGAAAATAATAAAAAACTGTGACTTTTCCATTAGCGTGTGAATTAAATACACGGATCTGTCGAACAAAGCGACGAAATTCCCCTTTTTTGAAATGTGTCGTAATAATCTGTGCAGTTACTTTAAAGTCCTGCTTTTACACAGTGTCCTCATGTCCCCATGTCTTCATGTCCTCATGTCTTTATGTCCTTGTGTCTTCATGTGTGTCCTCATGTCTTCATGCATGTCCTTGTGTCTTCATGTACTCATGTTCTCATGTCCTTGTGTCTTCATGTACTCATGTCCTTGTGTCCTCATGTCTTCATGCATATCTTCATGTCCTCATTTCTTCATGTCCTCATGTCTTTATGTCCTCATGTCTTAATTTCTTCATGTCCTCATATCTTCATGTCTTCATATCTTCAGGTCTTCATGTCCCTCATCTTCATGTCTTCATGTCTTAATTTCTTCATCATGTCTTCATGTCCTCATCTTCATGTATCTTCATGTCTCATGTCTTCATGTCCTCATATCTTCATGTCCTCATATCTTCATGTCCTCATGTCCTCATATCTTCATGTCCTCATATCCTCATGTCCTCATATCTTCATGTCTTCATGTCCTCATATCTTCATGTCTTCATGTACTCATATCTTCATGTCCTCATGTCCTCATGTACTCATATATTCATGTCTTAATGTCCTCATGTCAGTCGTTAGAGGAAACATTTGTTTAACAAACATTTTTAGAACTTTGAATCTGAAACTGGAGACTTTTGTTTTTCTACAGCAGTTTAAGTATAGTGTTTGTGTGTGTGTTTGTGTGTGTGTGTGCGTGGGTGTGTGTGTTTAAAAGTGCAGTGTGTGTGTGCGTGTGTGTGTGTGTGCGTGCTGCGCCTCATTTAAAAACTAAAATAACACTGTGTTCTCTGTTCTCTGTGAAGTGCAGTTTAAAATCACATGCTGACTCAGAGTCAGGAAATGAAAGTGTTGCTCATCCTCAGATGAACAGAATCAGATCAATGACGCAGCAAAGTATTTGTAAGTAAAACATTAAACAAATCCAATAGTTTCACAGACCTGGACCTGATCCTTTGATCTTATCACTATTTTAACTAATATTTATATCAAGGCTGCAACTGAAATCTGCAACTGCACATTATTTTCTCACTGAAGTGAACTCTGAACTTAAGCCTGTTCACAGTCTTTACTCACACACACACACACACACACACAGTCCGACTCTGATCAGCACGCCGTCCTCGTCTCACTAAGAGTCTTAATGCACTGACCTCGAGGTCACGGACATCAGCCACGTCTCTCTCTCTTAAGCCTGTCTCCCGTCCTCAGGCTTTGTTGTCCACCTGCTGATCCCACACACGTCTGTCCACTCGCTGGTCCAAAACGTTACACAAGAAAATCAGCCTCGTCCTGATCATGGGATTAAAGATTCTGATCATTAACTGTTGAGCTCATTCATTCATTTAGAATTTAAATTACTTGTCATGGACATAAAGAAATGGTTAAAAACTCAATTCATTTCTTAACTCACTGATGAAGATTTTAGATCATTTTCTGATCAAAGCTTGATGTTTAATGTGTGAGAATTTGTTTTTTCTTCTCTTTTTTAATAAGATAAATACATAACATTTAGTTGAGTTGAATAAACTCCCTGAAATGATGTTATTGTTATAGTTTATAATCACTAGACTCTGGTCTGTGAAGGCCACCGTAGTTCCCTGAAAGGCTTGGGTGAGTGCAGTGCAGCTTCTCACCATTAGATGTCACTAAATGCCACACACTGGACCTTCAGAGTGAGATCGTTTTGATTTTAAATTGGAATAAATCGCTGTTTTGTCAGGATTTCGTCATCTACCTGATGAGCGGGACATCCACCATCTTCGGCTGCTGCCGGGAGCACAGCAACGGCGAGGACGAGGAGAGGTTAAAGGTCGACATCCTCCTCTTCGCCCCCGACGTGCTGCCTCAGCACTGCTGCGTCCGGCGCTCCGACTCGTCGTCGTCGACCGTGCTGAAGCCGCTGCACGGCGCTCCTGTGACCAGAAACGGCTTCCTCCTCAGGGAGGAGGAGGAGCTGAACCCGGGGGACCTGGTGGGTTTGGGGAAACACTATCTGTTCATGTTCAAGGATCCGACCAGCGCTCCTGGATCCGCGCAGACTCCTCCATGGATGGCCAGACTGTGGCCGCACTGCGACGCGTCCTCCTCGCCGTGTTCGTCGTGTGGCTCCTCCGTCGCCATGGCAGCGAAAAGGCCCGGGAGGACGCCGCCGCCGCCGCCTCGGTGGAGGGACCTGGAAGGCACTGAGGCGACGCTCGACTACGAGCTGGAGCAGGAGAAACGAGTCGTGCGGGAGATTCTGGACATGACGGACCCCAGCGGGAACCAACCCAAGATGACGCCCGCGTTCCTGCTGAGCCTGTGCATCCAACACTCGGCCCTCAGCTTCCCGCTGACGCACTTCAGACAACTGCTGCTCCGCATATCCAGTCAGATCCAACTCCTCATGTGGGTAAGGACAAATCTGTCCGTCTGTCTGTCTGTGTGTCTGTCTGTCTGTCTGTGGGGATCGCTCTAAGACGGTAAGTGATCTCAGCTCCCTCTCAAATATTGTCTTTACATTTCAGTACTAAGCGTGCGCTAGAACGCGATAGCGATGTGTCACTGGTCCGTTCAGAATCAGCGGTTTATCACAGCCTGGGGTCCACGCCTTCCAGAGCTTTGTCTGCTGGGTTTGGATAATCAGAACTTGGTATCACCCAAATTAAAACCCATTTTTTTCGTCCACCTTTGACTTTATTAAGCTTATTAGCAAAAGCTCTGTTCATAAGGTTTGAGGTTCCCAGGACTGATGGACTGATGACAGTGAGGCGCTCACTGGCGGAGAGGGTCGGTCACTTCCAACCCCCTGGTCCATTCCTGGACTTACCCGCTTATACCCCAGCCTGTGGTTATGGTGATCGCAGCCCGGCTGCCCTCCAACCACTGACCGTGTACCCAACTCTACGCTCTGCCTCGGAGGGTGGAGGGGGTTCAGTGTCTGATGGAGCGCCTGGCTGGTTCCCAGTCGTTCCTTTACCACACAAACCCAAAACTGTTGGCTGGTTCTGAGTCTCATAATTTTCCTTGGTTTTGGTCTTTTAATTGCCTTCCGTACCACGATAAAACCCTGCACCCAAAATGCTACCAAAATCAAAGCATATCCAAGTCTCCAAGTCCATTTACAATTATTTTGTCGGATGTCCACGGGAAAGATTTGTGGAACGAGTTCCAGACGGATAGCGACTCCAAGCCCGTGATGGCGATTTGTGGTCCATCGTTCCAAAACTCAGTAGCCAATCAGCAGGCAGCTTCCTAAGGCCCGCCCACAAACAAAAAATTCACAGCAACGGAACAAACAAGTGAGGGAGTGCAAAGAACAAGTGCATTTTCAAACAATAAAATACAATATTTTTGAATGATTCAATAGATATTTTATGTGCTTCAGTAATAAATAATCAAATGTGTCGTCAGACTTGATGTGCGGTTGATGTTTGTTTTTGCATGAACTTGATATTTTCTTCCCTCTCAGGACAAAACAAAGGAGCTGGCGGCGATCCAGCCTGAAACGTGAGTAGACAAAAACCTAAGCTAAGTGTTTTTAAAAATGCCCCAGAAATGAGCGTGACAATGAGCGGCTGCTGCCCGCGACGACACACGACACGAGGCCACATTTCAGAATCTGAATAAAAGAGGAATTAGAGTCAGTTTCACACATGTGGAGATAGACTTCCTCACGGAGGCAGCGGCGTATTCTCCCATCACCATGAGTCATCACACATCACAAGTTCTAAAAAGGTGAAGAACTGTTTCCCCCGGTGGCCGTTTACGTTTTTACATTTAAAAGGTTTGCTGGAACAAAGGAACACGAGTGCAGCAACTGAACGCAATTAGCATATTTGAAAAAAAATGTTAGTTTGAAGTTTGTAAACCACTCACTCTTCCACACCAAAGTCCATAGAGAAAATCAGTGATTTTAGCTCGCGGGGACACAGGAGCTGCTGGTCGACTGCTGCCTCGTGTGGTCACTTTGTGTCAGAGAAGTTAATCCAAATGTAGGACAAAATAAGCCATTTGAACTTAGTGATGGAGGCATCAGTGGATCAACAACTCCTGTGTGCTGTGATGCTAAAATCACTGATTTTCTCTGTGGGCTTTGGTGTGGGAGAGTGAGTGCTTTACAAACTTCAGTTTCTTGCTGTCTCATGACTGTGAAGCTATTACACCATCTTTTTTTCTTTTTTTTACACCAGTGACCGGGAGTGTGATCATCTCAGCACAAACGAGCTGATCCCAGGTCTGCAGCCGCTGGTGCTGTGGATGGCCAACTCCATCGAACTGCTGCACTTCATCCAGCATGAAGTCCCTCAGCTGCTGCCCTGGAGGCAGGAGCAGGAGGACGAAGGTCTGTCTCCCTCACAGCTGTTTGAACCGTAGTGAGTCTGTGTGTCCACTGTTAAAGACCGCTTTCTTTGCTTGTTTGTGTTTATTTAATCAGGTCTGTTGGACTCTGAGATTTCGTCCACACGGTCAGCGTGCGAGGAGGCCATGACAGTCCTAGAGGAAGTCATCATGTTCACCTTCCAGCAGTCGGTGTACTATCTAACAAAGGTCAGCTCCCACACGTCAGTATCAGCTTCACGTATGAGAATAACGTACGTGTTTTTGGAGTGTCGGTCACAGGAGAAACAGGAAATTGAATTGTGTAAACACCATGTTTCTGTTTCCACTGAGTTTTATTCCAGACTGGAAACAGACGCTCGGTCAGGAACAAGCCTGTGAGATAGTGAAGCTGCTTGTCTTTTTCCACCCATGAATGGTGGTTTGTTGAATGGGACAAAGGCTGAGAACATGATTTTTCAATTGAAGAATCTTTAAAAACCCTTTGAATGAGTTTAGATTCTGCATAGGCAGGTAGGTTATTGATACGTTCGTAGGTCAGTTTATAAGTTGGTAGGTTGGTCAATAGGAGGGTTGGTAGTTAGCCAGGTAGGTATGATGCAGGTAGGTTTTTATATGGAGCAAAGAAAGAGAATAATTACATTTATCGATTATCACAATAGTTGACAAGTAATTTAATAATCTGCATTGTAGAGCTGAAACGATTAAACGATGAATCGATTATTAATCGATTACTAAATGAATCGACAACTATTTTGATAATCGAATAACCGGTTTGAAGTTTTTTCTATCAGATATCTGATTGTTTAAGCTTCTTAAATGTGAATATTTTCTTAATTTCTTTGCTCTGGATAACAAAGAAATCATTAACGATTAATCGAGAAAATAATCGACAGATGAATCAATTATGAAAATAACCGTTAGTTGCAGCTCTACTGCATTGTTAACAATGCAGTAGTGTGTGCTGTTCGTGTTGCAGTGTAAAGATATTTTATTTCTGACTCCTGTGAACGTGAAGGAAATGAAACCGGGCCTAAAATAGAGCCTTGTGGTACACCACAAAACTACTTAATCTCCACTGATTGCAGTGCAGTTTTAATAACGTCTCTCAAAGGTGTCTCTTATGTCTCAAAGTGTCTGGACTTGTTAAGAGACACAGGAATCAGCCGTCAGCTCTGCTGGGTTTTTACGGTGCAGCAGGAAGCGCTCGGGCTCCATTTATGCAGCTTTCCCGTGTTAACGCGGCTCGTTAAAAGTCGCCTGATGTCACAGTGCAGACTCGTAACAAACACCAGCCACCTTTCACTGAGGAAAGGAGGCAAGGAAACAGGAACCGTCTGTGCTGTTGTTCTCTGTCGGCTCTGTTTATACACACAGAATCAGTCTTTTAAATAGAAAAGGTTTTCTGTTTATTGATGTGATCTGTGAACGCTTGTTCATCACTCTGTCGAAGGCTGTAATTACTGAACACGCATGTGATTATTATGTGTGTGTGTGTGTTTGGTGGTGGTCGACTCTCTGTGAGAGATTCACAGCTCTGGTCCACAGTTTGTTTCCTGCAGAGGAAGAAAAGCTGTCATCAGTGAAACACCCAGGAGAGGAGAGGAAGGAAGGGAGGGAGGGAGGGAAGGATGGAGGAGGGAGGGAGGAACCCTGAGCTCCTTCAGCTAATTTCCTGTGAACTGCAACTGAAAGTTCTTAAAGTACACTTAACCTTTTCCACTTCTCGCTTTGACGTTGGTGAGCGAGTGAAAGTGGAGCAGAGGTCAGTCATGGTTCTGATCTCTGCGATCGTAACAGTGTTGGCGTTACTCAGGCAGAGATGAGACTTTTAGTGTCTATATTATTAAACTGTTACCTTTTATATAAACGTCAGAATGATTCACCAGGTCCCAGTTTCATAAAAATCTTTTGTTTTCTGTCTGATTTAACATGGATTCAGTTATATTATATTATATTTTAGTTTTCTTGGTTAAAATCAAACATGTTTTGCACTTGGATCACTCTCTAACTTGCTGCCACATTAAAAATATCAATAATGACCTTAATAAAACTGACTTTGATGCACTTTTTATGTAACGTGACTGCACAGTGTGTGATCATGCAAACTAACATTAATGTGTGAACTGTAGAAGTGCCTAAGTCTGTGTGTCTGTATGTGTGTGTAGCTGTCTGTGCGTGTGCGTGTGTGTGTGCGTGTCTCCACGACGACAGATGAGCTGAGCTGTTTTTACCTCAGGAAGGTTCGGTTATTGTCGTCTTTTACAGTGAGTGAGTGAACATATCAGGATGATGTCATGCATGTGAAACAATGGCTTAAGTGAATCAGAAGGAGGAGTTTGTGATAACAGCCGGATCTGTGTGTGTGTGTGTGTGTGAGAGAGAGAGAGAGAGAAAGAGAAAGAGGAACAGGACTGTTCAGTTCTGCAAACAAATGCTACAAAATTCACACACACACACACACACAGGTTCTAAAAAGGACTCCACTAACAAGTCTTATCACTAACCATAACCATAACCACAGTTTTTGTTCACAAACCAAAGTGATTCAGTTTGAATGATTTCTTTGTTTCTATGGAGCAAAGAAACCAGAAAATATTCACATTGAAGAAACTGAAAAACCAGAAAACGTAGTTTTAATTATTGGCAAAACACTCAAACTGATTATTTGATTATTAAAAAGTGTCTGTTGTGTTTTTCTGTACTTAAATGTACTTTTTTTTAACATCTAATGATGGCTATGATTGTGGTGTAACTGTATGACAGCATTATTCATGCTCTCACCGCTGACCTCTCCTGCACAGTTTCCTGTGTTTTCCTCACAGTGACTCAGTATTTTATTGCGTGTCTGTACTTGGTGACACTGAGCAGGATAATTACTCACTTTACGTTCAGCTGCTGTCAGTGATGTCATCCCTTTGACTAAAGTTTGGCCAAATAAAGTCCTGCACATCAACAACCTCACCAGCAGAAAGGACCGCCCCCTTGGTGGAGTTCTGGCTCCTGACTGGTTAAAGTGTGTGGTGTGGGGGACGTTTAAAGCTGTAAAAAATACTTATATTTCAACATTTTCTGACATTTTACAGACCAAACAAGTCCTTCATCGAGAAAATAATCACCAGATTAATCAATTATGAGAATAGTCCATTAGTAGCAGCCCTACAAAAGAAATAACTGTTTTATAAGCATTTATCAAACAAACTACACTGAAAAATCACATCATTATGGAAAAATAAGACGATTAGTCGACATAATTAACTAAGCAATCTCTTTATAATATGCATAAAAACTCACTAATTCTTCCACTGCTGGATCTACTGCTAATCTACATGTCCTCTCCTGACTGTCTCCACAGAGCATGTACTCGGCACTTCCTGGTCTGCTGGACGGGAACCCGTTCTCGGAGAGCGGTCGGCTGCGAGCGCCCGACGGACTGGGCAGTACCCTGGAGGTGCTGAAGGAGGCGCTGAAGCTTCTCACGGCCTTCCAGGTGCACCCGGACATCTCGCTGCAGCTCTGCGCCTACCTGTTCTTCTTCATCAACGCGTCGCTCTTCAACGCCCTCATGGACAGAGGTGAGGAAAATACTGGAAAAAACGAAGTTCAAGGCCCTTGAATGTTTTTGAAAATGAATGAAAGTAAAGTGCTTGAATTTTGTGAAAGAAAGAAGTGAACTTAGGTAAATGTCTCCCTTGTTTGTTACGACGCCACCTGCTGTTTCATGCCCTGCATTGCTCGATGTACGTAGACCTACACAGGACAGATGTGGACACTGTCCACTGACTCTCTCCGCTGTGGACATTACATTCCTTGCAGGACAATGAGCGGGTAAAGTTAAGACAAGAGAGAGAAAATGGGAAATGAAAATTCCAACATCTCTGTCTCACCTCTGTGAGGTTAGCAACACACGTCAAGAGCGTCTTCTATCTACAACATGTCTGATTTAAAAGTAGCTAAAAATCCCTTCGATGGGAAACGTGCCCTGATATCGGAAATATCAGAGTTCCGACTTCACGTTCCGATCATGACACACGCTGTTCTCTCATCTATGACTAACCTGAGACCACTTCACTCCTCAGGATCTGTTCCCGGGTTCTACCAGTGGTCCCGAGGCGTTCAGATTCGGGCCAACCTGGACCTCATGATGGACTGGATCCAGAGCATCGGACTGGGCGACCTGTCCACCGAGTACTTCCAGAAACTGTCGGCTGCTGTCAATCTGCTGGCCACGCCCAAAGAAACGCTCCTACAGGTCAGTGTGAACGTGTTTTTGTTTTTAGTGAAAGGGAAGGTCTACAGGACCGTGGTGGGACCTGCGGTGATGTTTGGCTTGGAGACCGTGATGCCGAGCTGAAGATGCTGAGATCTTTTGTTGGGAGTGACCAGGATGGACCAGGATTAGACATGGGCATATAATCCAGGGACAGCTCAGGTTTGAACTGTTTGGAGATAAAGTAAGAGAGAGTCAAGGTTGAGATGAAGCTACTGCAGAGAAGGTTCATGAGGACAGTTGGTAGAGCAGAATATGGAGGCAGATGATCCACTGTGGCAGTGTGTGGAAGAAATAGGATTTTTCAGCTTCTAAAATGTGAATATTTTGTGGTTTCTTTGCTCCGTTTGACAAAGAAATCATTAAAACTTGATCATTCTGGTTTGATCGACATTTTCTGGACCAAACAACTAATCGATGAATTCAGAAAATAACCAACAGATCATCATTTATTACCCTGTGCAGTTTATCACTTTGGTTTATGGACTAAAATAATCATTAGTTGCAGACTCACGGTTTAATGTTTTGTTTTTTTTAATCACGAGGACACGAGGACGTTGATCTGATGAGGAAATAACCTTCAACGACCGTGTAACACTGATAAAGAGATTAAAGAGTGAGTCATATCCTCGTCATCAGGCGAGTGTAAGTGTGAGGAAGAGTAAATTAAGGGTGAAGACATTACGATGTCTGTTCTGCTCACGAACATCAAACACGGTTTATTTATGTTTGCTCTCACTCACGTCTTTGCCGACTCATCGCCTCATCTTCCCTCGACAGTGTAAACACGAGGAACCCGAGCTGCTTATTAAACGCTGAGCTGCTCGCAGACGTAAACAGAAGCTAAAGAACAAAGTTTGAATAAATGAAATAAAGACTCACAACACAGGAGAAGAAGAAGTGATTCACACGGGTATGACACGCGTGAAGTAACCACAGATTCTTCTTTTTCTGGTTTTTTTTTCCTTGTTGTTGTCGGGACATGAAGACGATTTGAAGCTTTAAAGGTCCAGTCTGAGATATTCAGGTGTGTTTATTGGCAGAAGTGGATCACACTACCCATACGTGTGTTTGTGCAATTTTAAAATAACACATTATTTGGTTTCATATGTCATTTAATGATAACCTGCTCTTTGGTGAGTTTTCCCGTATCATCAAACCCTTCAAACCCTTTCATCCTAACACTTAACGCTGTGACTCTGTGCTGTGTATTTGTAGAAACTGGGTTAAATGTGTGTGTGTGTGGGAACTCGGCACCTGTTTCCAGTGTGTGTGTCATTGACGCTCAGCACAGCTGTCGGGGACAGAGTCTCGTCCTCGTCCTGTGATTGGACGCTTTCACGTGTCCCGCCCTGGCATGAGGTCACTCTGTGGCCGCGGCGACAGAGCACACGCCCTTTTGTGGTGAGCGGCGGCGCAGCACAGCAGAGGGATGTGGCGCGCCTTCACTTTCCTGCCTCAACATCTGAGGAGTTATTTTTGGGAGAAACATTATCGCTCAGACACAACAGAGGAGAGACAGACACGCTGAAGTCTATGAGCAGCGAGTGTTAAACTGCTGCTGCTGCTGCTGTTTCTGCTGCCGCTGTTGCTGCTGCTGCTGCTGCACTTTTACCAATTCAACTGGAAACAGAATGAATTCAAAGTTGCTTTTTAACATTTTTCAGTTCGACTCAGTCACGTTGTTTTCTGTGACTTCACAGTTCCTCCTCAATGTGGGCGGAGTCATCATAGAAACATTTCAGCGTTTGTGTTGGCTTTGATTCTTGTGTCTGACCTCGCACTCATGACTCTTCAGTGACGACACTCTCTGACCAATCAGAGGCCGGCAGTGTATTGACATCACGTTTTAGTATCGGCTAAGCTGAACCTCGTCAGACCAGGTTCTGTCATTGATGCTCGGAGCTGCCGCTGTTTAAAGGCGACATAGACAGGAAGCTCCAATTAACGCTGCGTTTGTGTGTGTATCTGCGTCATGACCTCGTTTATGAAACCCTAAAGTTTCAGAACAAAAGTTCAACCACTGCTGAGAAAATAGTCTTTTATTGTTTTACGGCACTTCCGTATGTTGATGTCGTCATCAGTATACCTCACCACTCCTCTCACCACCGTAGTGCCTCCTGGTGCGGGCACATCCGGTTGCGTACATTCAACCGCAGAAGAAGAAGAACTACTCTCGTTGTAGCTGCTGAGATGCAGAGCATCCACCGTGCCAGAGGGGGAGCTGTGTATCTGAGAGCTGGCCTATCTATTACGTCACTTCCAGGTACCTGGCCAATCACAGGACAGTGGGAAAGCTCTCGTTGGCTGGCCAATCACAACACAGTCTGCACTCTGGGGGTGTGTTTTTGGTCTGAAACAGGAGATATTTTGATCGGCTTATTTGCAGCGATTAGGAGGTTTTTAACCATGAAAACAAGTGAATATATGTAAGTAGACCTCCATAACTAACATATATGTGTGATACAAGCATTCTATGTCACCTTTAATGGAAAAGCAGCTACAGTTGTTTTCTATGAGCGGCCATGTTGGCAGGCAAAGATGAACAGGACCAGTTCTCAGGGTTCACTGTCACTTTAAATCCACGGAGATCGAACGATATGTCACACAAGTTAACAGACTGAATATATCTGCTCCTTATAATGCCAACACTTATATTTGTAAATATGTAAAATAATATGTGACAATGATTATAAAGAATAAAAGATAAACGTTCTCATCAACAGATGAAAAATGTTTCATAGCATCATCATTCACTCACACTGAAGGAAAACAACAGCTGTTATTTAGAGACTCAGACTCAGAGAAGTCCTTTCCCAGGAGGCTTTGCTCCCACATGCGTGATTTACGAGAACATATAATTGATTTAAATACTTTAAATGTAAATGAGAGAGAAGCAGTGACTGTTTTTTTTTTGGATGTCGGGTAACGACTGTGTGTGTCTCACCCTGTCATTCGCTGACAACAAACCCCGGCGACAGAACAGACAGCGGCTCGTGGAGAAGCTGGTGGAGGCGAGATATTTCTGTTGTTATTGATTATAAGATGATTTCATAATAAATGAGTGAGTGGAGAGAAAGAGGGAGAACCAGAACTTCCACAAACCTCACTCCAGATACGACTGACTGTCGGTGTCCTTCAGTGAAGAAGTTTTGATTCCAACTTTGGAAACAACACCTACACTGCAAAAAAAGATATAGTCAAATAAAGTTTAACCCTCTCATAACTGATCTATTGAGATTTTATGGCTGTAGAATTGTCCAAAAATGTTGAATGAGTGAGTTCTTTTTTTCCAACATTCACTTTCCATATCTGGCAGTTTAGGAGTCACGGTACTGAGAGGCGGAGCCAATCTCAGCAGACATAGGGCGAGGGTCAGACCCGGGTCTGCAAACGGTCCAGGAGTTATGGTGATGAGACGTACGCATGCCAAATGGTCTCGGAGATGAAATTAAATAAAAACATACATGTTTTTTCATGTTTTTCCCATTGAATGACGCTCTGTCGTTTTCTCCCACGGACGTGAACGTGACGCCAGGACAAAGGAAAATAGTAATTCTGGGAACTTTTCCTGTGACAACTTAAACGATTACGAGAACGAAACAGTATTTTGTACTGATGAATTCTTCTTTGAGCGACGTCTCATCCGCGGATCTTTCCCTCATGAAAGTGTCTTTTGTTTGCGTGCAGGCGTCGTGGTCGTCTCTCAGGACCGAGTTTGCTTCGCTGAATCCAGCTCAGCTTCATCACATGCTGAGGGAATATAACTGCGGCAAAGTCTGTCCCAGTGGCTGGACGCCGTCCCCAGAGGACGCTCAGGACGCCGTCAGGACGGGTGAGGACTCTTTATTACATTATTAAAGTCGTTTATCAGTTTCTCAGCTTTATTAATAAACAACCAGGATTTGCTTTTCAGCAGTGGTTCCCAAACACTGGGTCAGGCCCCAGAAATAGGTCGCTGGTGAAATTTTTGGGTCCCAAAACTAATTTTCTGAACCTTTTATTTCATATGAATGTGTTTATGTTTGAGAAAATATGCGTTAAATTAAGTTTTAGTTACTGACTTTTGTTATTTGTTCGTTAATAAAAAAAACAAAAAAAAAAGTAGATTAATTGATTAATTGAAATTGGTTCAAAATACTTAAAAAATGAGTCTTCACATAGAACGTTAGGGAAACAGTGGGTCGTTAATTGATTATGAAAATAATTTATGTCAGAAAATGTCGATCAGTGTTTCCCAAACCTTTGTTTTTGTCCACAAACCAAAATGATTCAGTTATTAATTAGTTGATTCTGTCGACTAATTGTTTGATAAATGCTGATAAAGCAGTTATTTCTGGGTCAAAGTTCTTTAGTAGGCCTGCAACTAATGGACTATTCTCATAATAGTATAAGTAGTATCTGGCGATTAGGTACTCGACTTGTTTGGTCTGTTTAATGTTGAAAAATGTTGATCAAACCTGGAAATTATGGTGTTTCTCAAATGTCTTGTTTTTGTCCCCAAACCAAAAATGAAAAAATCACAGAAACTGGTTTTAATTATTGAAAGACTCAAATTATCAAAATAGTTAGCGATGAATTTAGTAACCGGTGAGTATTCATTACAATAACCATGGCAGACCAGTTGAACGCTAACGTGTTATAATAATAACTAATAATCATGCAGTGTGGTTGTCATACAGTTGAAGGTCTGGTGGTTATTGATGATGATGTTAAGAACCCGCCCTGTTCTTCTCGCAGGTGAAATCCTGCAGAGCTTCGACAGCCACCCGCCGCTCATCTTGCCCGCCACCACCTTTCACCTGGAGCTCGGTAAAGCCATCGCGGAGCCGGCGTTGTTCGAGCAGCTCGGCCGCCTGCAGGAGTTCATCCGCCGCCTCCCGCGCAGTGAAACCCAAGACGCGGAGGATCAGGTAACGAGTTCTTTGACCTCCAGTACCTCGGCATCGTAACAAGGAGCCGAGACGCAGAGACTTTGATGTTTCCACATCTGTTATTGATTCTCTTTTTATGTTTCCCCCAATTTCAGGTCCTCAACGTGGCGAGCTCACGCAGCCAATCTACGAGCTCAGCAGTCTACCAGGATCCGGTTGTGTCTGACCCGGTGACCCGCCGCTCCCCCTCAGCAGACCTGGACCCCACCCCCTCAGCAGAGCCCGCGGTTCAGGTCCACGGGTCTCACGGTGACCTGAGTGGCTGCGAGGCTGTCCTGACCCAGAAGCTGAAGAGCCTGGAGTTTCAGAACACCCTCCCAGGACAGGATGACATGGGTGGCTACCACAAGAGCCTGGCGCTGGACCCGTCCTGCCTGCTCACGCCGCCCAACACGCCGCAGGGTCTGGATCTGGCCGAGCTGGAGGCGAATCTGCAGGAGGGAGCGCGCCGAGAAAAGAAAGGTATCGCACAAACATGTCAGCTTCTACCGTCATCGAAGTTAGAGGGAGACAACGGAATCATCGGGCCAACCGGGTCAAATCAATTCAGAGTTTACGCTAGAAAATGTTTGTAATATTAATATTAACGGCCCATGTGGCCAATTTTTTTTCACGTGACAACGACCAAAAGTCGGCATATTCTGTCTAACGTAACATTTTGGCGTTTCTATAGGAATAGAACCAAAATAACCAGCGCCAACCGTTCCATTCTTTAGCACCCAAGCTCGACCATACCAAGTCAAGGTACAGTTCTCAGTGGAAACACAAGCCTGATGCTGTACTGTACCAAACTGAACCACAGCGTTAGCTTTGGATTCAAACGCCACACAGCTCAAACCTCGAAAGATGAGGTCATCGCTCGTCGTCCCTCCCCCAAAGGAAAAAAACTAATATCCCTGGTTTGACCGACTGAGCCTAATAAGGACTGCTTTCAGTGACTTGACCTCATGGACCTGCGGCATGTTTGTCCTCTGCGTCCCTGTGTCCACATGAAAGGCTTCGTCTCTCGCTCGCTCACTCTGCTCGTCAGGAATTTCAAGTGCAAGGTCACACTGTCGGAGCAGAGGAAGGAGTGTTTCCTCTCCCACCCTCATTGTCTTTGTCCTCCTCCATCGTTCGCTCGTCTATGGGAGTCGGAGACAGAGTGGACGGCTTAGATTTAAAGGTGCAGTGTGTCGAGTTTCAGCTGAACGTCCCCTGAATGTCCCCTCACCTGCTGTTCAGCTGACACAAGACACTTTATATATGTTTAAAGTCAAATAAATACATCTATGTATACATAGATATCGCCCCATGTCAGCTGAGATGGGCACAGCACCCCCGCAACCCTCCGTAATAAAGGTGATGCATGGAATAGTCACGGAATTTCAAAATAAAAGTGTTTGTTTTGATATGGAACTACATGTAGCTCCTAATATAAAGTTGCAAAATGAGTCTATAAATAACAAAACTATTATGAGAACTTGATATTAATTGCTGTGTGTGACACAAGTTTGATTTATTTTTATTCTTTTTTGTAAAATCTGAAGTGATGTCTTTACGCGCGATAACGCGCCGGTTCATTTCCAGTGTTTTCCACATGTTGAAGCTGATTTGATATTTTTAACGTACTTACCTTCACCATACCTAAGTGATGAACTTTTAATCAGTCTGGTGGAAACACGGCTCCTCTCGCAGCATGTGACGTAAAGTCCACGTGCACGGCGTTTTTGGCTCGCGGCTCATGTTATTTTCACAGTTTGTTAAATCCTCTAATCTGCTCTCAGGAGTTTGAGAGAGCCGGTGATGTCAGGAGAGAAAAGAGTCATGGGAGTTTACAGTTGGGTTGGTGCGTGGAATCTTAATCGGGAGAGGACGGCATTGTTCACGTCAGGTCGCTGCTGCATGGTGGGAAAAGGAGGGGGAGGGGAATGTGACCTCTCCAGTGTCTCTGTTTTGTCTCCATAGCAACAGACAATAGTGGATTATTTGTTTGATTACATGAGGTAAATGTGACTTGACTGAAAAATCTGTAATCATTGATTCCAAACAATAATTCTTTTACCACAAGGTGGCAGCAGCAGCAGCTCACGGGCCACATGTGGCCCCCCCAATCAATTTCATATGCGCCGCCACTTAAAAATAATGTAATAACATCATGACATAGATATCGGAAGGGGATAATATTGTATTGTGCCTTAAATATCATGAAAATATCGTATTGTGCCTTAAATATCATGAAAATATCGTATTGTGACTTAATTATGAAAATATCGTATTGTGCCTTAAATATCATGAAAATATCGTATTGTGACTTAAATATGAAAATATCGTATTGTGACTTTAATATCATGAAAATATCGTATTGTGACTTAAATATGAAAATATCGTATTGTGACTTAAATATGAAAATATCATATTATGACTTTAATATCATGAAAATATCGTATTGTGACTTAAATATGAAAATATCGTATTATGACTTTAATATCATGAAAATATCGTATTGTAACGTGACTTAAATATCGCAATAATATCGTGACATGATATAATTGTATTGTGGCTTAAATATTGTGAAAATCATATTATGATAGTATCGTATTGTGGCTTAAATATTGTGAAAATCAAATTATGATAGTATCGTATTGTGGCTTAAATATTGTGAAAATCATATTGTGATATAAAGTCCATAATATGGTATTGTGATATTTTTGTATCGTGGCTTAAATATCATTAGATTTTTAAGTCACGATATACTATTCTTTCCTTTTCTAATTGTTTAAAATGTCATTTTTCTTTCACTTGGTATCTAACTCTTCTATATTGCAGTTTAAATACTGGTATCTATGTAAGGAATATTCTTAAACAGCAGAAATTATGTTTTTGGTGTCACGTCAGATACTAAGAGTAAAAAGTAAGAACTTAAATGTTTGTGTGTTTGTTCAGTGAGTGGACGTTCTGAGAGGAAGACGATAAATGTGGAGGACGAAGAAGAAGACAGAGAGGAAGTCTTCATGGTGGAGCTTCAGCGAGGACCTCATGGTCTCGGGCTGGCGCTCGTCGACGGAACGGTAGCAAACGTTTAATATTCATTCATTTTATGCATTATTTTAGTTTTTTATGAAAAGTACTTTGTTTACCATGTAGGAATCGTAAAGTGCTCTATAAATAAACATTGAACTGACTTCCTGTTATGAGACGATAACCTTTTATTCCACAGAAAACCCCGTTGAAAATGAGTGGGATTTACGTGAAGTCGGTGGTTCCTGGTTCTCCTGCTGCTCAGTGTCACAAGCTGAGGACGGGCGATCGCATCCTGGCTGTGAACGGCATCAGTCTGGTCGGCATGGACTACAGCGTGTACGTAGTATAATGCTGGTGTTTGTGGAAATGTGCACAACAGCACCCTTTAGTGGTGGAAACATTCAAAACACCACAGAGGGGTGTGGTCACCAGATTTTTTCAAAACTGGGAATAAGACACTGCTTGTCTGCATAGACAGGTTGTGGTGAAAGGAAAAATGGTAATATCATATCATGACTTAAATATCGTGATATCTTATCATGACTTAAATATCGTAATAATATCGTATCCTGACTTGAGTATTATCCTGATAATTAAGTCACGTATGAAGCCAGTATTTTAATATTTATCAAATGTCAATTTCTTATATTTTCTGTCACATTTATCGTTTGTCTGAACTCAGAGGCAGAGAACTGATCTGGACGTCGGGACATTTGCTCCGGCTGCTCGTCGCTAAGATCGACTCCACGACGACGAGCGGCAGAGTCTCCACTAAATGTTGAAGGAAAGACAAAAAGGACACAAGGACATGAGGACACAAGGTCGTCCTTCCTGCTGCATCCAAAGTCAGTATTTCTCACAGGAGGGGATTCTCCCGACCAAAGCAAAACACTCCCTGTGTGTGTGTGTGTGTGTGTGTGTGCGTGTGTGTGTGTGTGTGTGTGTGTGAAGCAGCAGGACTGACTCTTTGTGCTTGAACCAAACGTTTTTTTCCGCTGTCGCAGCTTCTTCCTCTGGTCCATAAACAAAACCTGCGATAAACAGAAGAAAATGTGTGTGTGTGTTTGTCTGAGGAGCTGCTGCTGCTGCAGGAACAACTGGATATTGTTATTTTTTGACTTTTTATTTTTATTTAAATTTACGGGCTTTTTAAATGAATGTACTGTGAGACAGTATTATAAATAAAAACAGGCCTCCATCTTCAGCATTAACAAGAACAAACTAAATATTAACTGTTTTTTTCTTACATTAAATATAATAAGACTCACTCGACGCATGAATTTTACTCGTTTTTTTCAAAAGAAAAATGGAATTTTTTTGTCATTTTCTGCAAAAAAAGTCAGCAGGAGTAAACGACAGAAATGAAAAAAAACTGTTCAATAACATTTAAAAAACGTATGTTTTTATTAAATTTGAGTTTTGTTTCACACTCGCACACAAACATATTATTGATTTCATTTGTTTTTCAGCTGCAGCTCTGACGTGTTTTTGCGTGTTCAACAGTGTTAAAGGTCAAAAAATGTATTCAAATGTTTAAATATTTATGTTTCTCAGTATTTCTGAACAAATAAAGAAACTATTTTCACTTTTCTTTGGCTCACACTTTTGTACATTTGTACTAATACTTCATTTTCCTTTATTGACTTATTTGACAGTGTATCTGCTGTAGTGCAGCCTGTCTCTGGGTCTCTGGGTGTGGCGGCTGCACGGCACGCTTCCGCGGTCGCCACCAGCCGCTCGTTATAGCTGCTGCTCTGTGGTATTTTCTTCCTCTGGCCGAGCTCAGTTCAGCCTCTAAGGCTCCGCCCCCTCCTCCTCCTGCTCCTCCTCCTCCTCCTCCTGAGGCCACAGCTATATAAAAAAAAAACCCTTGGTGCTAAAATTACAAAATTACAGCTGCTGAGTGTGAAGCTTCCTGCTGCTTTTAAAGATAATAAAAAAGAAAAGAAATCGCTTACATGAGCTTTAGTAGCCAGATTAAAAAAGTGCAGACGTTGTTTTTGTTGCTGAAAACTTATTTAAATGATGAATTACAAAACATTTTTAATAAAAAATAAGTCATTTCAGCCGTTAGGGGTCACTCAGTCCAAAGAAGTCAGGAATTCAGCAAATTCTATCACATTTCTGCTGATACTGTATTAATATTGTTGTTGTTTTTAAGACATTTTATTGTAAAATTGGAGATTATTTACCCCAACCCTGAACCTGGCGGGGGATTTGAACTTGAGTTCTCAAGAACTGTGTAAATGTTCTTAAAGTCACTAAAACTTTACTTCTTTGGAGTTTTTTTGATGACCTGTTTCATGTGACTTTGTTTTTATTAAAAGACATAATGACCATAATCGCAGATATTAAAGTGTAGATTAGAGCGACGCATAGTTAGTGTTGTTCAATACGTGGTTACTGATGTTTTCATTTCATCAGATGCAGGAAAAAGAGGAATTTTCCATCGTTCACATGGACTTCCATTCAAACTTGAGTTGTTTTTGTCACTCCCTGGTGGCTGCTTGACGATTTGTTGTTCAGACCACATCCATGGACAGAGTCCGGTCCTGGTGTTGACCTGAAGTAGTGGTCACAGTTGAGGACGGGACAGTCGGTGAACATGGGCATGTAGTCGTAGTACAGAGTCTCCTCTGCTCCTCCTCTGAAGCCACACCCCTCCAGGGAGTTCTCCGGCAGGAGGCGGGACTCCTCTGTGGCCTCTCGGCTCCGGAAGACCTCCAGCCTGGAGGTCTGGATCCCGACCCGGTCCCGGATGATCCCGATCAGAGTGATGACCCTGCAGCTGCTCGACAACACCACGTCAAAGTTGGCGGGATGTTTTGCAGAGAAGTGGAAGGGGAGGAGTCTGACGCTGAGGCGAAGGAACCTGGGAGTTTATGACACAACCAGGGTTCACTGAAGAGTTCAGTTTAGAGTCACTGTCCCACACCAAACCCCATGGAGAAAATCAACGATTTAACATCACAGCACACAGGAGTTGTTGATCCACCGCTGCCTCCGTCACTGAGTTCAAATGTCTTATTTTGTGACTTTGGCATTTAAAAAACATTTGTTTAGATTGACCTCAGTGACACCAAGTGACCACACGAGGCAGCAGTAGACCAGCAGCTTCTGTGTCCCTGTGAGCTTAAATCACTGGTTTTCTCTATGGACTTTGGTGTGGGAGAGTGAGTTGTTTACAAACTTACAAAGATAAAGACGTGGACATATTCTTAACATATCATAGACATAAGACAGATTTTATTGACAGTTATTATTTGGCTAAAATGGCTAAAATCTGTTTTAAGCCGCCATGTTTACGTGCGCTAAACCTTTAAGACCTGCCTTTGTCTAAATGTTTGTATCAAATTAGAAAACATTGAAATATTATGTTCAAAACAACCACCGGGACAAAGAAATGCTGAGCAATCGTTACGCGAAACAAAGAAACAGCCACAAAACAACGAGAAAGACACAAAATAATCAAAAGTGACGACGAGGAAGACACAAAACACCATGAAGACGAAGAACAAAATGACACTGACAGTTTGACAACACCTCACACAACCACAGCTCCTTATTCTGCCATTTAATTGTGTTTCAAGTACATTTTTTTGGAGTCTTTTAGCTCATTTGCCTTCATTAAAACAACAGTGAGACGCCCACACACACACACACAGGTTTGTGCAGCTGTCCTTTTAAGGACACTGCATTGACGTCCATTCATTTGGACAGACTTAACAAAACCTTATCCCCAAACTTGAGCATAACCACATGAGGTTCTGCCTCATTAGGATCAGGTTTTGGTCTCCATGAGGACCACTGGTCCTGACAAGGTCAGAGTTGAAGACAGGAAAAGGTCCTCAAATACAAGAACACACACATAAAAACAACAACAGCACAGTTTAAACACAGAAGTGTGAGGAGGTCACCTGTGTTTGTGAAGCTGTCGACCTGCAGTAGCAGCGGCAGCCATTTTGGGGCCGAGTGATTTACTGCTCATCAGTGACACAGAAATAACTGCGGTCAAACTCACACTCGTTGCACTTTGTGGCTCAGACTTTTTTAAACGCCTGTCTGACTCTTTTTATTTTATTTGACGTGATGTTGAAACGAGCTGCTGCTGTTTTTGTTTTTTTCTTCTTCCATTTGCTCTAAATAGAAGCGACAGTGACATTTTTTAGGGTTTTTTTTGGGGTCAGACTGTGATTGTTTTCACCACAGGTTGAAGAAACATTTGGGTTATTGCAGCGCTTTATTGTTGTACTTGTGTAAGTCGACGCCACTTTTAGGGGTTGCGACATAAATGCTCAAAAACAGCTGCTCTGAAAAAGAAGAATGACAACAATTTGTTCAGGAGCCGATTCAAAAATAGTCGGTCAGGAGTTTTATTTCCGTGACTTTAATCAGGACTATTCGTCCACTTTTGGGTTCAGCGTTGTTACTCGTTATTACCAAATAAAATCGGAAGAAGGAGAGTTGGTATTATGGTCTGTATTTACATAGAGCTTTTCTCGTCTTGATGAGCTGCTTTACACTACAGTTTTCACCCATTCACACGTGGGTTAAGTGTCTTTGCTCATAAACTCGCAGAGTCAGGAATTGAACCCACAACCTTCCAGTCGCTAATTCATACACACAGTAAACCGGATACCTTTCTTTGTGAGGATTTAACATCCGTCTGTCAGCGCTGTCCGTCAAAGCGCTGACGTCCTCTGAGGTCACAGTGTCGTCGCAGAGTCTTGACAACGACGATGACAAAAATATATGACGGTTAATGAACGAGAAACAAAAAAAGCCAAAAATGATCGTATTCTTTTTACGTTTAAACGCTGGGTTTTACCTTAACCTCTGGAGTTGTTTGTTGACGTCTCGGTAAGCGATCGCACCATCGCTGGTTTTCAGCTGCTCGGTCAGGACGCGGAGCTGATCCTGCCCACAGGGGGCGTTCAAGTTCAACACAACTGCAAAAAGAGACGTGTGGCATTTTAGTAACAATCTATACCGCCACAGTTTTAGATTCAACTCTGAGTGTTTTGAACAGAACAAGTGTTCGTACATATGTAAACCGGGCACAGGAAGTTGATTTTCTCTACAAGTGTTTGTGTTTTATCATAGCTAATAGTCGATATAAAAATCTGAATATTCAGTAACTGCGTTAGTGTTTTCGTTTTACATTTTTAAACAGAAAAGGACTGACGCAGCTTTAGATGGATCTAAAATGTCATGTCGGAAAACACATTTAATCTAAATCTGACAAACGAACGTTTCTGGAACATGGTTTACCAAAGAGTTGAGTCATTAAGTTCTCCAGCAGAAGTTCCAGAACATCTAACCACGACAGTTCATTTATATCCTGCAGACTTTGGCTGTCTTTCTACCACTGGAACTTTCCTCTTCTGGATCTCTGCACTTCTTGCAGAGACCAGAGTCTAAAATAACAACATTTAGACAAAACTCAACTATCAACTATGTTCTAGCCCAGTGTTCCCCAGATATATCTATAACACCTCATAATATCATTAGGAGTTGGGAACCACTGCAACATCCATCCATCCATCCATCCATGTCCCGACCAACCTACCTACCTGCCTGACTTCTCCTACCTTCTCCACCTACTGTATCTATATTCTGACCGACTGATCGAGCCACCAACCGACCGACCTACACCTACCTACCTCTGACCTCCCTCCTGCCTACCAACCTACCTCCTACTTACCTACCTACCAACTGACCAATCTACCCTCCTACCTACCTACCTCCTACTCTAACTACCTACCTACCTGCCTTCCTACCAACTGACCTCCTGCCTACCAACCTACCTCCTACTTACCTACCTACCAACTGACCAATCTACCCTCCTACCTACCATAACTTAACTACCTACCTGCCTACCAACTGACCTCCTGCCTACCAACCTACCTCCTACTTACCTACCTACCAACTGACCTCCTACTTACGAACCTACCAATCCTCATGAGCAGAGCGGTGAAACTGAAGAAGCTAATTGGAATTCAGCTGTCAGTCATGCCAGACAAAAAAAGAAGGTTTATTGCATTTGTTTTGTCTGTTCTTGCAACAGGAGGAGTTTTGGACCACACACAGTTTGTCTCACACATCCTTTCAGCTGAAGAATGTAGTTTACTGTGTGTGTGTGTCTGAAGTTTGATGGACAAAAAGCACATTGTCCCAGAGTTTGCTGCTCTTATCTGTGAGGGGATGAAAGGAAATGAGCCACTGCTGTTATTCTCAAACGTCTGACTCACAGGTGTCTCCACTCCAGAAATACCACACTGTGACTCTTCATCTGATATTCAGAGGACACGTTTTCAGCCAACACTAATTGTCCCAGAAGGACAATTACATATCACAGAGTTGGGGAAACTTGTGGTTCCCTCGATCAATTTCATGCATCCCCGCCACTTAACCCCTTAATGCCTGAAAACCGGCCCCCCCTACTGACCAAACTACACACTGCTGTAGAGACAGAGAGAGAGACGGTGGATTTACCAAGCTCAAAATCCTCCACGTTGACGGATCCACTTCGTTCTCCGTCTTTAAGACTTAAATTCTGTTCAACTTCCTGTTGATGATCAAAAAACCACTGAATCATCTGAACCAGAAGACACTCAAACTCCGGCCCAAAGGTTTTGTTCACAGAAGCCTGAAAAAAAGCCATAGATATTAAATACATGTATATATATATATATATATATATATACTGTATATATACATATATGTATATATACATATATGTATAAATATATATATGTATATATACACATATATACATATGTGTATATATATAGAGAAAGAGAGAGAGAGAGAGAGAGAGTATACTGTGTACTTTAAGTATTTCCTAAGAAAACTCGTACATTATTTTTCTTGTCTTGTTTTTCTCTTGGAGGTTTTCGGGGCTGTTGCTTTTTTGGTTTCTTGTTTGATTTTTTATTCGGTTTCTTGTTCGTCGGCATGTTGACGTTTACAAAGACCAGTTTCCTGTTGAGGTTAAAGTTTTTGTTAAACTGAGTTTGTTCAACGTTTAAATAACAAACAACAACAAACAAACTAGAATGAGTTTTTTCCCAATGAACCCCAAAATGTCTTCACACAGGACAAATGTCCTCATAATTCCAGTCATTTGCTGTTAGCGGCTGTTGATTGTTTGAGCTGTTAGCTAAAGATAAACTGTTAACTAGTAACTTATGCTTTAGCCTCAGAGCTGTTAGCTAAAGATAAACTGTTAACTAGTAACTTATGCTTTAGCCTCAGAGCTGTTAGCTAAAGATAAACTGTTAACTAGTAACGCATGCTTTAACCTAAGAGCTGTTAGCTAAAGACAAACTGTTAACTAGTAACTTATGCTTTAGCCTCAGAGCTGTTAGCTAAAGATAAATTGTTTACTAATAACTTGTGCTTTAGCCTAAGAGCTGTTAGCGAAAGATAAACTGTTAACTAGTAACTTAAGCCTAACAGCTGTTAGCTTAAGATAAACTGTTAACTAGTTACTCATTATTTGGCCTAACAACTGTTAGCTAAAGACAAACTGTTAACTAGTAACTTATGCTTTAGCCTCAGAGCTGTTAGCTAAAGATAAATTGTTTACTAATAACTTGTGCTTTAGCCTAAGAGCTGTTAGCGAAAGATAAACTGTTAACTAGTAACTTAAGCCTAACAGCTGTTAGCTTAAGATAAACTGTTAACTAGTAACTATTCTTTAGCCTCAACTTTTAGCTAAAGATAAACTGTTAACTAGTACTCATGCTTTAACCTAAGAGCTGTTAGCTAAGACAAACTGTTAACTAGTAACTTATGCTTTAGCCTCAGAGCTGTTAGCTAAAGATAAATTGTTTACTAATAACTTGTGCTTTAGCCTAAGAGCTGTTAGCGAAAGATAAACTGTTAACTAGTAACTTAAGCCTAACAGCTGTTAGCTTAAGATAAACTGTTAACTAGTAACTCATTCTTTGGCCTAACAACTCTTAGCTAAAGATAAACTGTTAACTAGTAGCTCATGCTTTAACCTAAGAGCTGTTAGCTACAGATAAACTGTTAACTAGTAACGTATGCTTTAGCCTCAGAGCTGTTAGTGAAGGATAAACTGTTAACTGGTAACTTTTTTATTTTCTGTTACACACAGTTACGTGTGTGCTGGAGAGTTGAGTGATTAATGCTGTTAAACAGCAGTTAAACCACATCACAGCAACAGAGTGACATCAAGAAACAATAGACGAGATGTTTCACGAAGGTTCATCCTTCCTGCTCGTCTGAAACAATAAAGGCAGGAAACAAGATGAAATCATTACCACAAAACTACACAAAGACACAAAAAGGACACAACACACTTTGCTCAAAAGACAAAATCCCCATAAGGAGTTGAAAAATGACAAACTGAAATTAAAAACAACAACACAATAACATAAAGAGACCCTAATGTTTTTATTTTTCTGAAAGGTGTGGCCAGTTTGTATCGTCTACTTCTAAACACAAAGGTTTTAAGGTTTAAAAACATGTCTGTACTGCACTCACACACGTCTGAGGAATGGAAATGAAGATGGTTGATGCAGTTTGTGTCTTTGAACTCAAGTGAGAATTAAATTTCCTTTGTTTCTGAAAGAAATCTCCTGTTTTTGATTCAAGTCTCATGTAAAATTAAAATGAATGCTCCCACAACAAGCACATCATGTTTCACAGTCATTCTGAAATGAAGAAGCACAGGAGCACATCTGATGGTCGAGGCTCCACCCATCATCCATCCGTCTGTCCCTCTGTCTGTCTGTCTGTCTGTCTACCCTACCTCCCTACCTTCTACATTCCTACCTACCTTTAAAGGGACACTGTATCCTGACATCAGCCGATAATGTGTGTGGTCACAGCGCCATCTGCTGGATTTAAAAAACAACTAAAGAATTGGATTTCGTTTCTGTTTCAGTGACTGATAGGATTTTAAAAACAGGCTGATATTAAAGACTTCTTTTTATTATTTAAAGGGCCAGTGCTTCAAAAACAATGGAAATTGTTTAAAATGATGTCATTCTATAACTTCATTACTACATTCATTCATTATGGGTGTGAGTTTGCATAAATGCAGCAGATGGCGCTGTCACCACACACACATTATAGGCTTTTTGTTTTCCAGTGTTTGGATTTGATCGAAACCAAATGTGAACACATTAAATACATGAGAATAATAAACTCAACATTAATTGGTTCAGATAAAATAATATTTACACTATGTTTGATATTTGATCCTCGGTAACAGATATATTAAAGTGATTAAAGTGATTATTTTGTTCAGTTTATCATTAAAAACCCTGCAAATAATTAAGAATATCTACAAAAAATATTGCTATAAACAGAGTTTATGAAGTGAATTAAATGAATTCTCACTACAAGAGACAAAATATTATTTCACTCACTTCTCACACTGTTCTTCTCTTTCTTTCTTTGATTTTTAAAGTGAATCTTGTGTCCGTCGCAGCCTGGAGGTGAATGTGCGGTGTTGACTGGTTGCCATGGTAACGGCTGAGGGTCACAGTAACAGCTGAAGAATGAAAGCATGCGAGTAGGAGGTGAGCATATGATGCTTTTATTAAAAAAGACACAAAATAAAAGAAAACAATAAAAGTTTTTATTATTCATTAAGTGTAAAAAGTAAAAAGAAACATCTGTGATGGAGGTAAAGGTTTGTCCACTAGGTGTCAGTAAGAGGCTGATTTAGGATTAGATGCAGTTTTTATTTATTCTTTAAATAAAATACCTTTATAGTAAAACATAAAATATATTTGTAACCTGTAAATGACACATTTAGTTACAATTATTTTCTTTTTATATAAATATTTACATATAAATATATTTGCTTGATGTCATTGGGCACATATATATATGTATAAATGCATACATATACACACACACATATGCATATATCACATAGACATATACATATATAAATATATGTTAAATAAAATAGTGTGTGTTTAATTCATTTATTTTCTGACCAAAAAAACCCACAGAATAACCATGGAGACAGAAAATGACAACAACGTAACAGGAGTGACGATAAAGAGACATAGAGTTGGTACAAAATGACAACGTTAACAACATTAATGTTAACTTAGAATGAACAAAACAAAGACATGGACACAAAATAATAACCTGCCGTGTGGAGACAGCAGTCTCCCACACACACACACACACACACACGTAGCAGACAGAACACGGTGTCCAGAAGGAAAATAAAACACTTATTTAAAATAAAAGCGAGTGTTTTACTTTCATCTCTCTGTCTCTCGACCAGAACATCCTCATTAACAAAAAAGACATACGGTCAACTTACCCAGAATCCTCTGGCTGTATGAATATAAACGTGGATTCATGCTCTGAGTGTGCAGCTGTGGTGAAACATGGACATAATGCAACATTTCTCAACTGGAGAAAATGAGGGAGAAACGACTGCATGACACTGAGATGAAGCTAAGTTGGTTTGGTGTGTTGTTGGTTGTTTGTTTGTTTGTTTGTTTGTTTGGTTGGTTGGTTGTTTAGTTTAGAACTGAGTTGGAAGAATCTTCATATGTTCACATCTTGGTGTGACTTTGACTGGATTTTAAAGCAGCAGCAGCAGCAGCACCACCACCAGCAGCAGCAGCAGCAGCAGCAGCAGCAGCAGCAGTTCAGTGCTTCAGCTCCAGGCTCCTCCACAGTGCTGCTGATGGCCTGTAAGGATTGAACCGCGGTGATGTTTCACCGTCAGCGGCCGCTCGTCCACTCTCACACTGAGTGTGTTTGCTCTGACAGTTCACGCACTAACAGACTCTCCTCAGTCTCACTCCTGATGAGATTAAAAACATTGGCTGTCGGCCCAGCGGGTGTTCAGGGCGATGCTTGGCATTCTGGGTGATTGCTGTTCTGACCTTGATTGAAGGAGTCCCAGCTGTTCACTGTGTTTTTATTTGTTTGTGTGTGTGTGTGTGTGTGTGTGTTAAACTAGGTGAGTGCAAGTTAGGATAAATGTGAGCCACAAATCTCTGAGGGATCATCACTGCTGAAACACATCACACGCCTCCACTCCTGCTCCAGGAACCATGCTTGAAAATATGTTCACTGCTTCATTATACTGTGCGACAACATAGAGGAAACTATAGTTTATAAACCACTCACTCTCTCGTACCAAACTCCATAGAGAGAATGTGATTTTAGCTCACAGGGACACAGGAGCTGCTGGTCCTCTGCTGCCTCGTGTGGTCACTTTATGTCACTGATGTAAATCTGAACAAAGGTGACAAAATAAGACATTTGAAGTTACTGATAGAGGCAGCAGTAGATCAACAGCTCCTGTGTACTGTGATGGTAAAATCACTGAATGTCTCTATGGACTTTGGCGTGGGAGAGTGAGTGCTTTACAAAGCAACCCAAACTCTCATTGATCTAGTTGAAAAGGTCTCTCTTACACTGAGACAAAAAAGCAAATCTGTTCCTATTCTTAACATATTATAGATTTAAGCAGGTGTACATTTTATTTAAGTCGACTTTGTGTTCCTTGTTTAACTGTCATGTGTCAAAAACCTGAACTATCCCTTTAAGCACCAAGCCAAATGTCAGCTTTTTATGCTATTCACTTGTTTTTAAATTAACCTGAGTCTTTGCAGAGTCTGATGTGATGAAGTGACTGTTTGTTCATTCATTCATTCATTCATTTCTTGTTTCAAAGTCTCATTTGGACCTTGAATTAAAATTCAGTGTCTTTGGCAGACGTGTACTTCGTTGTTTTAAAGAGACGCAGCCACAGCTTCTCTCTCTCTCTCCAGCCCTGGGAGCTCATTATTCCTGCCCCGAGGAGACTCGATCAACAAATGCAGCTGGACGTGTTTTAATGATAATGAGCCAACAGTCAGCTAATGATCTGCTCGCTAACGTCTCACAGGAAAACCACTGTAACGTCTCCACTGTGTCCTCCAGCAACGGCTTCAGACGGACAAGTTTACACAAGGTTTAGGATTAAGTGGCTGGTTGTTATTTGGTTGGTAGTTGGTTGGTAATTGGTTAGTAGGTAGATAGTTGGTTGGTAGTTGAGTGGTAATTAGTTGGTTGGTAGAAAGGTAGGAAGGTAGTTGATTATAGGTGGTTTGTAATGGTTGGTAGTTGGGTGGTAGTTGGGTGGTAGTTGGTTTGTAATTGGGTGGTAGTTGGTTGTAGTTGGTCTGTTGGTTGGTAGTTGGGTGGTAGTTGGTTGTAGTTGGTCTGTACTGGTTAGTAGTTGGGTGGTAGTTGGTTGGTAGATAGGTAGTTGGTTATTGGATGTTTTTAGTTGGTAGTTGGTTGTAGTTGGTTTGGTTGGTAGTTGGTTGTAGTTGGTCTGTAATTGGTTTGGTAGTTGGTTAGTTGGTTTGTATGGTAGTTGGTTGTAGTTGGTTTGTACTGGTTGGGTTGGTAGTTGGTTGTAGCTGGTTGGTAAAGTAGTTAATAGTTGGTTGTAGTTGGTGGTTGTAGTTGGTCTGTAGTTGGTTGGTAGTTGGTTGGTAGTTGGTTGGTAGTTGGTTTGTAATTGGTTGGTAGTTGGGTGGTAGTTGGTTGGTAGATAGGTAATTCAATTCAATTACATTTTATTTGTATAGCGCCAAATCATAAGATACATTATGTCAAGGCACTGTACATAGACAACATCAAGGAGAGCAGAGAATCCCAACAGTTCACACAATGAGCAAACACTAGGCATCAGTGGAGAGAAAAAACTCCCTCTTAACAGAAGAAGAAACCTCTGACAGAACCAGACTCAGAGATGTGCAGTCATCAGCACGGTGACATTCCCGTGCTGCATACAGGAAGTGATCCATTTTATGTTTTCTAACACAGACAGATTTTGTTCTCCACTTTAAACTGTTTATTTCAATTTTGTGTCATTTTGTTTTTAAATGTTTTTTTTTATTATTTTAAATGATTTTTTTGTGATCACTCATTGTTGTTGTTGCCAGTAGCGATAAAGTCGTCTTCTGATATGATGAGTGAGTGAGTGTGAGGGTTGCTGTGGTAACACAGAATGCACACAATTCAAAGGTTTATTTCTTGTTGTTACATTTACTTAGGATACTTGATTGTTGATATGAGAATCGGCGTAAAGACCCGTCTAACAAGCAGCATTAAAACTGGAGTTTTGACAGAAAGAACTGGAAACTGGAAGATCAAAGCCTTACCTGCTGTGACATCATCATTCAGCGCCGCAGGTCAAGGGAGAGAAGAAGAATCACATAACTTTCATAAATACCAAATAAGAAGAACAAAGGGCACCGACAGTGACGGTAATGCCTTTCAAAGGATTCACATTGTTTGCCTCCAAGAAACAGCTCCAGCAACACCAGGATCCAGACGCCGGAAACAGGACTTCTGTCGAGGGCATGGAGTTAAATGGTCACCTTCAAGAAGCAGGGGTCTCTGCTGACTCCAATGTCAGTGTGGTGACAGGGACGACGACAGAGTCTCTGTCAAACCACTCGGGTCAGATCGCCACAGTTTTGGAGGACCTGCTCCAGGAGCTGAACCTGGTTGTGGAAGAGAAAGACCTCCTGCAGCAGCAACTGGAGTCAGAAAGAAAGTCTCACACTGATACAGAGCAAAAGACTCAGCAGCTGATCCAACATCTGAGGACCGAGGTGGACAATCTCCACCAAGAAGCAAAGGCCCTGAAGTCAGAGGTGAACGACCTGGTCTCAGAAAACCTCCATCTGTCCATCGGTCTCCACACGGAGAGAGACTCCAGGCAGCATCTGCAGGAACACAGCGCCATACTCGCCGACAAGGTTTACAAGCAAAGCAAGGCTTACATCATGAAGGAGAGGGAGCAGGACGCGGTCCTTCAGAACCTGCGGCAGCTGGCCTCCAGCCACCTGCAGCTGGTCCTCCAGCTCGACGCTGAGAAGAGGGCCTGCAGGCAGGCTCTCCAGAGGACGACCAAGACCAAGAAGAAGCAGAAGACAAAGGGCAAGTATCTCACACTTTTAGAGGCTCTACAGCTGGAACCTGAGCACAGGAGGTCACTGCGCATCAGAATGTTTGATTTTCTGAAGAGCAGGAAGAAAAAGAAGAACAAGGAGAGGTAGAACTACAAAATGTCTTCATGTGTTTATAAACTTTTTTAACACTGCTCCATGAGTCCTTTGACTTTTTCATTTGAACTGAATTGAATTGAAGTGAATTAATGTCGTCTTTCTGCATGGAGTTTGCATGTTCTGCCCATGTGTGCGTGGCTTTTCTCCAGGTTCTTCAGTTTCCATTCGGGCATTCAGTGAATGTCTCTATGTCCCTGAGATGGACTGGCGATCTGTCCAGGGAGTGACCCCTATGTTTCTACCTATGTCAGCTGCCATAGGGCCCCCACAACCCACATGTGTAGGACACAGCAGTAGAAGATGAATCGATGAATGAATGAATTAATGTCAACTTTACTTCTGCTGCACATTTGCAAAAAAGTATGGATTTGAATGTGCAGCTTGAAATCCCTGCTCCATTTCAGTGGAACATGCTGTGCTTTGATTTTCCCTCGTGCTGCGTTCAATGACGTGGGGAAAAATATGACGATCTACTTTCAAACTGAGCAGGTGATGAATTTGCAGTCGTTGACGGGCAGAGTTCTCATGAGTCCACCGTCTGAAATACGGATTGGACTAACTACGAACAATCGTGACCCAAATCACAATATAATTCCTAACAGGATCCGATTTAATCACATGTAATATATTAAGCAACCTTAATATAATTTATTGAAAAACATGTGAAATTACCTGGAAATAATGCCCTTACTTCATATATATATATATATATGATATATATATATGGGTTAGGCTTAGCAGTGATATGTATAAAAACCTTTTGTGGGGAAAAAAATGTATGTTTTTGTGAAATTAATTTGAACCAACGTCGATATTAGATATTAGACAGCTAGACCTGTTTGTTTACATTTAAAGAATATACTTTAAAGCTTGTGTTTACTGTTTTCACAATAACACGGGTGGTTAATTAGTTAGATAGTTAGTCAACGAAAGAAAGAACGAATGAGAATATAATGTGTTTGTTTTGTAAAATACCGACGGCACCTGAACACCGCGCACTGCGCTCTGATTGGACGGGGCGCGGCGGTGGGCGGGGCCTCCGTCTCAGTGCGCAGACAATAGAGAGCATCTCCGAGAGAAGCTGCTGCTCAGAGGCCGATACAGAGTGAGGGATCAGCGGCTGAGAGCACGGAGCAGCCCCGGTGTCTGCGGAGGTTCAACAACAACAATACAAACAAATATCATCAAATATCGTCAACAGCTGAAGGATCTGCGTGGTTTTCCTGTACGAGCGGAAGAGTCCGGTGTTTGTGGATGGATTGAAATGTTATTGTGAAAGGTAAGATCATCTGCATCATTTAAAAAACAACAAAAACAAAGAGAATCAGCTGATTATTTAATGATTGAAATGTTTACACCAGATTCCGCGTGCTGTGGATTAAAAACCAGCTGTCAATCACCTTCAATCCTCACAGACATGAAAACAGTGAAAATTAAATAAATAAATCATAAATAAATTATAAACCAAAGTTGTGACACAAACACTGAGCAGAACAATGATGCTGCTGTGAGAGGCTATTGTGTCCCAGCTGCACGTGTGTGTGTGTGTGTGTGTGTGTGTGTGTCATCAGTGATCTGATTCTTTTATTGTCAATCTGTAAATGTAATGATCTCACACATACACACACATATATATATATATACACACACACATACATGTATATGTATAATTGTGACATGGCTCAATATAGATATGAATATATATATATGTATATATATATACATATATACATAAACATATATATAAAATAAGTGATGTTTTTATAACTGAATACATTTTACGTTTGTTATTTAAAACATAAACATAACGTGGGTCCTGATCCGCACTTTGAGAACCCTGTGTTTCCTGCTCGACTTTGATTTCTCGTGCTGCTGATGTTTTTACTCTCGCACAGTTTTTACTCTGTTTCTCGACTTAACTCAGCACTTTTGTCATGTTTCTTCAGTCGCTCACGTGCGTGTGTTGTCTCTGCTGAGTCACCGTGAAGACATTGATTTATCAAACACATGATTATATGGTTTTAAAAATGCATCCATAAGTGAGACAGTAGAAGGAATAACCTGACCTACATCCTCTGCTGTAATTATTCTGCCATTGATTTACTGACGATGTCTGAGAGCAGCAACATCATCATCATCATCATCAGCAGCAGCAGCAGCAGTCTGCTTCAAAATAAAAGCTTGCACTGTCAAAGTGTGAAGCCGTTCATGTTTTCATCATTGATTCATTGGTTCTGAAAATGTTGATCAGTTTCTTCCCAAACTCGCAGTCTGGAGTCTTGTCCTCGTCCATGAGGCGGGACCTCGAGGCTCCTTTGGGGGGCAGGAGCTCAGGGACCTGCAGGGACAAGTGTCTCTTAATGAGCGCTGTCTTTGTCTTTTTTCATCCCCAGACTCTTTGACTGGATGAACAGTGTAAAGCTATACATAATATGTATGTATATACATATATATATATATGTGTGTATATATATATATATATATATATATATATATATATATATATATATATATATATATATATATATATATATACTGTATATATATAACCCTAACCCTTTACTAAACTATGACTTTTTTGTCACATTTTGGACGACATAGTAAACTATGATGTTTTGACACCTCACTGTGTGAAGCTTCAGATCAAACAGGATTAAAATGCTGGTGTTTGATAAAACAGGTCGAATTTTAATTAGGAAAGATCTCGTTACAGACCCACGCACGCACGCACACACACACACTGTCTCATCCACTTGTGTTTTATTGACCTTGTCACAGTGTCGCTGAGTGGACTACTGACAGACAAATGGCCTGCGTGGGTTCTGCTGACTCATCGTCTTTACCTGCTTGTCCCACTTTCATCAGCAGCAGATGCAGTTTTTTTTGTTTTTGTTTTTTTTATCCAGAGCTGCTGTCTTTTGAATAAACTCAATCTCATTGGGTTAAACTCACAGTGAGGCTTTGTTATTCTTTACGTTTTATTGCACAGATTTAATATAAGAAGAACCAATAAGTTAATTATTTCAGCAACAAACAATGGATGACTTTATTCCTTGACCTCAACCACAATGAAATCATGTTGTAAACTTGGCAGACGTCACATTAACTGTAACACTGCAGAAAGGCATCAAAACATGTACATTTTTTCCAAATTATTTAATTATGAAATTAAAGAAAAATTAAGAAACTAGAAAATATTAACATTTAAGAAGCTGGAAAATCACAGAAACTAGAAAATGGAGACGTGAGGTCTTAGAAGAATAAATCAGAGGTTACATAACCGATCATTTGGCCTGAGCTCAAAGCTTTTCTCGTTTCCCCCTGATGGTGATAACCATTCATTTTCTGTGTGTGTGTTTGTGTTGTGGGTGTGTTCTGTTCCACATCTTGAACCCTGATTTCCTTCCTGCTCCTCCTGCTCCAGGAACACCCGCCTCCAGACCAGATCAGCCCACTTATCCCCCTGCAGACCTCCACAAGAATGAACTCCTCGCCCAACAGCTCCCGCAACTCCATCGACATCCTGGAGGAGCTGCAGCTGATTGCTGCACAGAACCTGGAGAAACTGGACGTGAGCAAATACTTTGAGGTCGTCCGGGAACTGGGGAAAGGAACCTATGGGAAGGTGGACTTGGTCGTCCATAAAATCAGAGGTAAAAACCAAACAGTGGTCTTCATTAAACTGGGATTTGTTGTTGCACAATTGGAAAAAAAACACACCATTAAAGGTCTAAAGTGTAAGAATTAGTGACATCTATTGGTGACTCCTCACCCCTCTTGTTCCCAAGTGCATCAGGGAACTACGGTGGCCTTCACCTACCAGAGAGTAGGTCACTCTTTCCCTGATTGAAACAAAGCAGGTTTGAAGAAAACTATTGCGCACTATTCCCACGGGTCCTTGACATGGGCCCTTGAAAGTGCTTGAATTTTGTGCGAGAAAGAAGTTAAGTTGATATTTAGGTAAAATGTCTCCCTTGTCTGTTACGACGCCACCTACTGTTTCATGCCCTGCATTGGTTGATGTATGTAGACCCGGCTTACGCAGAACAAACGTGGAGACATCATTACTCTCCGACCGTTGACCTGAGATTCCGAGCAGAACAATGAGCGAGTAATTGATGACGGGATGTCTGGGAAATAAAAATGACAAGATATCTGTCTCACCAAAGACTAATGACAAAGACTGACTTTGACCAAGATCCCAAGGACAATCACTGGTCCAAATCAATAAAAGTGGACACCATCATGGCTAAAGCCGCTCCAAACTTAAGCTGTGACAGCACATTCTGTACATGAATTTGAGGGAAGTGGTTCTGGAAAGTCCTTGAATCTGATGTCAACCACGCTGTGGGAACCCTGGTAAAAGGTTGTAGGTTGACATTTCTTATATTTACACACTCACTTAGCACTTCAGGTACACTCCAGTTACAAGCCCAATTCCTCTCCTCTCAGCCACAGGCTGCTCAAGCGAAGGACCACAGCATCCGGCCTGTGGACTTGGTCTCACTCCACCAGCTGAGCTGTCCGGCACCCAAACCTGAAATGACGAGAATGAGATTGGCGGTTTTCTAACGTGTGCTTGTTTTTCCAGGCACAAAAATGGCCCTTAAGTTTCTGAAGAAGAAGACCACCAAGCTGAAGAGCTTCCTGAGAGAGTACAGCATCTCCCTTTACCTGTCGCCCTGCCCGTTCATCATCAACATGTACGGCATCGCCATCGAGACGCACGAGTACTACGTCTTCGCTGAGGAGTACGCGCTCGCCGGAGATCTGTTCGACATCATCCCTCCTCAGGTGAGACGTGAGACTCGCTGCGTTACCATTTCCTAGTCCTAATTTGTGCTCTCTTGGTTCAGGTGGGACTCCCGGAGACAGTGGCAAAGCGCTGTGTCCACCAGGTGGCAATGGCTCTGGATTACCTGCAGTGTAAGAAACTGGTCCACAGGGACATCAAGCCCGAGAACATCCTCATCTTTGACGTGGAGTGCAGAAAGGTCAAGCTGTCGGACTTTGGCATGACTCGCTGCGCAGGCTCTCCGGTGAGGCGCGTGAGTGGCACAATCCCGTACACGGCACCCGAGTTGTGCGATAATTCGCGACAGGACAGTTTCTGCGTGGACCACAGCACGGACGTGTGGGCTTTTGGTGTCCTGCTCTTCTGCATGCTGACAGGAAACTTCCCCTGGGAGAAGGCCATGCCCAACGACACCTTCTACGAGGAGTTTGTCCGCTGGCAGCGTCGCCGGACGGCTACGGTGCCGTCACAGTGGCGCCGCTTCACTGCTGATTGTCTTCAGATGTTTCGCAAGCTCCTCTGCATCGAGCAGGAGCGACGCTGCTCCGTCAAAGAAGTCTTCAGCTACATCAACCAGTGCTGGATGTTGGACACGGAGAACGGGAACAGCAGCAGTGAAGGTTTTATGAGCAGCACTCCACGTCTGGACATCAGCTCGTCTTCGTCTGAAGAAAAGGTGTTAGTGGACAGACTGAAGCAACAGAGCCTGTCTCCAGCCTGCGTGGCCTCCAAGGGAAGCATCATGATGGACACCCACTACTCCTCCACGTCCAGCAACAGCTCACCGTCCTCCACCGGCGACTACGACCGGGCCAACAGAGAAAACAACGAAAGAGGGCGCATCCTGGTGGCCACACCCATCGAGATCTGTGTGTAGACGCTGCAAGCACTGTGTGACCGGTTTACCTGCTCAGGTGTGAGCTGATTTCTCCCAGTTTGAAGAAAGAGGGAGGAAGGTGTGGTGACACATGCTCGGCGGGTCGGGACGTACAATGTAGCCTCACCGCGGACTGAACCATTTCTTTCTTCATCAAACACCGAGGAAATGACCGGTGAGACAATCGCTCACTGTCGCTCCCTGCGTCTCTGCTTACGCTGCTGAAAGAGTTCAAGACAAACAAAAACAAAACAGCAATATGTTCTAAGGCTGCAACTCGCGATTATTTTCATAATCAATGAAGTGAAAGATCACGATAATCGATCTAATTAGTTGACGATTATTAATCGCTCAGTTGTTGCCGTCCTAATATTCTTCACATGTTTGAAATAATCAGTACAGATAGAATCTGTGATCGTGTTGTGTTTATTGTCGTGGAACACTTTGAAGTTTGGTAGATGACGTGAAGTGTGTGTCTGTGAAAGTGTGTTTTCTTCTTTTTCTTTTGGATTCAAATGATTTATTTATGTCGGATGCACTTATTTATGATTTGTTATCGAGTGGCCTTGGACACCTGAAGTCTTCTCTCTGAAAACTGCAATTTATATTTAATTTATTAATATTCTCCCTCATGTTGTTGTCGTCGCTGTTGTCTGAATGATTTTATTTTCCCTTCCTAAAATGTCTATTTCATGTTTACCTGTGATGCCTGAACCCACCTCGTAACAATACAAACACCTTGTAGTCAATGTGTTATTGTGTCTTATTTTGCTTAAACATTCCTCCTTTAAAGGGCCATTAATGAACAAAACTGAGGAAAGTCCTGTAAAATCACAAGTTACAAACGTGCATGGTTCATTAAAGAATTTCTGATTAGTGATAAATTTGTTGTATTTGTTTTTAAATGGCATGATCCTGGAAATTAAATTAAATATGTGTCCTGTCTTAAAGTTTGAGTAGATAAAGTTTGAATGTTAAGCTAACATTTTACAGTAACATTACAGTATTTTCGCTGTACAACGGCGCGTTCCATTTACATCGGAACTGGGAGCGATGTCCCCTCCGAGTAGATCGCGTTACAGTTGAGAAAACAGGTTAAAAAAACAACAAAAAAACAAGGATATATCTTGGGCTAGCAAAAGCACATGGTATTTTTCCAAAAATTGAACAGTACTTTGTGTTTGAGTGATTTAATGTGAAACAATAATGTTTTTATTATTGACGTGAATGGCAGCCATCTTAGAATCTTTTGTCCGGGTTGTTTTCCTGTTAAATTAGTAAATTTCGACCTCCACCTACGTTCAGGAACACAACATTAAAAAGATAATTTCAGGATCAAAATGCTTCAGATGTGTTTCCCCAAGTATTGCATGAATATTACTGTGGTCACATTTTGTTTAAATGAAGTGTTTGGGGTTGTTTTTTTCCTTCTTTTTTAAGTGGACTCTTCTTTTTGACAGCTAGCTTATCTGAGGGTATTATGGGAGCTACAAGCTAACGAACATTACCGTCTTGTGAAAAAAAGCAAATTGTCTCTTCTTGTCATACTTAAAATGTCATAAAATTATACTGTGTATGTATATATATATATATATATATATACATATATATATATATACATATATACACGTATGTGAGTTTTGAGTCAGGTAATGTTAAGCTAACAGCTTGAACTCGATATTTAGCTAATAGAGTTGAATCAGATGCTAATATAGCATCACTTATGGTTCACCAAATTACACATAAGCATGTTGCCTCTTGTCATATTTTGTACAAATTAACATTTTTAAACAAAAGATTGAGCCAAGGAAGATGTTTCACTCCTAAACTAAACATTTTCCTCAACATTAATTAGCATAGGATAAATAATCCTATTGTGTCACATTAGCTCTGCTGTGTTTTCACTCTCATGGAGTATATGATCGAAAAGTCATAATTATTGACCAGAAATATTGATCATACATTAAATTAAGGTACAACAAGCCTACAGTAAAATGTGTGCCCTCAATAAAACAGTGTTTTTGTGTTTGTAAAAAGTTGAAAATCTCTCTCCTTTATTTAAAATGTCATCAACATTACAGGAAATGTTTGTTCTTGTTCCAGCAGAACATTGGGAGACGGCAAACCAATTTCTGAGTTCATTAAAAATCAAATGAAGCAGAAATGGAGGTGGACTCGTTGTCTGCGATCAAAATAAACGTTATTATAAGTCAATAAATAGACTTTTATACAGACTGATTTATGCTTTTGAATCAAGGTTTGCTTTAAGTGAACTCACTGGAAGAGAAATGAAGGTGAAAGACAAAACATCACAGGTAGAACGAGGACAAGCAAAGATTGAAATAAGGAAATGTACCTTCACTGTGTGAACAAAACCAGCTCAGTCCATCTGCAGATGAATGTCTTTCCCATCATGTCTTCACCACACCTTCATCACATCTCCATCACGTTTTCATCACGTCTCCATCAGTGATTGTTCGATCTCTCGTCTTTTTTTCTTTTTTTTTAATTGAACTTTGTGCGACTTTCCAAACTTTCGGCGTAGAAAAACCTTTGCTCATCAAAACGCAGACTTTAGAGAAGAATAGTGGTGGCAAATCGGTTTTTACAAGAAATCTTGAAATCTTACAAAAAATAAAGGAACATGAGGTCATAAGGCGTTTCATTAAAAAAAATCACATTTTTCCAGAGAGAAAAAAGGAAAAAAATCTTTTGGGGGTAAGCCAATCTTTTTTAAAAAAAATATTATCTGCATGATTGGGCGCACGGTTGGTGTAGTAGTTAGTGCTCTTGCCTTTGCAGCAAGAACAAGTGCCTTTCTGCATGTTCTCCCTGTGTGTGTGTGTGGGTTTTCTCCGGGTAAATTGGACACTAAATTGACCGTGTGCCTATCACCCTATGTCAGCTGAGATTGGCACAGCACCCCCTGTGACCCTCTGGTGGAGGATAAAGCAGTAGATGAATGGATCTGCATGATCTTTGTTTGCTTTTTCCAAAACAGTGAGAGAGGGGTAAAAAGGAAAATGATCCCAACAAAATGAGGAAACATTTTTTTTTGTACTTTTGTAAAAAGTGGGAGCGAAAGCTAAAGAAAAATACTACGTAAAATCAATCTTTTTTTTTAAGAAAGCCGATACGTTTATACCATCAAAAAAGAGAAAATACTACAGAAAAGTCGTCAGTTTTTTTTCAGAAAAAGGAAACGTTTTGTTTCAAAGCCAATTTTCTTTTGTTCTCATTAATGTTTCTGCAATAAAAACATTGAGTCTAACATTGAGTCATTGATTCCTGTAAAGACGTCGTCTTTTCACCGTCTCTGTTGTAATGTGGATTAAAAACACATTTTCATTCAAAAAAACTTCAAGAGAAAAAAGATTTTAATAATATTTTTTTATTATTAAATAACAATCATCTTGTTTTTTTTATTTACTCAGATACAAAGTGCAGGCATAAAACTAAAATCTGGATTAAAATCTCTTTTCTTTTTTAAACATTTAGTGTCTGTCATGAGATGAATCAATAAAGCTCACACTGATATTTATATATATATATATATAAATCCTACTTAGTGCAGCTTTATATTAAAACTTAAATAATTATATGATAAAGAACAATTCAGACATAAATAAAATCATATTAATAAAGTGCAGAGTAGCAAACGACAGCTGTTCCTGCTTCTTGATCAAAGTAAATGGTCCTCGTCATGTGACCTCATCATGTGACGCCTGAAGAACCAACAGTTATAGAAAAGTCGTACAAAAACAGTAGGAATTAAGTTAATCTCTTAGATTATTATTATCATGGTCAAATAATAAACTGTGTTTGTGACTTGGCTAATCCACAATAACTGATTTTTAAGAATAAATACACACACACACACTCTTGTACAGCATTCTTAGTGAGGACACCCAGACATAATCCACTCCCTAATGCCTAATCTAAACCTAACCCAAACCCTAAAAACTACCAAAAACTACTTTGACTCAAATTACAAATAAAAAAACATATGGAAATGTATATTTTTAATGACTCCTACATGCCAAAGTTAATGGCTCTTATTTTGAAAGCCAGGTTGACAGGAAGTGACTTTAAATGTGTATTTGTCTGAGAAGAAGAACTACTAATACCAGAAATAACATAAATGCATTTTACTTTCAAGCTAAAAAACGTAATACAACAATATTTTATTTTGAAAATCCCTGAACTTGCCATGAAGTCATCCCACTGTCCTCACTTTCACAAAAACCTCCTCACTTGTGGTGGTATAATTATTATTTTTTGGTCCTCAAAGACGTTTGTACCCACACACACGCACGCACGCACACACGCACACACACACACACGCACACACACAGTGTTAGTAAACAGCAGAGGTGACGCCTTCACACCCTGAGGAGATCTGAAAAAAAGAAAAGAATCCAAATTATTATTTAGATTTTTCACTTCACATAATAATAAAACACAGTAGAGCAGTGATTCACTCACCTGCTAATGTTTAAAATGTCTTCAGAACATGTTCACACCTTCATTTTACTGTGAGACAAACTTTACCAACAGGAAACTGAAGTTTGTAAACCACTCACTCTCCCACACCAAAGCCCGCAGAGAAAATCAGTGATTTTAACATCACGCACGCGCGCACACACACACACACACACAAGTTGTTGATCTACTGTTACCTCCATCACTAAGTTCAAATGTCTTATTTTGTCACTTCAGTTCAGTGAAATCCTTTGTTTTGATTTACTTCAGTGACACAAAGTGACCACACGAGGCAGCAGTAGACCAGCAGCTCCTAAATCACTGATTTTCGCTGTGGGCTTTGGTGTGGGAGAGTGAGTGGTTTACAAACTTCACTTTCCACCACAACAGTGAGATAAAGTGAGAAAATGGAAACTATCACAAACCTCCAGAGCCTCCGTGTTTCTTCTGCGTCATCTCCTGCGTCGTCGGGTGATACTGGTGAACGCTTTGTTCTGTTGGACGCAAACAAACAGACAGCTGGAAATAAATAAACTCTCAAATATAAATGTTTTTAATTCTTAGTGAAGAACAGAGGAGACTGGGCCTGATAAGTTCCAGTTGTGAACAAACCGGATGGAAATTTGCAAGCAAATCACAATAAATACAGTAAAATAAGGGAAATACGTTAAACTGATGTAAAGTGGCTCAGTAGGGCCGCCTCAGGTAAAACATGACAAAACTAAGTTATACCAAATTTCACGAAACTTGGTGGAAACATGTTTCAGCCCAAGCTGATCAAAAAAGTCCATTGGAACCATGACCTCAACACAACAGGAAGTGGGGCATTTTGAATTTTTTCACATTTTTTACAGCATTTATTTTATACGGATTTTAAAATGATGTGTCTACATCTGCTGCAACGCGAGTATGAAAAATATTACTTTAAATTCACGACCAAAGAGACTAAATGATCTCAGTCAAGGACAAATCGTAGATATATATCGGTATCAGTTATCGGTCGAAGCACTCCCGATATATATTGGCATATCTGCCATCTCTGTGGTGTGGGTCACATGACTCAGTGGACCAATCAGACCTTTAGAGGTGACATCTGGATTTTTACACATGAATAACATTAATACAAACAGATTCAACAGAGTTTAGCGTGAAAACCACTGGCTTTAAAATCCACATGAAGGAAGGTGGAGGTTTAACATTAACAATAGGTGCTCTGGTGCCCCCTAGAGGCCATGAAGCTCATCACACAGACAGACGCCAGGCTTTTACAGGCCTTTGTATCGCAACCTGGGTCAAAACACTTAAGACTTTTCATGTGTTTACCTTGTGCTCTGTACATCGCATGGAGAAGTTCTCCTCATTGAGGGCACAGCCTGAGACACACACACACACACATAAGAAAAGCAGTCCTTCAAACATCCATAACTTTAAACATTTTCTTCACAAGTCAAAACCAATCATTAAAGAAAAACATGTGATAGCAGAAAAGAACGTGTTCACGTTTCATGCCTGTATTTAATCCAGATGACGACTGGATTTCAAAAATAAATTCCGATTCTTAATGATCTGATGCAACAATTGTGCAAACAGGCCAAATATTTACATCATAAAAGTATCATTAAAATTCTAAATATACAGTATTTAGAACACTGATGCTCAGTGTTCACTTCTTTATCTCACTGTTAGACAAACTTTACCAACAGCAAAGTGAAGTTTGTAAACCACTCACTCTCCCACACCAAACCCCATAGAGAAAACCAGTGATTTTAGCTCACAGGGACACAGGAGCTGCTGTCGACTGCTGCCTCGTGTGGTCACTTTGTGTCACTGAAGTAAATCAGAACAAAGGATTTCAAATGCTGAAGTAACAGAATAAGACATTTGAAAATAGTGATGGAGGCAACAGTGGATCAACAACTTCTGTGTGTGTGTGTGTGTGTGTGAGATGTTAAAATCACTGGTTTTCTCTATGGGCTTTGGTGTGAGAGAGTGAGCGGTTCACAAACTTCACTTTGCTGTTGGTAAAGTTTGTCTGACAGTGAGATAAAGACGTGAACATGTGACGTAGATATTATTCGCTGAGATACTCGCAGTGCCCACAGGGGGAACACAGGGTGATGTTCGCGATGAAGTCGGACACAGATCGTGTCATCAAGGTCTGCTTGAATACAGATTTAAATGACTGAATGAATGGATGAATACTCTACCTGAGTGAATGGCACATATGTAGTGATAGTTTCTGGAACAGCCCTTCTGGAAACAGCCCATAATTGCACCCGTTTGTTGACACGCTGAACAAACCTGAACAGAAACACACAGAAATACAAACAAATTGGACGTTGTTGGGTCTGAAAAGCAGGGGGTTCCCAATGTCTGGGTCGGGACCCACAGATGGTTCAGGGGAGATTGTTTTTGAGGTCCCCAAACAAATTTGCAGAACTTTTTTTAATTTAAGTTTAAGATTTAATTTAACTGTTTACGTATCATGGACACACAGGGATAAAAACATGTGTCACTCACTGTTTCCTGTGCCAGTCGTGCCGCCTCCTCTAAGCCGTACAGCTTCCCTCTGACAAGGAAGACGCCGGTGGACCAGATGCCGCAGTCTTCGTGAATCCAGCACTCGTCCTCCTGAAGACGGATCTTTGGCAGTGCGCTGCTGTCGCCGCCTTGTGAACACGTGACCGCAGGAGAGCATGCGCGACTATTGTAACTAATGTCTGGGGAATTGACTGAATCAGCGAGTGTGCGCGAGCAATCTTCCTCCTTCTGCACAGTCCTGCAGCTCTGGACGTCCAAACGTGAGCTGCTGCGACAGTATGGGCCATGAAGGTCCCCGAGACCCTTCAAGTTGGCCATCTGACCGCACAGGCTGCAGGAGAGCGCCCCCTGGCTCCTGCTCTCTGAGCGGAGCCGACTCAGCCTGAAACAGGACGTCTTGGGTAAAGACCCGGGCAGAGACTTGACGCCAATCTGTGTCCGTGCTCCTCGGCTGCTCCGCACAGTTGCCTCCTCCTCCTCGAAGTTGACCACAGTGCACGTCCTTTGCTCTACGTGGACAAAGGGACAGAAAGCGTCCGATTTCTTGGCTTTTTTCTCCGCTTTAAGTTTCGCATATCTCAGCTTGATTTCTGGCTCTCTGGGAGGAAACAGAGAAGATGGTCCAGAGCAAGTTCGTCTTTTTTTCTTCCGTCTTGTGGTGTTTTTTTTGTTTGCTGGTGACGCCTTGAGGTTCTGCTGTTTCTGTTTGGTTCCTCTTAACCTTTTTGTTGTTGTGAGCGGCTTCTTAGCCGGGCTCGTAGGTTTCCCGCGAGGTGGCGGTGACGTCCTCTCCGTCAGAGCGTCCACATCTGACTCGTGTGAGCTACTCGCTCTCTGTGACTCGTTTGGTGGTGAGAGGGACTCGTCAACCTCTGGGCTGGACAACCTTGCCGTGTAATCCATCATATCGTCAGAATCGCAGCTTTCATTGTAAATTCCCACTGCGTCATTTTTGGCCTGTCTCCTCAGACTGTACCGGGACGCCGCGCAGGAAAACTGCGGTGTCTCAGACACAGGTTTTCTGATTCTGGTGCTACGCCGCACTTTTTTAGCTGGAGCTTTTTCTCTTCCACTCTGAGGCGATGTGTCGCTCATGTCACTCTTTTTACAAGGGACAGTTTTCTTGCGAGAAAAGCTGCGGCTTCTTTTCCTGCAGTTAGTGACGGAGACTTCAATGACGTCGCTGTCGTCGCTGGAAACATTGAGAGATTGGACGCGGTTGCCATAAACGGAGCCGAGGTCCGACAGGAGGACGACGGGCCTGGTGTGATGAACGGGGATGTCCACTGAGCTGTCCGACGAGTCGTCTGAATACGAGCTGTCGGCACTGGGGGAGCTCAGAGGCTGAGGAAGGTGACAGCAGTCTCGCCCTCCCCCCAGCGAGGACACAGGCGGCGACAGAGGCTCCACGATGTGTCTCACACTGTCCTGGATGAAGGAGCTACATAAGAGCGGCTCCTTTGCAGAGGAAACAAGGAAAATAACATCAGAGCTGCTGTCGCTCTCCTCCGCGCCGCTGCTTTCAGGAGCGGGGCCGCCACTCCGGTCAGGACCGTAGAAACCCTGATGCCACAGGTTGCCGTGAACTCCATCATGGTATAAATCCAGACCCGGAGTAATTGACGAGTTCATGTAGCCGGTCAAAGCCTCAGGGCGCTGGTCCATGTCTCTGCAGTGGACGGCGGCGGGAGCAGGTGCCGCTGAGAGAGAGTTAAAAGAGGACGACGAGGCTCTGGATCGAAACGAGGACACTGTGATGTCCGCGCTGCAGCCTGCTGGACGCCGATGGTACCACTCCGGCTTCTTCACCAGGTCCATGGCTTCAGTGTGGCTGCGGGTCAGGGGTTTGTAGCTCTTTGACAGGTCCATGGCCACAAGGGATGGATCCTGTGAGGACACTTCCATCACTGCAACACAAGAGGACACTTCCATCACTGCAACACAGACATTAGCTTTACTGTGACCAATCTAAAATTATACTTTGATATATCTGTACACAGGACACGTCGCCAGTCCATCGCAACAACCACTCACTCTCACATTAGAGCGTCCAATTCTGTGGTAACAAGAACAAGCAAACTCCTCACAGGAAGGCCCTCGATTAACCCGGGATTTGCACAGGAGACCTTCTGCTGTGAGGCAACACTATGCCGCTCACTAGTTGTTAAAAAACAACTAGTGAGTGCTTTTTTATTCAAATAATAGTTGTTTCAGCTTCTTGAATGTGAATATTTCCTGGTTTCTTTGCTCCATATAAGAAAGAAATAATGGTATTTGAGAAACATTAATGTTCTCAATTAAGTGTTTATGATAATTGCTGGTTGCAGCTCTGTAAACTTGTGGCATAACCGTCCAATCAAAGTTGTTTTTTATTATTTTTTTCCTCCTAAGTCTTCTTTATATCACAGTATCTAAATGTACAAGTTAGCTACATTAACTATTTAATGTCTGGATTAACTGATCAGTAATAATAAGAATTAACGGTTAAGAGTTGGCGATTAGGTCAGGTATTCGAACAGGTAGGCCCCGGAAAATAATGCAATAAACGTGTAATAACATTTAAAAACAACACCAATTTTGGACAAGTGTACTTTTAATGTAAGGTAGGCTGTTGTGGTGTGTTGTGGACTTACGGCTACGATGCCAGCAGCGAGGTGGGTGTTCGATCCCCGGGGCGGAAGACTGTCACTGTCCTGCTGAAACAGCGCTGATAGCGGGGTTAGCTAACACACCATCACCACCTTATCATCGTCATCATCATCATCACTACCATCATCATCGTCATCATGACTGGATGTAAACAAAGACCGCGATGGCCCGCGCTCATGCTAGCTGGCTAGCAGCTAGCCTCAGTGTGGCTAAGCTAATTCCAGACGGAAACGACATTCGACGTCAACAACAACAAAAAATTAGAGGAAAACCGCGTTAAATTGACGCAAAACGTGTCGCGAGCTTCAGCGCGTGCTGCCGTTTTAAAGTTGTCATCATGGACAGAAAGACCTTCCTGTGCACTGTCAAGTCACACGGAAACAACATGGACGACACCGGAAAAGAAACACGCGCCTTCAAAATAAAAGCACCGCTTCTTTTGGCGTGTGTGGACCTGGAAGACTGCTGCTGTTTCCACAGAACAAGCTTTGTTGTGTTTATACAGTATGAAATGACCATTTAAATCCGTGCTCTCCATTCAATTCCAATGGGAAATATTGCCATAGAAAAGGTGTGTTTTGCAAAAACTGAACACTGAAAAACAGCCTGAATATTATAAAAAAAGGCATACAAAATGTGTGTGGCACCACAGACACGGACACATACATTTTTTTATTTTTTTATGTATTTATTAATAACACTTTAGTATTCAAACACAAAAAACAGTTAGTGAAAAAAGTGTTTAATTTTAAATATTATACAGCAGTGGGAGTGGCTTTACATATATATATATTTAAAAAAAATGTACAGAAACAGATAAAATATTATTAAAACATTTACATAAAAGTTTGACACGTGAATCATGAACTAAAAAAATATAAAAAAAAATATTGGTCCAGAGACCGACACATAAATGTTTTCTGAAACTGTGTTTTGTTTGTTTTTGCAAACATGCTGTTGTTGAGGTTAAAGTGTTTCACGTTGCGTTGAAGAGAAATGTTGCTGTTGCTATGGCGACGCCTGGTCCAGAACCTGACGAGTCAGTTGCAGGTTTTCTCTCAGTTCGTTCGTCTCTCCCTCCGCTTTGACTCTAATGAACTTGACCTCGCTGAACATGTCCTGGTATTTCTTTGTTGCGATTCTTTTGTCCTAAAATGTAATGCAGCTCTTTATTATTTAATTATTACTATTATTAATAACATACAAGCTTTTTTACCCACAAACTGAAAAATAAAATGATTTATCGAATATTTTTGCTCAAAAACACTCTTTACTGTTGAATCTCAGAATCTCAGAATCTCATTTGCTGCGTGATCAGCAGTTTTATTTTGGTGGGTGGTTCTCACCCTCTGTGCTGACTGCACTTCCTCCTTCAGAGACGTGACTTCCTGCTTCAGACACTCGACCTCACACTCCTTCACTCGCAGGGTGATCTGAAAAAATAAAAGACTTCATCATCATCATCTTCATCATGTCTTTAAAAAACACCAGTCTATGGGTGGATATAAAGAATAGCTCATGATTTGGCAGTCTGTCATTGGATGTATAGAATAGCTCATTATTTGGCAGTCAGTCTGTCTATTGATGTATAGAATAGCTCATTATTTGGCAGTCAGTCTGTTTATTGATGTATAGAATAGCTCATTATTTGGCAGCCAATCGGTTGGTGGATGTATAGATTAGCTCATTATTTTAATTTTTTTTTCACATTTTAACCTCCTCCTCCTCCACACAGAGTCTCACCTCCAGCTCATAGACGTCCATCCTCTGACTGAGTGGCAGCTCGTCATGTTTGGCCAGTGAACACAGTCTCGTGATCTCTGCTGCAAGATGACCACTCAGCTCCTGGACCAGAGATGAACACAACAACAACAACAACAACAATAACAACAACAACATGTCATTAGTTACTTTGAATGACATGTACAGTAATTTTCCTGTGGTCACCCGGCCTCTCACCTGGTTTCTGGACCTCAGGTCCTGGTTTTCCTGCTGACACTGGCATAGCGCTTTCCTCTCGGCTTCCAGAGCCTGAATCAGATGTCCGTTCTCCAGACACTTGAGAGAAAACTGCTGCGACAGGACCTGCAGCTCCCTCTGGTGGGAGGCCAGCTCCTCAAGCATCTCCTCCAACTCCGCGCTTACTTCATCGTTTTTTGACTGACACCTTTCCTGCATGTGGCGCTGCAGCTCCACACGGTGGGCGTTCTCTATGGCTGCAATTGCTGAGAGGAGAAGAACAGGACGATATATACATATATATATATATATGTATATATGAATAAATGCTGATGGCTGTGCTGACAGACCTGTTGCCGTGGCAGCGCTCTCCTCCTCCAGCAGTTGGTCTCTTTCCACCAGGAGGCGCTCCACCTCCTGTTGGTGTCGGCGCTGCAGCTCCTCGACGACCTTCATATGCGACTCCTCCATTGAGACCAATCCTCGCTGACAGGTGGCCTGCAGGTTGAGACACAGTGATAAGTGTTTGTGTCTTTGATGAGGATTGAAAATGATTTTAAAAATGATTAGAAAAATAAAACTGCACACCTTCAGCTTTTCCACCACCTTCCCATGCTGCTGCTGAACACAACTCATTTTCCCGTGGAACTCTTGGCTCAGCTCCTCCACCGTGACGGACAGAGACTCCTCCAGCTCCTTCACTCTTCTTCTCAGCTTTGAAACTTCCTCCGTCCCAAGGTTTGGATCCGATTCCTTTCCATCGGACACTTCTTGGTTCCCCAAAACTTGAATTTCCACCGACTCGTCCATCTCCTCTTCTGCTGTTTCAATTTCATCCCCGGAATGATCTGCATCACCGTTTACCTCTGGAATGTGTGATTCTACATCCTGATCTGATGCTTGTTGACCTCCTAGATCCGACAGTCTCTCTCTCAGCTCCTTGTTCTCCTCCATGAGTCTGACGCAGCTGCTGCAGTTGAGAAGTTTCTGCTCGGTTTCTTGAAGCTCTTTTTCACACACTGACTGAAGCTGGTTAAGATAACAGCAGTACAGAGCTTCAGTGGCCGCCGAGTGAACCAAACCAAAGCACAGACTCTCAGAAAGGTAGGAATCTTTGAGCTGTTGAGTGATGAGCCGGAGTTCCTCAGAGGCAGAGGAGCTGACGGACGAGGCCACGAGGTTAAGCAAAGACATATTCACATGCGCGGTTACTCTGAAACGTTCACTGTGCCTCTGCTGGGTCATAAAACCAAAGATCTTGCTTCCGTTCATGTCTTTGGTTTCCATCTCAGTCACACTTGCTGTACTCAAAACAAGATCCAGATCTTTCAAACCTTCCTTCCCATCGTCCGTGCATGAACCTATCGCTGGACGCAGACCATGTCCTAAAAGCAGCATCTGTCTCTCCACGACCATACGCTCCGACACCTCTCTGAGAAGAACTTCACCAGAGTTTTCCTTGCTCGTTTCTGATGTGCTGGTCTGCAGTTCGTTGAGAACTGAACTCCAGAACTTTTCCTCCCAAATTAGCTGACTCACTGCTGCGGGAATCGTCTCCTCGTTCTCTCTCCGTTTCCCAAAATCCAACTTGTCAATGACCTCCAAGAACCTCTCCAATGCTTCCACCCTCAGCACCATCCCATCCATCACATGCTGGATCCTGTCCTCACCTGAAACTTGTCTCTTTTCTCTACCTACCCTCTCATCCTCCTTCAACGCCTGCTTCAACCTTGCGATGTCAGCCTCCGCCTCCACAGATCTCAGCTGACAAAGTCTCTCAGCCTCCTTCAGCTCGGCGTTGTGGGCCTCCAGCTGCCTGCACTTTGTTTCCGACTGGAGGAGCTGCCTCTCCAGCTCCATCATCTTCTCTTCTGTGGCCTCAAAACACCGCCGCAGGTATCCGTCTGCCTTCTGCTCACTTTTGTCCTTTCCCGCTCCTCCTGTTTCTTGTGGGACATTGAGCTGCAGCAGCTCCTTCTCCCTCAGACTCTCCTTCAGAGCCGTGATGAGCGTCTGTGCCTCCAGGAGCTCCTTGTTCTTCAAGCTCAGCTCCTGATCCAGATCCTCTGCCCTCATCTGTTCTCCTTGCTCCACCTCTGGAAGGTGATGTGGTTCAGTGTAGCGGCTGCTCAGCTCTGCTCGCAGCCTCGCTATCTCGCGGTCTGCCTCCGTCAGCTGGTTGAGCATCTCCTGGTTGCGTTGGTTGAGAGCCTCATTCTGGCTGGAGAGGACCTCCACCTCTGTGGAGAGCCTGCTCACCATTGCCTGGTCCGGAGGAATGTGCTGCTCTGCGAGGCAGGCGGTCAAAGGTGTCTTCTCGTCTTGTGCTTCTGAGGTCAACAGTCCACCGTCTCCTCCGTCCAGCAGCTTCAGTGTGGTTACACCTTCTTTAAGTTCCTGGAAGTCACCGCCTGGGTCTTGCAGCCAGGTGGCAGGTGTAAGCTCAGGTGTGGATGAAGGTGCTTCACATCCGAGTTGCTCCTGCGTGTCCTGCTGCTGTGAAATATCTCCACTCTCTACGCGGTTCTTTCCTCCAGGACTCTCTGCCTGGTTGTTAAACGACTCAGACTGCAGTGGAGGATCCAGCTGAGACAAGAAAATGAGAGAGAGGGACGAGGAGGTTCAGCAAACACATGTTTGAAAATCACTCACAGATTTCAAGGAACCAAAGATAAAGATGGATTTTGCTCTACCGACGTGAGCAGCTCACGGGTCTCCAGCTCCAGCCTGCGAAGCTCCGACTCGGACAGCTGAGCCTTCAGATCCTCAACCTACAACAACACAAAAACACCAACTCAATTTATAACATTATTGGTGTGTTACCACCTCCCTATAAGATGAAAAGACGAAAATATAAGATAAAAAGATGAGATTATGAGATAGACAGTGCAAATTATGACTTCTTGTCCAGTAATTATGACTTTTTAAACTCATAATTACAACTTCTCATAATTTAGATTTATTAATCACATATTTTGGACTATTGTCCCACCGTTTAGTTCATCATTTTATATATTTATATATAATCAAATTATCATAATTTGAGAGAAATTTGAATGTCTATCTCCACACCCACAATTATCATGATGTTTTATGTCACGATTAGTGATAATATTGTATAATTTTAACTTTGAATGCCGTATTTATTTATATAATTTCAATTTCTTATCTCATAATTTCTATTTTTTTTAATCCCATAATTGACTTTTTATCTCATAAACTGCCTTTATCACACCGTTTGTACTTCTTTTCCCATAATTGTGACCTTTTAGCTCATAATCTGGATTTACTCTAGTACGCTACACTAAATTTTAGTGATAATATCGTATATTGTTCCATCACTGTCCAGCACTCACCCGCTCCCTGCAGCTGTTCAGCAGCCTCTCCATGTCCACAGTGTCCTTGTCTTCAGTCAACAGTCGGACTCGTCTGTCCAGCCTGAACTCACTCCTCTCCACCTTCCTCCAGCACTCCTCCATCTCCTCCTCCACCCTCTGCTGTGATCTTGGACTAAGAGTTCTGACGATCCCGCCGCCACCGTCGTCCGGTGTCACAGCTCCAACCTCTTCCCAGCTCAGAGAAACGCCCAGCATGTTCTTGTACCGCCTCCTCCTCTCCTGCCTCCTCCTCCTCCTCTCCAGGTCTCCCAGCTCCAGTGAGAGTGGAGCGCTAATCCTCGGACGGTCGGTCTCCAGTGTCGGCTTCTTCCGGGGTCTGAACTCGGCCCAGTCGAAGGTTCTGTAGCGTCCCTCCCGTCGTCTCTCCGTCACACTCCTGGGTTTGGGTTGAGGACGTCTCTCTGAGAGGACGTCAGAGGAACGGGAGTCCTGAGTCACATCTGGTTTGGGGAGAACTTCAGATGGACTGTGGGTGTGAAGGTGGCGGCCGGGTGAACTATGAGCGATAAGATTAAAGAGACAATGAGGGAGTTTGTATGAAAGAAGCTTCTCTGATGTTCATATACACCGTTTTTATTTGGTATGTATTTAAAAAATATAAAAAATTCACCTGCAGGCAAAAACTGAAGTTTTATTAAAGTTTTATTAAATTTTATTAAAGTTCAAATAAAAAATGAAAAACTCCTGAGCAACTAAAAATGATAAAAGTGCAAATTATGACTTCTCCCAAAAAAATTTTTATTTATTTTAAATTTCTTGTCTCATAATATCTTTAAATTTGAATCCCACAATTATGACTTTTTATCTCATAATTCCGAGTTATCTCATAATTTTAACTTTTTATCACATCATTTCAACCTTTTGAGCCCTTAATTACGAATTTGATCTCATTATTTTGAGTTTTTATCCAATAACCATGACTTTTTAATCACACAAATTCCAATTTGACTCATATTTATGACTCTTACGTCATCATTTTGATGGTTTAATCCCATAGTTATGACTTTCAAATCATTTTGATTTACCCCAGATTTTAATTTTAAAAACAGGTTTCCATAGATTTGCCCTTAATGTGAACATCATATTACATTTCGATTAGACACATGGATTAAGACATTTTCACTGTAGTTTACCTGGTGACGTCAGGAGCATTAGCCGGGTGAACGTTCCTCGTCAGAGACTGGATCCAGTTCTTGCGTATTCCTGCCGTCATGGCCGACAGCGTGTACACAGCCTCTGGGGTCTGTGACACGTTCAAAGGTTAGTGAAAATGTAACGCGGGAGAATAAACTTCACATGTTTTAGTGTTGTTAAAAAGTCTCACGTGGATCTGAAAGCCGTAGTTCCTCTGCACGTCGTACTCACACACATGAAAACACATGGTCAGGTCGATTTCTCCTTCCAGATCTGAAGACTGGAAAGCGGAAGAAAAGCAGAAAATATCAAAGAAAACACAGAAATAGCATTTTCTTAAACAGTAAAACAACAAACGTGTCAGTACCTCCTCTGTGACCGAGTCCTTGTAGTATCTCAGTGTGTCGGTCGACAGCACAAACCAGTATTTCTTCCACTAGAGGGCAGCAAAGGACTTGTGAAAGGTACAGACTGTAGCGGCTGAACAAAAAAACTAAAAATCATTTTAAATTTAAAATTACCTGGTTGTTTTTATCCAGTTTCACCATCCAGCCTTTCTTAAAGTTTAACAGATCTGGCTGCAAACACAATAAAACACATTTATTCTTCACACAAAAACCTGAGTTTAAAGAAATTAGAGAATTTATTTGCATTAATTACAAATCATATACAAGCCAACTCATTGATCAGTGTGATTGTTTGGATGATTTTCATCCTGTTTGAGGTTTGTAGCAGCTTTGTTTTTTTCTTAAAAAAACACCAACTGCCCCTAAAGTCATAGATTTGGCCACAATGTTTAACACATTTTTAATTTAGCACATTTAACATCCGGATTCATACGTCGCTGGGTCGTAACACTCTGTGTAAGTAAATCACTGCCTTTTACTCGTATTACTGGCCTTTTAAAAAGGAATTTCAATGTGTAAAAAGTGAGTAAATGAGGTATAATCTGTCAAAAACACAACCCTCGTGCATGAAATCAACTCATTCTGAGGAAGAAACAACCTCTGAGCTGCACAGCAGGACCTATACTCAATAATAGGCAATACAACGCTGTATTTTAATGGTTGTATTGCATTTTAATAGGAATTTCAATGTGTAAAAAGTGAGTAAATGAGTTATAATCTGTCAAATAAAATAAAATACAAGTTTTTAGGCAACAGCTTTAAGATGGGGGCTGTAAATAATGTTTGTCAAGTAAAACATTGTCTTGTGCTTGTTTTATTGGCTTTTTCATGGGAATTTCAATGGGTAAAAGGGAGTAAATGAGCTGTGAAATACAAGCCTCACGTATGATATCAAATCATTTTTATTGACCTCTGTTTCCCCCCTGTGAGCTGCGTCATAAACAGACTGTGAAGTGAAAAGTGTCGCTGTCTCACCGTCATGACCACGTCGGACGTCCTGCGCTCCAGGGCTCGTCTGTGGGGAGGGGGAGCGCCGAGCCGGGCCGAGTCTCCACAGGACCGCAGCGTCTGTGGAGACAAAGAAAAATGTCTGAATCCTTGGCAGGATTAAAGCAAAGACTAAATTATGAGATGAAAAGTGAAAATTATGACTTCTCATCATTTTGACTTTTCTCATCATTTTGACTTTTCTCATCATTTCGACTTTTTATTGCAATAATTTTGTCTTTTTAGCTCATAATTTAAATATTTTTAATACCATAACTATGACCTTTTATCTCCTAATTTCAACCCTTTAATGCAATAATTTTGACTTCTTATCTCATGGTATAAAAATGAATTTACACATTTCACATTTCCACTACAAAGACGACCCAGTTTTGATAAACATTTGTCGTAGCAGCGGTGAAATGTTCCTTTAAAATAAAAAAAAAGGCAGCAGCTCTCTCTGCCCTGCATTCCTTCAGCCTCTCTGAACCCTGAACCCCTGCTGCGGAGCACAGCGGGAGTCCGGCAGGCTTTTTCTCCACCACCACCACCACCACCACCACCACCATCATCATCATCACATCACCACCAGTGTGCACCGCATCACCACGGACGACTGGATCTTTGGCCGTGGAATACATGGCAGGGCGAAAAAAGGGGCAAAAGGCAACACAATCACGGATACTCCGTGTGTTACATTTCTAAATGATGATCACGTCGCTTCACGCTTCAGCGTCTCTGGATTCAAACGTCACTAAAACCAAACAAGCTTTTTTGTCCATTTGAGACTCTGCTGTTGAAAAGATTCATTCTTCCCTCTTACGTAACGAACACAGCGCAGGCTGAGCCCGTGTCTGTGTCCGGTGAAGAGTCTTGGGAATCTGTGGAACCTTAATGAACTCTGACTCCTCTGACCTTCTTTCTCCTGGCGACTAAAACAAACACACCCACAGGCACATGAATCATCTCATGAGATGAAATAAAAAACACAAAAAAGAGAGAGAGAGAGAGGGAAAAAAAGGCAACTCTTTGGCTGAGCTTTATTTAACCTCGCGTTAGTCAAATTAAGTCATTTTGAAGCACAAATACTCTATTCAGCCAAAAGGCAGGACCTGAACGCATCAGCATGCAGCATTTCACTGCTTTTATTGTGCTTTTTACAGGAATTCCAATGGGTAAAGAGGAAGTGAGTGGGTCATAATCTGTCAAACACAACTCTAATGAATGATATCATGTCATTTTGAGGTAGAAACAACATTTTTGGCTGAAAAATAGGTGCTTTAATCATTTTTGGCGAGTAAAAACTGAATTCAACTAGTTCAATTGGAGCTGTACAAGACTTTCAATGGGTTAAAAGGGAAGATAATGGGTCAAAAACTGTAAAAAGTGGGACATAATCTGTCAAATACAACTCTTATTCATAAAACCAAGTCATTCTGAAGCAAAAATGAAAAACAATTCAGGCTCGACCTGTACTCCTCAAACGTTGCATTTGACAGATTTGTACAGGCCTTTTATAGGAATTTCAATGATATAGTGAGTGAATTAGAACCTTAAAAATACAACTCTTATGAACCAAGCAAAGTCATTGTGAGGCAGACACAATGTTTAGACTCAAAGTTGGGGGCTGAAAATCTGCACTAGACTGGTCGTATTGGTATTTGGGGGCATTTCAATGGGTAAAACTACACCGTGGGCTGTTGTTGCTTTCCGTTTGTGATGTGACGGAGGAGCTGACGAAGCCCTGCAGAGGACGAGCGGTCACATGTTTGTGCAGAAAAGCTCGTAAAAAGACTTTGCAGCGTCTCTGGAAGGATTACACCACGTCTCGTACAAGTTCTCAGGAATCCTCCCAGAGCCAGGAGCAGGAGGAGGGAAGGCCTGCAGGGCACAGATGTCACCAACACTGACACAAGCCTCGACACGGCCGCGCCAACTCTTCTGCACGCTTTCATCATCATCACCTGCTTGTCAGCGCTCGCTCTCCATGGACCGGGCGGAGAGTTTCAGAGGAGTTTGCTCTCAGTTTCCTTGCAGCCGTGACGTCGTTTCTCCTGCTGCAGAACACCTGGTTTGTGCTGAGTCATGTTTAAAGCAGTCCATCCATTATCTACCGCTTTATCCTTCACCGGAGGGTCGCGGGGGGGGTGCTGTGCCAATCTCAGCTGACATAGGGCGATAGGCGGTAGTCCATCACAGGGCCACACATAGAGACAAACAACCACTCTCACATTCACACCTACGGCCACGTTATAGTGACCGCATGACTCGACTCCACTAGGGGTTCTTTTCTTCTCCATCAGTGATAGAACCTGGTGTATTTTTTATTTCCTGCTCTGACGAGGTTCAGCTGAGCCGATACTAAAATGTGACGTCAACTGACTGCCGGTGTCTGATTCGTCAGAGAGTCGCCACTGAAGGATCATGAGCGTGACATCCGACGCAAGAATCAAAGCCAACAATGTCCAACTGTAGATCAGTTAAAAAGACTTAAAATCCTACTTAAAGCTACTTAAAGTTCCAAAATCGACTTAAAGTTCACTTATGGTGTAATTCGAACGGCCCTACTCGCCACGGCACGGTTTAAGTAGTGTTTCCACTAGCATGGTAACCTGGTACCAAGTACTATTTTTGGTACCTGCTGCGGCAAGGTTCCAAAAGTGTGCCGAGTAGGTAACTATGCGATGATTGGTCAGACTGCCGTCACAGGAAGAGACGTCCCACACATAAATCAAGCCGAACTGTAGATCAGTTAAAACTTTTTAACAATCCTAAAAACGTGGGTTAATCTCCAACAATTACCAGGGAAATCTCAATATTTAATAGAGGATGTTTTCAAACATCTCATAATTCGCTGTGACCCAATGTGGCATTCATAGTGACTTTATTTTGAAATCCCGGGAGTAAAGGGAAGTTGTTTCTGCACGGCTCTCAAGCTTCTAAAATTGAGTGGATGAATGGATGAAGTTGTGTATCATGTGATCACCTCCTCCTCCTCCTGCTGCTGCTGCTCTCTGGCGCCCCTGCTGGACACGGCGTCGCCTTCTCCCCGCTCTGTCGTCTCCGATCCCAGAATCCTCTCTGCTCTGCTGCCACGGCTGGAAAACACAGACGGAGCATTGTCTGTAAAACACACGGGTCATCTGACCTCTGACCTCTGCTGACACCAGGGTTGAATTAGTGATCACGTGACACTGAATTTAAATACTCAGGACATGATACCTCTCAGGGTCATTTGAGTTTACGTTTAGATTTGAGCGTTTACACACAGGCTGTCTGGCCCGTGGGTCTGTAAAGGGTCTGAAGGGACCATTTGGCCCTCGGGAATCTCTAAAAAAAAGTTTGGACTCCCCTGCACTGCAGCAATACGCTGCAACAATGGACTCAGGCATTTCTCGTATGTTTTGGATGCATTTGGTTCGAGACCTACGTTTTAGGCGGACCAGAGTTCACTTCTTTGGTGGAGATCAGAGTTCGGTTGCACATTCGCACGTCCACAAACGAACCGGACTTTCCGAGCAAACCAACTAGGATTCGAATGAGCGGAGCTGGTGTGAATACGACATAAAACTTTCTGGACGTGAAGAATATTTCACCATTTATTTGAGCGGAAGAACGTTTGACTGTAGAATCTGAAGAGCAGACGAGTTTCAGTGGATTCTTCATCTCCTCTCTCTCTCTCTGACAGGCACCACTGAGGTCCTGAGAAACAATGCCGCAGATATCTAATTACAGCAGCGTTGTGGAATTTCTGGCCTTATTTGGAGGGTGGGTGTCTGGCCTGTGTGTGTGTGTGTTTTTGTAGTTTTGTTTCCCAAAAAGGGAAGAAAAAAGTGCAATGTTTTCTCCACACGTGAGCAGTTTACACGCTGCCAGGGCACAAACTGGGAGGGTTCAAATATAAAAATAGTAGCAGCCAGAGCTCTAATGGAGGGTTAGAGCACGAGCCTTTGATCCGGCGTTTAGCCGTGTGTGATGGCTGTGGGGAGGGGGAGCTCAGAGGCATTGGATGTCCTTTGTGCTAATTGCTTGCACATTTTACTCCGCTTTCCTTTTTTGCCAAGGCCTCTTTTAAAACGCTGCCCACAGATTACACGCAAACATACGTACATGCAGAAAATAAACTCCAGATTTCTGCCAAACACATTCTACAGAGTGCTTGTTTACGCACACTGTCATCGTCAGACTTAGCTGGAGATGTACGATCTGTGGCCTGGTTCTTCTCTGACCTTCTCTCCCGGCTCTGGTTCCTGTTGTTTGACTCGGTGAGGCGGTCGTCGGCGCCGGTGTCCGCGTTCCCATCGGTTGACAAAGAGTCCAGACGTGGGCTCCTGAAAGTGCCGACGCCCCCCTGGGTCAGAGAGTCCACTGGAGCCACAGAGGTGGACGTGTTGTTTCCTGTACGTGGAAACAAACGCAGAGAAGTCAGGGACGACACAGATGTCACACACTCAAGCGTCCGCTCATCGTTTCAGGTCAGGCCGGGGCCGGTTAAGTGGAAAAATAAAAGTGTCCGTTTCGAGGCAGAACAGTATATAAAATCACAAAAAAATAAACATTTACGAGGCAAAATACAGACAAAGGAAACAGAATCACACATTAAATCAAAGTTTCCAGTGCGTGGAAAGAAACGCAGAGAATTCGGGGAGGACACGGACGTCACAGCAGCCATGGAACTTCTAGTATGGTCAGGTGAGGGTCGCTCGAGTGGAAAAGCTCTTACAGTTTTGGTTAAAATGGCATTTTTTCAGTGCGATGAAGGTATTTTATTTATTTTATATTGTGATGGTTAAGGTTTGCATTATGTCAATGAATGCGCCTTGAGATAATGGATGTTGTGATTTGGCACTATACAAATCAAATTGAACTCAATTGAATTGAATGGCGTCACCGTGAATGCTATCAGTGTGTGTGTGTGTGTGTGTGTGTTCCTGGAAAAGCGAGAGTTAAAAGCTGTTGTTTAAAGTGTGTGAACATCTGCGCAGTGGTAGGAGGATTCTGCACAGGGACAGGAAACGGCTCTGTGTGTGTGTGTGTGTGTGTGTGCCACCTGCAGGGTTCTGCTCCAGGCCCGGGGCAGTGTCCGCTGTGACAGTCCACATGGGGCTCACGTCCGGTTCCCTGCCCCGCTGCTCCTCCTGCCACCGACCACGAGCGGACTCTGCTGGGTCGGGTGCAGCCATCTTTGCTGGACTGGGTTCCTCATGTTTTGGAAAAACAATATAAATATAATATAGGTTTTTTTGTGTGTGTGTGTGTGAGAGAGAGATTTCTTTATGTTTGTCATCAACACTGACCTCATCAGGACCGTTAACCTGGTCCTGATGAGGCAGAACCTCATTATCTGAGGTTAACTGTTTAAGTTTAGGCCTAATGTTTGAATTATGGTTATGGTTAAAGTTAGGGTTAGACTAAGTCTGGGCTATATGTGGACATTATACGACGACATGAGACAAGTTATGGTCTCAGACTTTGGACGTCGTCATAATATCGTGATAAAGTAACTGTGATGACTTTTCCTTGGTTTATAAATAAATATAGACTAAATATTATGGATTATCATAATATATTGATTAAAAACCATTGTTTTACCTGAGAGGTAACAGGCTCTACTTTGCGTTTCTTCTTCTGGTTCTGCTTGTTTGTCCGCAGGTACACCACCAGCTGTTCGCTCCACCTGGTGGTGAAAGACAGAAACGGCAGAAATCATTAATCAAACAATTTGGATACAAAGACACGTCGCCACTAACTTTTTTTAATCTCTCTCCTTACATCCATTCAGGAGCACTAGCTTATTCAGCACTGCTGCTAAAATATCACACAATCACAAAAGTGGCACCAAGTTCTACCGAAGAAGAGCAGAAACTAGTCTGAGACGATTAAACTCGCCAGGAACGCGTTTACAGACGTTAGAAATCGAGAGAGAAGCAGAAGCTCATTTTCACATAGACTTCTAGATTTCTCAGAACCAAAATAACCAGCTCCAACTGTTTCCTCCTCTTTGGCACTCTTCCCTTGGGGTACCAGAGTAAAATGGGACAGTGCAGTTGGACTGGCTCCACCCACGACAATCGGCTGATTGGGCGACAGAAAATCGTTGCTACCGGTGTTTCTTCAACGCCACGTAGTCTATTCTCGTACAAAGTTTGACGTCTCGTTGAGACAAACGGCCACAAAGCGAGCTGCTGGACGTCCTCCATGTCCAACCATGTCTTTATAGTCCTAGCTTTGTGGACTGGGACACAGTCGTGTTGGAACAGAAAAGGAACTTCCTCAAACATCTGACACATAGCTTTGTCCAAAACGTCTCTGTGGGCTGAATTGTCCTTCACTGGAGCACAAATCCTGATTCCTAAATACCTAAATTCAACACCAGGTGCAGACAAATATCGTGTTTATATATATACACTCACCCATGAATGATCTCTTTGTTGTCTCCACGGATGAATATTTCCTGCTCTGCTGTGATGATGCAAAGCGCGTTTCTCTGACCCGTCCTGGGTTCAGCGTCCACGATGTCTGTACACAGATTCAAGTTCACGGTCCCCTGAGGCAAAGTGCTCCGCTAGGACACAACAGCACAGTTATTCTCATGGCAGTGGAAGAAGGAGAACAAGAAGACGAACAAGGACAAGGACAAGGACAAGAACAAGGACAAGAACAAGGACAAGAACAAGAACAAGAACAAGAACAAGGACAAGAACCAAAACCAGAACAAAACAGGAACAAGAACACTTTTGAACCCTTTTTTTCACAATTAATCAACATTAATCAATTCATTCACTCACTCACACAAAACTAAAAATTGATCTTTAGTGCACCATCCTCAGCCACTGAGCACAGGACCTGTTTGATGCCCCACACAGTCAGTTTGTAAAATGCGTGCTCTATCCTGAGCCTGGCTTTTCCAGACTGCCAGTTTAGCAGTGGCCAGCAAAAAATTGATGAGCGCCATTGTTTGTCTTTTTTTCACAGTGTACTTTAGTCCAAACACAAAGAGGGAGGCAGAAAAAAACTCCCCCAGAGCCTCTACCCACCCGTGTAGCAACTTAAGTAGATCTGTGAGACGAGGACATGAAATCACCAAGTGCTCTACTGTTTCCGTCCTCCCACAAGAAGGACACCCCTCCCCAGTGCTGGGATCCAGGCGAGCTCTGTATCTGTTTGTAGCTATAATTCCATGTATAATCCTCCACTGGAGGTCAGCCATCCGTTTTTCAACAGGAGGCTTATACAGGAGCCGCCAACAGCCTCTAGGGGAAGCATCCTTGCCAAAGACCTCAGTCCATTTTGTCTCTTTGAGATCTGACAGAGAGCCAAAGTTCAGGACTTTTACACAGCTTAGGTAGAGTTGTTTTGAGTTGAGAGTTTATGGGCCTTTGTTTGGAGCATAAACATTTATAAAAGTAAAACAGAAACCTTACATTTCTGCCTTTACTGAGAGGATCCTCCCCTTTAAAACTTCTGTGCTATTCAAAACATTTACATTTGCAAAGTGCAATAACTGATGCTTCAGTCACTTTGTTTACACAAACACAGGACAATCACTTCTCTCTTTTAAAGTGCCTTCTTTATTCTGTTTTTACACCGGTCTTGCTGCTATATTTGGTTATCTCATGTTAATTTATACATAGTCATAGTTTTCTGGAAAAAATGTAAACATTTCTTATTCTTATTTTATTGTTAATATTTCTATTTTCTCTTTTAAAATTGTTATTTATATATTTGTATTTTGCACCAAGGGAGTGGCACCCAAATTTCGTTGTCCACAAAATAACGACAATAAAGGCTATTCTGATTCTGATAAAAAACATTTACATTTACTGATGGGGAGAATAGAACTGCTACACCTGCGCTGATGTTAGAGCCGTGACTGAGCACGATCTGTCCCCCCCACCATAAGTTTCATTCACACTATCACTGTGTGTTTCTTGAGGGAAAATTACATCCAGTTTTTTCTGTCTCGCTACCTCAGCAATTAAAGCTCTCTTCTGTAAGTTTCTACCCACATTTATGTTTAAAGAGGCCACCTTTAAAATGTGCATAGAAGAGCGTGAGAGTGTGGACACCAAGATGACACAAGAAAGAACCAGACAAAGATGAAACACCCAGTGTTGTATGGTCATTTTTGTATTTCTTTAGATTTTTTTCGCTCTTTTCTGTACAGTTATGCCTAACTCCTTTCTAACTGTAGTGATGTACCTCTTTAAACGGAAGCGTCTCCGTTCATCAAGGAGGTCAAGACCAACGACTCTTTGTAGAGTGTTCACTGTTTCAATGAATCAGGAAAATATTCAAAAACACTAGCTGCTTTACCGAAAGTATCATCCAGAAAAAGATTAATCTCATTTAGTGAGTATAATTCAGCACTATCTGTTATACTTTCAGTCACAGAAGCACCATCCGAGTCACAGTCCAAATCCACACTGTTAATGCTTGAATCCTCTTTAACCAGCTCTGTTACTTTCTGACTCTCAGCAGCCAACGCCACCTCCAGTCCTGCTCTCACACAGTCCAGAACAGAACCAGCAACAAGAACAAGAACAAGAACAAGAACAAAAACAAGAACAAGAACAAGAACCAGAACCAGAACACGAACACGAACAAAAAGAACAAGAACACGAACAAGAAGAACAAGAAGAACAAGAACAAGAACAAGAAGAACAAGAAGAACAAGAACAGTGAACAAGAAGAGCAAGAACAAGAGCACGAACAAGAAGAACAAGAACAGGAACCAGAACAAGAGCATGAACAAGAAGAACAAGAAAAACACGAACAAGAAGAACCCGGACAAGAAGAACAAGAACAAGAAGAACCCGGACAAGAAGAACAAGAAGAAGGAAGAAGAAGTTGTTTCATCAGGGACTGACCGTAACGATTAATCACTGACTTTTCAGATTTTTTAGCTCCTTAAAATCATTTCTAATTTTATGGACTACAGTCGTTCATGACACCGAGTGACTACCAGAACACAGACCAACGACAGTTCAACAGAAAACAGTTTGTGGTTATGGAGTGAAAAGAGATGACAGAATGAGGTTTGAGGTTGTGTGTGTGTGTGTGTGTGTGTATTAAAGGCTAAGCCTTAATCATCTGCTGAACAACATCTGGTCTAAAGATGGCCGCCCGATCCCAGCCCACACGTGTAAACACAGAACACTGATGCTTCACGTGCAAAAGTCTTGGGTTATCGCTTTAGCCCCAAGTTGAATTTAGAAAAAGTTTTCGCTTGTCTTAGCAGAGTTGTTGTCGTGGTTACATCTACATCCTGACGATGCATGTGGAGACGTCCTTTACTTTGCTACAATTTCTGAACAAACCCACGGCAACGGAAACATACACACTCAAAAAAGATAAAGATTTCCTCACCAGTTCATCGAGGGCGAAGCTCAGGCTGCCGTGTTCGTAGAGGATGAAGAAGCGTCGCTGCCACTTCTGACACACAAGAGATAACAAAATCAAAATGTGTTTTATTTCTTCTTCTTAATGAACGGAACGTCGCAAACACAGATATTAGTGTGGGAACTTCATCCACTTTCATTACCCTTGACCTCTGCATGGGGTTGTCAAAATCTGTCCCCTCGGGAGCCAAACACAGCCAGCCTCCGTACACAGGTTTTGCCTGAAAGAAAAACAAATGTCTATTTGTCATTTTTAAAAAGTTTTCCAGTAAAGACAGGCATCGCTCAAAGAAATGTCTTCATCCCCACAAAACTGCTGTAGACACTGTAGTACACATGCCGCGCCTGTACGTGGCGCTGTTGACACAGAATGAAGAGAGTCAGGGCGACGGAGGAAAAAAACATCAGCAGATTCACCTGGACTCAGTTTAAAGTGCGTTGGACTAAAAAGGTCTTAGAGTATATTGAAACACACTACGACATTTATACAACCTTTATTTGGGGCTCAATTGTTGTAACTTAAGTTTCCCTTAACTTTTCCCTTAACTGCAACTAATCAGGATGTTAACTTCAGCACCGTAACAGACTCCTACACTGAGGGAAAACTTTATCAGAAAGTTAATGAAAGCTGACGTAATGACGCAGGTCTGGACTAATGTCCGCTACAGCTCCAGTTTCCATACTGGTGAAAAGCACCAGGGGGCAGTAAAAGGATCAACGGTGCAGTTCTGGCACCATGTTGGCAGGCTTTTCCTGCCAAACACAGTATGACAGAGAGCTTGTTTTTTTACATCGTTTTTTTACACCGTTCACGAAGAACAAACCGAGCCAGAATAATAACATCGACAACAATCAGCGATTATTACGCACTGCAGCTTAAAGACAAAATGTTTTCTGAAAGGAGGGAGAAACGTGTTTTCTCCCTCCTGCGACTGTCGGGGTAAATACCATGTGTGGTGTTGGAAGGTTGAAATTACAGGGCACCGTGAGCGGGCAGGCAGCAGGACACAGACTAATAACATGTATGAAGTATGTCAGGCATGTAGAAAACTGTCACCACGATCACGTCCATGTGACAGAACCTGCAGGACCACAGCTCCACCACTGTTAGAGCGAAAAATATACAAGCCACAGCGGAGGAGGTAACCGATATTTGATATATTATTTAAAATAATCAACACTGGGACTGGACCCAAAAATCTACGGTGGCCTGGAAGTGCAAGCCATTATTACAATACATGACACAAGACACATAATATTTAACATACAAACTATTGAGACGAGGCTTGTGGAATGACATTAAAACATTTATTTCACTTTATAGAATTAATTCATTAATTAAGATCATGGCAAAAGTTTGATACAAGAAGCAGAAAAAAGTCAGTGGCTCCTATTTTGAAAGGAACCTAAACCTAAACTCACAATGAAACCACAACACATGGCTTCAAATTTATGTTTTTAAAAGTGTAACTGAAGTTTGTCTTTTTATTTCAAACAAAACGTCGAATATGTGCACTTTCTAACGTATTAAATAAACAAAAATAAAATGCAAAACACAAGATCGCGTAAATAAAATTTAACTGTGTTAGTTTAGTCTGAGTCAATTAACAGATTAACTGAGTTAAGATAAACTAACAATTAAAAAACACATGGCTTTGTAACATTTTTTTAAAATGTTTGTTAATTGACTGTACAGCTCGTTAATGGTGGTAGTTTTAGGTTTGAGTGTTGGTCGTTGCTGAATGAGTGCTACGAAAAAATCATTTTATTACAAACTAAACGTCGAATATTTGCAGTTTCTAACGAAAATAAAATGTCAAACACAATGTCATATAAATGAAATTACATTTAAATAATGTCAGTTTGGTCTTCATGAGGCTTCAGCCAAACAATCGACCGATTAACCGAGTTACAAAAATGAGAATAATGAAATGAGTAGTTAAACAGCACATGTTTTAAAAACTGTGAAGTTTGTTAAATGATAATTGTTTTTTAAACAGTAGTTGTTTGTTTGCGTTGTTTGGTCGTTAGTGGTAGTTGGTGTAGTTTGGACGGTACCTGCTGTTGGTCGTGTTCGTTGAGCAGATGAATTTCCCGGGATTTGAAGCAGTTCTGACATTTACTCTTGTTAAAAATATTCGCCTGGAATTTGTTGCAGGGGTTCGCGCCTTTTTCTCCGGACATGTTTGTTCTGTTAATCGTACTTTTCTTCTTTTCCTTCTTCTTCGTCGTCTTGTTCGTTTGTTCCGCGCTGAATGAATCCGCTTTGCGTCCTCGTCCTCCTCCTCTCTACGTCCACAACCAACATCTGTCAAACTCTGCTCTGTTGACGTCTGTCGTCATGGTCCGCGGTCACGTGCTCTAACCGCAGACCCCCCGCCCCCTCCCGCACTACTTCCGGCCAAACCCTACAAAATAAAACTTTCTAAAAATCAGTATTTCGCCGACGCGCGTATGAAAGAACTACTATAACAAAACATCAACATTATTTCATTTAAAAGCCCTAAAACTGCCGTAAATGCTCCATCATCGGCTGCAAACAGTGTTCTGATATGATATGCAGAGTGCATATAATTGTAGTTCCGGACATGGCCACAAGGTGGACCTACCGATGTAAGTAAATACAAGGTCAACTGCATGAGTAAGCTAGTAGAACCAGGGACACTGAACATGTAACACACGGTTATCATTATGCTCGTTCAATAAAGTTGAGCACAAGCTCATTGTGGATTCTACAACGTTTATGATTCAATTCATTAAACAACACATGGTACCAGGAGTAAAACTTCGTGTCAAGCCACCGAAATAACCGAGGATGGAGACGTTAAGGCCACCGGAGGGACTGAAACTCGTCGGAAATGTGGACAGCAATTGGCGGTCTTTCAAGCAACAATTCGAGCTGTACTTGTCTGCCACGGGCATGGACAACAAGTCAGGGCCAAGAAAGATTGCAATTCTGCTCACGGTCGCGGGTCCCCAAGCCATGGAAGTGTTCAATACGTTCGAGTTTGAGAGGGCTGATGACAAAGAAGACTACGGTAAAGTGATTGAGAAATTTGAAGCATACTGTTCCCCGAAAAAGAACATTGTATACGAGAGGTACGTGTTCCGATCACGAATGCAACAGGCAGGAGAGACATTTGATTGCTTTATGACTGATTTAAAACTGAAGGCACAGTCTTGTGGTTTTGGAGATCTTAAAGATTCCATGGTCCGCGATCAGATAGTTTACGGAATACTTGACAAAAAGACGAGGGAAAGGATGCTAAGAGATGATAAGCTAACTTTGGCTGAGGCTGAGAAGATATGCCATGCTAGTGAACTAGCACAACAGCATGCAAAGACGTTTGCAGACCCGAGTGCATCAGTCGTGCACGAGAGCGCTAAAGTTGCAGTCGTCAGAAATAAGATGAAAGGAAATGATCAACAGAAAACTAACAAAAACGCAAACGCAGCAAACTGCAAGCGATGTGGTGGGAAACATGAACCAATGCAATGCCCTGCGTATGGCAAAAGATGTGCAAAATGCAATGGAAAAAATCATTTCGCCAAACAGTGCCTGACTAAAGACAGATCAAAGCCAGTGAGGGTAGTTGAGGAAACAGACCTGGGTGAGACGTTCTTCATAGACATGGTGTCATGTGAAAATGTAAAGAAAGTGCAAGCCACAGAGGCACATAAAAGGCACACAGAGTGGCGTCACGAACAGGATGAAAACTGGATTGTTTCACTGCCAATAAATGGAGCTTTGGTAGCACTGAGAATTGACACGGGCGCACAAGCCAATCTGATCAGTATGACAGAAATCAGGGCTATGAAAGAAAAGCCGAAAATATTCAAGAAATCAGTGCAGCTGAAAGATTACAACGGAAAAGAAATAGAAAGCAAAGGTCAGTGCAGACTGAGAGTGACTGTGAAAAACAAACAATACAGTGTGCTGTTCTCGATAGTACCTGAGGGTCGTGAGTCACTGTTAGGAGGACTCACCTCAAAGAATCTGAATCTGGTGAGAAGAGTCTACCAAATCAGCTGTTCAGACGCTGTGAGGGCACACAACAGCACAGTTGACTCCATAGTGCAACGTTTTCCTGATGTATTTAAAGGACTGGGTTGCCTTCCCTACACATACACAATTCAATTGAAAGAGGATGCAGAACCAGTGATCCATGCTCCAAGGAGAATCCCAGCTCCACTTAGGGAGCGCCTCAAGAAAGAATTGGACAGAATGTGTGAGATGAATGTGATCACAAAGGTTGAGGAGCCTACGGAGTGGGTTAACTCTATGGTGTGTGTAGACAAAAAGAACAAAAACAAAGAACTGAGAATTTGCATGGACCCAGGAGATTTAAACAGGAACATAAAACGTGAGCACTACCAGATACCGAAACGTGAGGAAATTGCAAGTGAAATGGCAGGTGCTAAGTATTTTTCCAAGTTAGATGCAGCACAAGGATTCTGGCAAATCAAGCTAGATGACAAAAGCTCACGATACTGCACATTCAATACGCCTTACGGTCGATACAGATTCCTACGCATGCCTTTTGGCATAATCTCAGCATCAGAGATCTATCATCGTGCGATGGACAACATGCTTGAGGGCCTAGAAGGGGTACGTTGCTACATAGACGATGTGGTGATATGGGGGTCTACCCTACAAGAGCACAACGAGAGACTGGCGAAAGTCCTCCACAGGATATCTGATAATGGACTGAAATTGAATCGTGCAAAATGTCAGTTTGGCGTGCAAGAAGTGACATTCCTCGGAGACAAGCTGTCCTCTGAAGGAATTGAGCCTGATGAGAGAAAAATACAAGCGATCCTTAGCATGCCACGCCCCACAGACAAAAAAGGGGTACTCTGAATAATGGGGATGATCAACTTTATCGGCAAGTTTATACCAAACCTATCTGTGAAAACTTCAGCACTGAGGGAACTACTCCATGACTCCACAGAGTTCAAGTGGACAACAAGAAATGAACGAGAGTGGAATGCTCTCAAGGCTACTCTGACAAAGTCCCCTGTGCTAGCGTATTATGATCCAGAAAAGAGACAGAAGATTTCAACAGATGCGTCGAAAGATGGCCTGGGAGCTGTCCTCCTGCAGGCAGAAGGAGATAGCTGGCAGCCAGTTGCCTACGCTTCGCGGTCAATGACCAAAACTGAAACTAAATATGCTCAAATAGAGAAAGAATGTTTGGGATTGGCCTATGGGCTAGAAAAGTTTCACTGCTATGTCTATGGGCTTCCCTCTTTCACTGTCGAAACAGATCATCGCCCTCTGGTGTCGATCATCAAAAAGAATCTCAACGAGATGTCACCAAGGATCCAGCGACTCATCATGAAGCTGCAGAGGTATGATTTTGAGTTAATATACACTCCAGGCAAACACTTGGTGATAGCAGATACGCTGTCACGAGCGCCAGTGATGAGCGAGGCGAGCTCCACTGAGAAAGACATTGAAAATCACGTCAACATGATTGTTCAGTCACTGCCAGTATCTGATGTCAAAACAAAACAAGTACGTGATGAATTGGACAAAGACACAGAATTACAAACAGTAATGAAAAACATACTTACCGGATGGCCCAGGGGCTCCTGTCCAAAATACTTCAACATCAGAGCAGAACTAAGTGTGGCAAACGGACTATTACTGAGAGACAATAGACTTGTCATCCCACAGAGTCTTAGGCCAGAGATACTTAGACAGGGACACCTCGGAATTGAAAAATGCAAAAGGAGAGCCAGATGCTCAGTGTATTGGCCTGGCATTAATCAGGACATTGAAAACATGGCAGGAAAGTGTGAAACATGCAAAAAGTACCAGAGCAAACAGGCAAGGGAACCCATGATGATTCCAGATCTTCCCACTGCACCTTGGGAGAAAGTTGGAACTGACCTGTTTCATTGCAATGGAAAGGACTATTTGTTAGTGATTGATTACTACTCAAATTTCCCTGAAATTGCCCTGCTGTCCAGCACAAATGCCAGTACTGTCATTATGCATGTAAAATCCATATTTGCCCGGCATGGAATAGCAAAGACTGTAGTGAGTGACAATGGTCCATGTTACAACTGCAAAGAGTGGCAGCAGTTTGCGAGCCACTATGGCTTCAATCACGTCACCTCCAGTCCTCAGCATGCACAGGCAAATGGCAAAGCCGAAAAGGGAGTGCACATCATCAAACAGATTCTGAAAAAGGCCACAGACAGCAAGTCAGATCCTTACCTAGCTCTTCTAAGCTACAGAGCTGCACCGCTTGAATGTGGTTTATCCCCAGCAGAACTGTTAATGAATCGCAGATTACGCACAACCCTTCCCTGTTACACAGACATCAAGCCCAACACAGGGATACAGAAAAAGTTGGAGAACATGAAATGGAAACAAAAACAACGCTTCGACAAATCGACGAAACCCCTCAGTCCACTCGCCAAGGATGACATGGTACGAATCCAGGATCAAGATGCATGGAACAGGAAAGCAACTGTACTCCAGGAGGTCGGACCTAGATCCTACGAAGTGAAGACTGAGGAAGGACACGTGCTCAGAAGGAACCGCCGCAGCCTTCTAAAAACAAAAGAGACTTTTACAGAGACTGAAATTGATGCTGATGCAGTCAGTGCAAGCGCAGCATCAAATGATGACACTGATGGACATTCACAGGAGGACACAAGCAATGTTCAGTCGGAATTACCTGTCCTGAGAAGATCTGGGCGCCAGACAAAAAGACCTGATAGACTGGATTTGTAAGTGTATGGACTGAATATTGGTTCACTGTTAAAGAATAAAAACACAAACAAACAAACAAAAGAAAAAGAAAAGAAGGTGTACAAAAAAAAAGAAAGTAAGAAAAGAGTACACATAAAAAAAAAAAAGTTTGTGTTTCTTGTTTTAAAAAAAAAAAAAAGGTTGTTTAAAACTGTTAATGTATTGCTCAATGTTGGAAGTAAGTATTTGTGTGTTGAGCAATGTTTAAAGTAAGTATCAGTATGTTGATCAAGGTTTGAAGTAAGTATCAATGTTATTAAATCCTGAGAAGGGGGGATGTTCTGATATGATATGCAGAGTGCATATAATTGTAGTTCCGGACATGGCCACAAGGTGGACCTACCGATGTAAGTAAATACAAGGTCAACTGCATGAGTAAGCTAGTAGAACCAGGGACACTGAACATGTAACACACGGTTATCATTATGCTCGTTCAATAAAATTGAGCACAAGCTCATTGTGGATTCTACAACGTTTATGATTCAATTCATTAAACAACACAAACAGGACATCGTGGAAACGGTGGTGGAGAGGAGGATGCTGAATAAACTTTTTTCCATCATGGATAACCCCGATCATCCTCTCCACCACACCCTCCAGGCCCAGGAGAGCACATTCTCCTTTCAGGAAGTCATTCCTGCCATCAGCCATCAGGACTTACAATAACTCTCTGTAAAAAAAAAAAAAAAGTATTAGTATTGCACTATTTTTTCCCACTGTTGCAAATTTTACATTTTATGTTTACATTACATTTCACATTTTATGTTTATAATATTCTTTTTGTATTGTATTGCTGCTATGTTAAAACAATTTCCCCTTGGGGATGAATAAAGTATTTCTATTCTATTCTAAAATTGTTTTGACAGGAAGTAGCCTATTTCAACAGGAAGTGAAATAGTCTACAAAAACAAATTACGGCATTTACGGTAACAAATTACGGCAATTACGGTAAAAACAAATAACGGCATTTTGTGTTTTTGTTTCTTTTTAAATAAAATAATGTTATAGTTTGTCGTAGTAGATGTTCTTAGAGAGGGGTCTGGCTGCAGACCTGCACTGTCAGGACCCTTCGTTGCAGGGTTGTACTGTAAGGTCTCCTGCACTGTAAGGACAGGAAGTTGATTCGAAGCCTTTCAGAATAAAAGCAAGCATACCGGAAGCACGTATTTTTCGTTCCCGATGTTTATTTCTTGGGTCTTTATTTTATGTATACAATGTAAATATGTTTATGTGTATCCATGTGTTTAATTAAAGAGATTTAAAAATATGTATATCTTTCCAGTTCAACTGCATAAGGTGAAAAAACGCAGGAAAATAATAAAGATAAAAAACAAACAAAATATTATAAAAAAAAAAAATACATTACGTTATGACCACTTGTAGGGTTATTCTACAGAAAATCAGTGCAAACTAGATGTACAGCTATTGTTATGATCCCCTGAAAACATTATTAGCCTACTCAAAACATGCATTATTTTACTCTAGTATTTTAATTTAATTCGTAAAAAGGACAGCTGTTAATTTAGTGTGCACTACAAATTCATTTTGAAATAATAAATCTCTGTAAATACACCTTAATGCGTGATGGCATAATGCAAGGACACTCCAACCTATTGCTGACTGTTCTTTGCTTCTATACCATTATTTATCATTGAAAATGTAGCCCCCTGCACTGTTGGACCCATGTACATACTGATTTACTCATTTTTATATATAGGCATATCTTATATCTTATATCTTATAGGCATATCTATGTGTGTTTGCAATTGTAACATCTCATAATTCATTTAATAATTGCTTAATATTGTTTGTGCTATGTTCTTACCTTGTGCTGTCGGACCACATGGATTTGCCAATGGAGGGTGTGAGGGTTGATGATTTTAAATGAATTTAGCTTTGTGTATTCAAAGTGAATTACTGAATACCTAGTTACATGACCCAGATATCCAATAACCTGTTACAAGAGAAAACAGTAGACACAAAACAAACAAAACTAACAGCAATTAACTGTGCTTTTGCTCATGCGTAGAATAAAGCTACCTGATCTATCCCATATAACTGAATTATATTGTACGCCTTATGTGTAGAATACCTTGGATAGATCACGTAGTGACAATAGCTACCTGATCTGTTCTACCCGTGTTTGAAAGCACAGCTGTGAGTCCTGTTACCATTACAATTCTCACTTACATGTATTTGTTGCTTAGATATAAGCCATAATCTGCATATTTACAGTTTATTAATACGCATAACCCTCATTAAAGTTCCCTGTCACTTTATTTCTTACAAAATAAATAATTCTTTTTCTTTGATAACATTAGACAAGACTGATATTTATAGCAAGAATGTTAATAAATAATTTACAATGACTTGGCTTTTTCATACATTTTGTTATGGTGCAGTTCTACACTGTGGCCGCGCGAGGGCAGCAAACACCCAGATATATAACAAAGCAGCTCATAATACTAATATAGTCAACAATCTCCATACAGAAACCAAACAAGATATTTTGAAAATACAAAAGTACAACATTTAATTTCGATACATAATGTAGTTGCTGAATTTTGTAGTTAAAAGCGGAAGAAGAATCCGACACAGACGGACAGTGAACACAAGCATTTATTAATCCAAGACGACGGCAGTGACAGGACTGTACAAAGGAAAATGATTCAAAATTTCTGGCCATTCAAAAACGTATAAAATACAGTAGTTATTTATTATTATTGTTTTGTCTGGTTACTCTTATTACACTAAAACTTGATTTCTTTATTTTTATTCATTCATTCCAAATCTCTCTGTGTGTGCAAATTTTTAATTAATACATTCATTTCATTCAAAATGTCTTCCACATGTTTCTTCAAAATTGCACAAGAATAAAGCTTTAAAAACAAAGTTAGTCAGCCACTGACAAAAACATAAAAGTGCATTTTGCAACATGTGCATATCTTTTTAGTTTATTTACGGTTGATTTTGTATAACTTTGACAAAACAAATTGTATGCTATTGCTATTTCAAGGAACACAATAAGCCACGCCCTTCATAATTACTATGAAAATCACACAACTGTGGCTGTTGAAAATTTGAATTAAATGTCAAAAGTCAGTTGATGTGAGAGAGTGTGGGTCTAGCTAACAAGTTAAGCTAATATGTGTTCCATTTAAAGTAAAAAAAACTCAGGAACTTGGATTTTAACTCGGAAACTCAGAGAAATGAAACCGACCCTGACCCTGGGATCCAAGACGTTGGCTACCATATTAGCACTGCTACTTTCACTCTTAATATCACCTCACGTAGTATTTGTTTCACGGTAAATCCGTTGTACACATTTTAACCATAGACATGTTATTGCTAACAATGGCTAACAATGGCTAGTGCGGGTTTGCATCCATGTTTTTTTCCCCAAGCTCTCAGCTGGAAATCGGGGAACTCGCGGATACTTCCAGTTCCGACTTCTTATGTAACCGGAACGCAGCGTATCATCAAAAATCTCATGAATTTTTAAAACTACAAAAGCCTGCGTCATTCTGTGCTTAAAGCTAACAGGTCTCGCACTAATCTTCCCACCACTTGGGGCACCATCAATGAAAACCCTTACATTTAAGGTTTTATTGCCATGTGGAGCTAGCTTAGTTAAGAGTTTGACGAGGGGGAAAGAAACTATTACATTTTAATATAAACTCTGTTTGGCTTCTCAAACTGTGTGATTTAAATTCTATGAAAAAATGGAAGACGACCAGCTGTGTTGTTGGCTAATGTTAGCCTAAACACTAATAGCATTCAGGCTAGCAAAAAAAACAGCTAATTATGGTTGTTTTTTTAAGGTAGCCTGTAGCTAACTCCACATACTAATATTAGCGTAAATGATATCCCACATGTACAGTATAAATATTATATAGTTACAGTTAATAAATACTAACTGGACAAATAGGGAGATATTTTAAAAAAAATACATAAAACAAAAAACAATTCTATTTTTTTTTTTTCCTTCGGCTAATTTTCTTTAGCTTCCAAAGTGCACAACATGATGTATTGTATATCATTTTATAAGTCATTAATGATTCATTATTTACAAAATGACCTCTGAGGCCAATCTTACAAAAACATTTCTTCTGACGGATGAAAACAAAAAGTCGGCATTTTGGTCTACGTTTAGCGCAGAAAAAGACGAAGCTACCGTTTGTTTAAAGACCGTTAATATGGGACATAAAGCAGGAAGAAGAGTGTTTAAAATAAAAAACAAACCATATTTTTACCATCGTGATGGCTTTTCAAGTTTGGTTTTAAAAACTTAAATGAACGTTTGTGCTCAGGAACCTAAACATTTCATTTTTTTGTTTCTTATACAGTGAACACTTTAAAACTCATTAGTTATGGTAAGTTGTTTAACATTTAAAACTCGTGTCTGTGATACATGTCCGGGTCGTAGTATTTGGTGACCACCACTCTGTTGGCAAACTTACGGCCGGTGAGGGCCTGCATGGCCTTCTGACAGTCTGCAGCAGAGACGTACTCCACAAAGATCTGAAATTTGACAAACGTATTATACATGAAGAGGTGTGGAATGACAGGAATTGGCATTTTCAGGGAAAATTCTGCTCCTGGAAACATCATAAAATGAAATACCTCGTAAATGCCACCAAGTTTTTGCAGACCCGGTGTTAAAGTGTTTTCATCAGGTGTAAATCAGTTTATATGTGTATCTAGTTAATGTTATTTGCTGATCCTGGTGCAAATCTTCAAACTTTATATATGAAAACCCACTTTAAAAAAAAAAGAAAAAAGATTTAACTTCATTAAAATTTTAGGATAATGTTGGGACAAACAATGTCCCAGAGATGCATGGTAAACTGATTTTAAAATTAACTTTATGTCAAATAAAATTATACACATAAATCTAGTACTTGTATAGAGTACTTGTTGATCCACAAAATGTCAGAAAATGTCGATCAATGTTTGTCAAACCTGGAAATGAAGATGTTTCTAAAAACCAAAAATGATTCCGTTTTAATGATTTCTTTGTTTGCCAAGAAACCAGAAAACATTCACATCTCAGAAGCTGAAAACCAATTAAAACCATTCATCGATGATCAAAAAGATATATTTATAATAAAAATAACAATAACAATCATATTAATACTAATACATTAATGAAATAATCTGCTAGAAAATTCTGACAATTCATCGCCTAAACGTGACCCATCTGTGACACCCAGTGTTTGGGAACCATTGGTTTAGTGTAAAGTTTTGTGCTTCTACTGCCCTCCCTGGTCAAACACCAGCTACTGCATTCAAATTTTGCCATTTGGGCCCTCTAGTCCAATCACTTCGAGCGATTGAGCGATTTGTGAGCGAGACCACGCCCCCCTCTGCACTGCTCCCCACCCTCTGTACAAAACCTCACCTTTCCACAGCCGGGGACTTCCACGCCATCGACAGGCCGGGGGATCTCGATGGAGCGGACGCTGCCGTACTTGCAGCACTCCTCGCGGATGTCCTCCAGGATCTCCTCATAGTCCTCGTCGTCCACCAGCTCCTCGGGCATCACCATGTTGAGGAGACACAGCACCTCCGTGGGCAGGCCAGAGTTCTGCAGCCTCTGAAGCCCCGGGACCTGCAGCGTTACCGGCGTCTCAATGATGGAGGTCTGCGGCTCAGACATAAACAACATTATTACATTTGAACGACTTAACTGACTTAAGACTCACCTCACAGAATCTGCACTGACTCATATGTTATGATATTTTCAGGCTGGAAACTGAGGTTTGTAAACCAAACTCACTCTCCCACACCAAAGTCCACTGAAAAAATCAGTGATTTTACATCACAGCACACAGGAGTTGTTCATCCATTGCTGCCTCCATCACTAAGTCCAAATGTCTTATTTTTATAACTTCTGTGTTTAAAATCTGTTGCATAGATTTACCTAAATGACAAAAACTGACCACAAGAGGCAACACTCTTGGCAGCCCGTGGCCAAGTGGAAAGGGAACTGTGCCGGTTCAAGTCCAGCCCCCAGCGCTACTCAGTGTGGAAGCCCACTGCTCCTAATTCTAGGATGGGTCAAATGTTGACAAATAATTTCCCTATTCCCTATTAATAAAGTGTGTATATATATAAAAAAATAAAAAAATAAAACACTCGACCAGCAGCTCCTGTATGTGAGCAAGTTAAAATCCATCATTTTGTCTATGGACTCTATGGCGAGACTTGCAAACTTCAGATTCTTGTAAATAAATAAAAGTCTACCTAACAGTGACATAAAGTGGCAAACGTATGCGTAAGAAGACATAGATTTTTATTAGTGGAGCCTTTTTCAACAGCAGGGGGCGCTCACAGCACAGTCAGTGCTGAATATGTCAGTATCAAACACAACCACACAAAAAAAACACTACAAGTCGTCCCACTCACAGGATTTGCGTTTTTAGCTCCCACGCTCGCTCTTTGGACGATCAGCTTTTTGTCTCCCAGTTGCATCCCATTGAGTCCAGCGACGGCCTGAAGATGAAGACGCAGATGAAGATGAAGACAGCATCGACTGAGCTCAACACAGAACAAGTCTTATCCTCAAAATAAAAAATAAATAAAATAAAGTTGCTTCACTTTTGATCACAATCAAAAAATCGGAATTGAGTCGTGAGATTCCCAACAGGGTTCCCGTGTTTTGGTTGACATCACATTCAAGGACATGAATTGAACACATGATTTGCTTTGTGTTCCGTTTTCAGTGTCGAAGAATAAAGTCCTACCAAACGTTCAGGTTTGCTTATTTTCTATAAACACGTCATCACTGATTAAGAACTCTCTTGTCATCAAATTCAAGGACTTTTCAGGACCAATTCCCTCAAATTCAGAACTGAATTTGCTGACACAGCTGAAAATGGGTGGACAACTTTGTGAGGTTCTCTGTGATTCCAAAAATACAAAAAGACTTTTTCCTAATTTCATGACCGTGGGGGAAAAGATCGACACCTCCCACACGGAGAAGACGCCGCTCGCCGTGGTTACCTGATCAGTGGCGCTGACGTCCACATATTCACAGAAGGCGTAACCCTTGGACAGTGACGTGGCACTGTCCTTCACCAGGTTGAAGGCTTTGAGCGGGCCGAAGGACGTCAGGAGCTCCTTCACCTGCACAACAGAGTCCGAGAGCAACATGTGAGACTGATGATCCACGTCACGACTCATTCTACAGAAAACACATGTTCTTTAAAATCTATTTGACATTTATGGATTTTGCATTTAGAAGGACAAAGAGAGGATTTAATAAAAATCATCTCCTGACACTGAAGTCTTCTGAATAGCAATTATCTTCATTTTATTCTGTTGATCATGATCATTATTATTATTATTATTTTTATTATTATTATTACCATCATTATTATTAGTTGTAAAATGACAGAGTTCATACAGACCAATCAGGCTGGAAAATGAAAGATAGAACAACTAAAACATGGAACATTCAGACGAAGCTGAAGCTGGAATCAGAAAACGACAATTCATTGATAATCGTTTGATCAGCTACAAGATTTAGTTACATTAAGTTTTATACAGAAATAGAAAATATGTGATACAGTCTTATATTGTGAGATTCAGAGCCGGCCCAAGACGTGGAGAAAAACAACATTATGACATAATATTATTGCTTTAGATATATTTAAATATCTGAATTACGGTAAACACAAGTGATTTAGTTTTATTTTGAAGTTGCTCATTTAGTGCAAACGAAAACGAGGCCACTTTTGTGATTTTACTGCCCTCTAGTGTTAAAAACATACAAACTACACAACTACAATTAAGGCAATTCATAGTGTTACACTTCTTATCAATAAATAATAGTACCGGCGACTCTGAGGCGGTAAATTCAGTTTAGGGCCCCATGAAAAGATTTGGGCCGGCCCTGCTGAGGTTTATTGTGAGTAAAAGAAAGAAAAAATGGAAATAAGTGAGTGATTTTTAGAGTTGGTGACCGAAGCAGAACAGTCACAAAGTCTGTTCATTATGTCTTACCTTTACATTAAAACGCTACATCATCCCAGTCCAACATGTCTCCCAAAGATTATATTCCAGCACAACTATGATGTATTTTCTGCCAGATTATGGTTTGTATCTGACACGTCAGTGATAGCGATGGATAGCATCCCTCAACTTTGCCAGTCTGCTAATAGGCCTCCCGACCTGTGCTGTGAAACGGCTACAGATGGTCCAGAACGCGGCGGTGCGCCTGGTCCTCACTCAGCCTAAAAGGGCACGTCACACGACTCTGTTCATCAAAGGACAGAGTCAGTAGCACAAGAAACTCCAGACTTTTCATGTGTTCATGCGCTACCAGAACAGTGTCCATGTCTGTCTTCAAGAAGCTCTTCCAAGAGCATCGTCTGTCCTAGCACTTACTTTACCCCCTTCCCTGCACTTGGATTCACCTCTGAACTCTTACCCTCTGTCAGTCCACTGTTACTATCTAGTGGATTTCTTTCCAAGACTTCTTCTATTTAGCACTAAGGGTCAATTTTCGATTGAATAAGAATAAGAATTTGCAAATCGTTGCATTTCAACTTTTGTCTCAGTTGATTGTGGTGTCAACGAAAGTTGGAGCTGCGTGTTGCAGGAACAGCCGTGTTGTTTTTCAAGGAGCACGGGATTTGCATAAAGTGTGTGTCCTCATCTTGCAGGCTGCAGGATCCAGATGTAGTTTCGAGGCTGTTATTATCATTAGCGGTAGTATTGTTGTCATTATTCTGTTATAATTAAAGTTGATATCAATATATTTCCTTGTTGCTGCTTGTATAAATGACATTGTCCTTTCTCTCCCCACAATTCCTCTCCTCTGTCCCCCATTTTTCCTTTTACCCCAACCTGTCTAGGCAGATGTCGCACATCTTTGAGTCTGGTTGTGTCAGAGATTTTTTCCAGGTTTGTTTATTTTCGTGTTGGTAACTGTTGGTCCAAAAATGTGACGTAGTTGCTTGGGAATATAATTTTTAGGAGACAACGTTGGCTCGTCTTAATTATCGGCCCCCCAAAAAAACAAATGCCCGCCTCCTAAACGCGCTCCAGGTGCATGATGGGAGAAAGAAAGCAGCCAGTAATGGAGCCTGCTGGCTCGCAGTGTATCCGTGTGAGGACCAGAATGTCTTACTTGCCTTGTGTTACATGTTGGCATGGCAGCAGTAGATGAGAACTACTGAACAAATTATGAGCGCAGACTTAACGATCTTACAGGCCCCTAGCTGGGGACAAAGTGGGGGGAACAAAAAATGAAAGAGCTGTGAGTATCAACGCAGTGGAAGTATTCAAAAAAAATGAAATTTGAAAATAGATTAGTCAGTGAATAATAATAATAATAATAATAATAATAATAATAATAGTATACATCAGGCTACATGTGCACTGTGGACACTGAATGGACAACTTGACTGTCACCATTCCATTTACTCCAGTGAAAACATCTCACTGTCAAAGTTCATATTGTCACAAGAAAAGGTCCAAATTTTGCCCTCACCCTGCCCGATTTAAATAAATATTACCCACAAACCCTTTCACTAGGGATTGTGGGTAATATTTATTTATTTATTAGGATTTTCATGAATATCAATGGATTTAATTTTGTATTTTAAATAATTCTGACCAAGATACAGAACGGACTATGTCACGTTTCAGTGTCAGTGCCCTCTAGTGGACACAGGACATAAATACAAGCAATATTACTATTTTCTCTGGGGAAAAAAAATGTAAAGAAAATTCAGAATCCTCAGGTTTAAGTTAAAAGTTTTGACTTTAATCTGAGAATTCTGATTTGTTTTATAATTCTGAATTTAATCTGAGAATTCTGATTTGTTTTATAATTCTGACTTTAATCTGAGAATTCTGATTTGTTTTATAATTCTGAATTTAATTTTGAGAATTCTGATTTGTTTTATAATTCTGACTTTAATCTGAGAATTCTGATTTGTTTTATAATTCTGACTTTAATCTATTTAGTTTAGTCAATATTTAGTCTATTGACTCAATTAATCGATAACTATATTAATCAACAACTATTTTAATAATCTATTCATTACTTTTTGAATAATTAAAACCAGTTTCTTTGATTTTCAGCTTCTTAAATGTGAATATTTTCTGGGTTTTTTTTGCTCCATAAAACCAATAAATCATTAAAACTGAATCATTTTAGTTTGTGGACAAAAACAAAGAAATTTGAGAAACATCATCAATTCCAGGTTTGACTAACACTGATCAACAGCTTCTGACATTTTATGGCAAAACAACTCAACAACTAACTAAAGGAGAAAAGAATTGAGTGGATAATGAAAATGATCGTTGGTTAAATATGCAGCACATGGACTTTTTCTTTGACAATACTGACTCTAACAAATGAGGAGAAACAACCGCAGAGAAATAAACGTATATAAAACTGTACTTTTTTTTGTTTATCAGCGTCTAATATGAATATACTGGACTTTGCTTACCTTTCCTAAATCAGTTTGCTTAACATGAGACAAGTATAAGCAGTTTACTCAGAGAGCCACGTCACAAACAAATACTAAAACAGGGAATCAGAAAAATAACAAAAAGAGCAGAATCTATTGGTATTTATATATGAAGGAGCCGATTATCTGCTGTAGAGGTTATTTGATATTTACACTGTGAACTTATTTATGTTTTGTGTGTTTTTCAGGTCATAGAGGAACAAAAGAAACATATTCTGTGTGTGTTTAAGCGTGATGTATTTAGAAACTAACTAACTAAATAAAGATAAGAACACCTGTTCACTCTGTGTTCAGATCCATACCTGGTCATCATTGAGATAGTTGGGGAGGCCTCCGATGAACAGTTTGTGAGGAGAATCGGGAACAACGGTGGACACGACACCTGCGAGGACAAGACGCCGATTAAAGAGAATAAAGAACAGGTTTTTATATCGTACAGTTTAAAAAAAAAACAAAAGAAAACATGAAGAACATAAAGAACACACCTGGAACGTGGAAAGCCGGCTGCTCTGAGATACCAGGCAAAGGTCGATAGTCGTGAGGTCGTCGTATCTTCAACGACTGACCCTGGAAAATGATTCCATCGAAGGCCATGGCCTGCGTCGTCTCGTCTACAGATCGGAACTAAAAGGGAAAACAAGTTTCAGGACTTCTGTCGCAGATACAGCATTAGCACAGTTTCGAGGATCACGTACCTCTAGGAAAGCAAAGTTCTTGTCCTGATTAATCTGTACAGCGAGGACGGGGTTACTCGGAGCTTGTGAAAGGCCTGCGAGTCGCATCTGAGCGTTAAAGAACTCGGCCATGGATTCCTGCAGAGACAGAAAACACAAACAACAGAGAGTTGAGTCAATTCAAGTACAGTAACAGTACAGTAGAATTAAGTAGAGTAGTCTGTACTTTCACCCACTCACCTGCACTTTCACCCGTACTTTCAGTCATTCACCTGCACTTTCACCCATTCACCTGTACTTTCACCCGTACTTTCACCCATTCACCTGTACTTTCACTCATTCACCTGTACTTTTACCCACTCACCTTTTCTTTCACCCGTACTTTCACCCATTCACCTGTACTTTACCCCAGTCTACGGGTCTTCACTAAGGGTCTTCACTAAGAGTCTTCACTAAGGGTCTTCACTACGAGTCTTTACTAAGAGTCTTCACTAAGGGTCTTTACCAAGAGTCTTCACTTAGAGTCTTTACCAAGAGTCTTCACTAAGAGTCTTTACCAAGAGTCTTTACTAAGTCTTTACCAAGAGTCTTCACTAAGGGTCTTCACTAAGTCTTTACTAAGGGTCTTCACTAAGAGTCTTTACCAAGAGTCTTTACCAAGAGTCTTTACCAGAGTCTTCACTACGAGTCTTTACTAAGTCTTTACCAAGAGTCTTCACTAAGAGTCTTCACTAAGAGTCTTCACTCAGTCTTTACTAAGAGTCTTCACTAAGGGTCTTTACCAAGAGTCTTCACTAAGAGTCTTCACTAAGAGTCTTTACCAAGAGTCTTCAATAGAGTCTTTACCAAGAGTCTTCACTAAGGGTCTTCTAGTCTTTACTAAGTCTTTACCAAGAGTCTTCACTCTGAGTCTTCACTCAGTCTTCACTACTAAGAGTCTTCACTAAGAGTCTTTACCAAGAGTCTTCACTGAGAGTCTTTACCAAGAGTCTTTACCAAGAGTCTTCACTAAGAGTCTTTACCTCTGTGACTCCAAAGGGAATATTTCCCACATACAGGCGTCGTGCTTGTCTGGTCATCTGACTGCCAACGATGGGCACTTGTGTCGGCGCCGCTGCCACTCCAGTGGTGGTGGACGTGGCCAGCAGAGCTATGGTTGGTATCTGTCCAGCAGCTGAGGGGAAAAACAACACTTTTTCTAAATGAAGACTGAGCCGAGTAAAAGCAGTTTGTACATAGGAAAAGGATCCCGTCTCCACTGGTGACATAAAGAAGGAAAATGTGCCTAATTCTCACTTACTTTATGCGAGTTAAACGTAAACATGAAGTAAAAGCTTGACTAAAGGCAGACATGAGGCGTTTTGTGTGGGCGGAGCAGTGAACACGTACATACCTTGCATAGCTTTATATTGCATTGGTGTGATATGTTCAAAGCCTGGAGGAGGAACGTCCCAGTATCTGCACATCCTTTTCTTTCTGGTTCTCCTTGGAGAGTGACTGCACACACATAAAAGACAGGAAACACCAAGTAAGAATGGGGCGGGGCTTAAACACCCCAAAAACAAACATATTTTCTCATACCGATCTTCAATTGAAACATCAGATGGATGTACTTTTCAGCCATTCACCTGTACTTTCATCCTCTCACCTGTGCTTTCAGCCTCTCCCCTGTACTTTCAGCCTCTCCCCTGTACTTTCAGCCTCTCCCCTGTGCTTTCAGCCTCTCACCTGTGCTTCTTGTGGTCTCGGGACGAGCTCCGGCGATCCCGGCTCTTGCGATCTCTGCTGCGGCTCCGTTTCTCTCGGCTGCGACTCCCACGGTCTTTGCTCCAACTGCGATGTTTGTCGCCTCGACTCACCGATCCACTGCGACTCCTCTTCTTGTGTCGTTCTCTTTCTCGCTCTGTGCGATCGTGACAACAACAACAAAAAGTTGCATTTACAAAACACCTGCTGTATATTTATCTGGTATTACATAATATTGTATGTAGTATTACTGCGGCACAAATATTCAGAGGGTTTTTCATCAAAAATAATTATTAGCTTTTAACGTGCCATATTAACTTTGACCACTAGGGTTCTAACAAACCAAAACATTGACAAAAGACCTCATTTGATGATGTCATGAGCAGAAAAGGATCATGGGAGTTGATGTCTTGGTGATGAGTGTTTACCAGATGCGAGAAAAATCGAGAGATTAATCAATAGAGGAAATAATTGTCCCACAACTCCATAGAGACTTGTGTCGTCACTTTGTGTAATTGCGGTAAATCTGAACAAAGGATTTCAAACACCAAAGTCAGAAAAATAACTCATTTGAACTCACTAATGGAGGCAGCAGTGGATCAATGACTCCTGCGTGCTGTGATGTTAAAATCACTGATTTTCTCTATGGGGTTTGGTGTGGGAGACCTGTTTCAAAGGTATGTATTACAGTGAGATAGAGACATGTGAACATGTTCTAAGATAACTATTGTCAACAACCACATCTGAAGTGAGAGTTTTTTTTATACAACATGACACTGAATATTTTTACTTGGACAGAAGTGGACATTTAAGAGACGCCACATTAACAACTGTCTGATTCGCCAAGAATCATGAGTTGCACCCCTACAATAATTATGGTACAGACATTTATTGCAGTACATTGGTGTCTTGTCTTTAATGACGTCATGTCCTCATGTCCTCCAGTCTCCTCCATGTTTGTGCCGCGTCATATTTCTTTTGAGAAAACTGACAGTTTAATGCGACTTCGCTTCTCAGCTAAAATGGAATGTGGACGTGAGAGTGTTTATCAAATCAATAATATAACACTCTCTTTATTTCTGTGTCCATCTGATCCAGCAGGTAGATCCGCTTTGATTAAATGTCAAGTTTTAGACGTGGTGTTTATAGATTCTTCTTTGCTATGTTCAAAGTCGCAGCTCTGCCTCTCTGTGCTCAGCTTTAACATCAGTTTCTGTGTTAAATTGGCCACAAACTATTATTTTGACAATGAAATGACATGAGTGTCATTTATAAAAGTCTCTTTTATCCAAATAATAGTTCAATCACAATAAAACAAAGAAAACATGACACTCAAAAACTAAAAAAAACATTAAGTAACAAATGAATTAACTAATACAGTATGAACATTTGCTGAAAACTTTGGTGATTATTAAATGTGTTGTTTAGGTCAAAAAACAAAAATAGACTCATTAGTGTTTCGCTAACTCTCAAAAATGACCAAAGGACCAAATTAAATTAAACTGAAGTTTAAAACTGAAAATATTGACGTGCACCTAGCAGTTGCTTTAAGACAGCCGTTTAAAAACCGTGAAACTGTCCTTTAATTCAGCGACGTATCGTCTCACCCTTGACTATATTTAAAGAACAATACAAACATTGATCATACTTAACAATAATGACCATCATGATTCAACATCATAACTGTGATTCCTAAATACTGATCCAATCAAACATAATTAAAACCACAAATGTAAACGGAGATTTATCAAATATCCTAATAGATGCCGAATTAAAGAGTCGAATGCATTGATTCTGAAATGTCGTGTTCTCATTTCGACATCTCTTATATTAAGGAAAAGTGCGGAAATTGTAAAAAATGTGCTAATTTTAAAGGGAGTTTCGCTTCTCGCTGCCTCGCGCAGGAGAAATTACATTAAGTTTTCACCGGTGTCCAGACTCTGAATTTATGCTGACGAGAGGGGGACGAACGAGCTGAGTCACAGCGGGGGAAATCTGCTCGTAAGGTCGCTTTATTTATTCATTTATTCATTCATTCATAAAATAACGAGAGGCTCTGACGTTACGCGCGAGCGCTGCGTTCACTGCTAGCTTGCGGAATAAAAACCGGCGCACATACTGATCGTTAACACTCACCTTGTCGATTCTCACTCAGCTGTTTCTCAAATTCCTCGAAGTCGGACATTTTTAGCTGCAGATTATCTGTGACAGGACACGGCAGGTGTGACGTGACAGCGGAGGTGAAGATAAAAACCCAGAAAAGCCGCTGTCAGTGCAGCAAAAAAGCCTCAGAAATATCACCGAGTCAAGACCAGCAGAGTTAACACATAACATCCGGTCACGTCCTTCAAAATAGAAGCACAAATCCGCGTTTTTGTGAAGTAATTTTATTAATCCAACATCATGGAAATTCACGTATTCCAAAAATTGTTTTATTTTAAACTGACGCGAAGGGATTTCAGAACGACATGACCTGAAATGTCCTGTGCTCTTATTCCTATAAGGATGACATCCGGTTAGGATATTAAGTTTCGACACATTGACTGGCAGAATTTTCGAGCCTTCTGTGTGTGTGTGTGTGTGTGTGTGTGTGTGTGTGTCACGCACAAATAATGTTGGTCCTCACAAGCACAAATACAAGAAAACATGCGTGCACACACACACACACAAACACACAACCAGAGCCAGCTCAGTTCCAACTCCAGTTCCAGCTCCAGCTCCTGCACAGTTCCAGCTCCAGCTCCAGCTAAGTTCCAAATCCAGTTCCAACTCCCGTTCCAGCTCCAGTTCCAGTTGAAGTTCAGTTCCAGTTCCAGTTGCTCAGCAGAGGAATTAAAATCGAGCAGCTGAGACGTGTCGAGCTGTAAGTTCTGGCTTTCATTCATTTCATTTAACATTAACATGAAAATCAGAGGTTGAGACTGTGGGATCATTTGTAGATTTGCATATTAAAGACGCTTTAATATTGTTTTCTGTCGTGTGAGTAAACACAGTTTAGTTGTAGTATATTATAATGAGTTTTTGTCTCAGACTCAGAATCTGTTTGTGGGACAGTTTATATTTAGGACAAACAGCTGGTGCTGGGCTCAGTTTTATCTTTACATTCCCAGATGAACACAAATAGAACATGTGAGCTGTTGGTCTTTAGAACCTGTCCTGATGTCTCTAACAGAGGGACATGCAAGACAATCTGCAAAATATATATATACACATCTTCACTCACACACCTTAAGTCAAACACCGTAATTGTCCCCCAACAATAACAGAAAGACATTTCATGTCTGTCTTTGTTGTTGTTTTTCATGTTTAGTTTGTCTTTTTTGTCTGTTGTTAAGAGGACATTGATCATTTTCATTTTGTTGTAACGTTTCATTATTAATTATGATCTTTCTGTTTTCATTTTACTTGTTATCGACATACATTTGTCTTTTACTGTCATTTTGTGTCCTTGTATTGTGAATTGGTTGTACAATGTGTGTCTTTTATTGACATTTTGTGTTTCTTATTTTATCTTTCAGTGTAGTTTATTGTCTTTTATTGCTATTATTTTGTTATTTCTTGTCATTTTGTGTCCTTTATTGACATTTTGTGTTTCCTATTTTATCTTTCAATTGTTTTTATTTTGTCTCTTTTTCTGTCTTTTATTTTGTCCTTAGGTCATCTTTTTGTCTTTAAATTATACTTTTGTGTCAATATGTCTTACATAAATTTATTGTCTCTGTCTTTTTGTTTTGTTTGTTTTTTGGTCATTTTCTGTCCATTTTCTGTTTCTTTTTGTTATTATTTTGGAACTTTTCATCATCTTTTTGTCTTTTGATAGTAACTTTGTGTCCATATGCCTATATCATGTTTTTTGCCACATTTTCTAGCATGGTGTCCCATTTTGGATTTTAAATATTTTAGTATATTTTTAGTGCTGCTTCATCCACAACGTCGTATTTATTTTGTCTGTTTTTGTTTCAGAATTTTAAGAATAATCTCTAGATTTAAATATGGTTGTAGAAGGTGAGATGGATTCTTCCAGTGTTACAAAGCCGGAGAGTCTCTGGGTATGAAACTTTAAAATCATGTTTAACTGTTACGTCTGAATAGAGATGTTTGACATCTCATCTCATCGTCATCACAAAAAGAAAAGAAAGTAAAAATACAAGCATCAATTTTCATCTCAAAATAATATTTACATTTTTAAACATGTGCTAACATTAGCTAGCCATGATGCTAACATGTAACTGAAATGATTTTCAGTTTTTTTTTCTCATCGTCTCGTCTGTGCAGTGTATATGCAGCTACTAGCTTTTGGTTCGCTTAGCTTAGTATAGCTTAGCTTTGCACAAAGACAGGAAACCGAGGGGGGAGTTAAGCTAGCATATTGTCAAAAGTGAGCAAATCTGCTAACTAATGTCTTAAAGTAAAATAAAATGGTGAAGAAACAGTTGAACACAATACCCCGGTATTGCTGTCATTTAGCATAGTATAGCTTAGCTTTTGAACCATGTTGAAGAAATGTAACCTGACATGTTGTTTACAAGAAGCAAATGTCCTAACTAGCATTTTAAAGTAAAATACCAAAAAACAGTTGAACATGGAATATTTGTTTTGACACTTCTGTCTGTATTTAAATAATTTATTTATACTAGCCAGTGGTAGTGCTGTGTCCTGCTCTTTTTAGGAGATTTGTTTTTAATTATTTTTTTTTAGCTAAGCTAACCATGCTGCTGGATGTAGCTTCATATGTTGAAGAGATATATTTTTAAAAAATATATATTTTGTGTGACCATTAACATGAGTGAGTTGTTCATTTCATTTGCTCTAATTTTTCATACTAAATATGAAAATAAACCCTTTTTTCTAAACAGCATATCCTCCATGAGATGGACCCAACATGGACGACCACTGTCCTCCTGGTGCCCTGTGTTGTCGTGCTGACAGCTGGATTTTTTTACCTGTACAGTTTCATTGTTGGGCTTTTGACCAAAACATCAGTACGCAATAAGGTGGTGGTGATAACGGACGCTTTATCTGGGCTCGGAAAAGGTAACACAATCATACTTTGTGTAGTACAGAAAAAAAGTCATCCTACATGTAAGTTGATTTTTTTAATAATTTCTCCTGGATTCAAAGAATGTGCAGGTGTTTTTCACAAAGGAGGAGCGAGGTTGATCCTCTGCGGGAAAACCTGGGAGAAACTTGAAGAACTTGCTGATGATTTGGTGAACGCCTCAGACCCCACTGTAGTAAGTGTAGCAGCACAAAGTACACAGTATATCCATTGATCCATTCATTTTCTACCGCTTATCTGAGGTCGGGTCGCGGGGGTAGCAGCTTGAGCAGAGAAGCCCAGAGTCCCTCCCCACACCCCACCTACCAAGTAAAAGTAACGTTCTCAGCCTGACCCCGGGCATTACCATTCCAAACTGTACCAAACTGAACCATACCATGATGGAAACACAGCATTTGTCACCCGTTTTTTACATACCAGCACCTGAAATGAATACAATTTGATCCACTGGACGTCATTGACCAACGGGCGTAGATGAAATTGCCTCTGTACGCAATTGGACAGACCTACAACCAATCAGACCAATGATCAGGATGATGTACGCAGAGCGATAGATAACGTTTCAACAAATGTGATTGTTTTAGTTTTCTAGCAGCGATGGCTAACGATAAAAAAAAAAGAAGACTTTTGCGTGGGTAGCTGCGCGGAGGAAGTCCGTTAAAATGGAAGCAACAGTCAAATCCAAAGACAGCTGCTCTTCAGTGGCCGCCATGTTGAATGTAAACTGTTGAACTAACATGTTGAAGCTTCTCTGCCGTCATCATGTTGTGAAGTTCTGATTGGTTCCATTTTTGTGGAGATACCGTAGTTGGCCAAACAACTGGCTTCACTCTGCACACACGTCTTTGCCAGACGTGTGTGCAGAGTGAAGCCAGTTGTTGGCAGATTTCGACTGAGTTCACCCAGGCTATGGGAACATACCATCACAAAAAACAAGATTAATCCATCAAAAAGTTGCCAAAGGTGGGACAAACCTACGTCGATGAAAACATAACATCCTTGGCGGAGGTAATGATGGCTGATGGTGTCATTTGCCCACCTAGAAATTTTACATTTTGTTTTTGATGATCATCAGGGTACTGGTGACTGCAATCACATTATAACTCAGTTCAATGTAGAACCCTGTGGAACCCTTTGTTCTCAGTTCCCCAATATCCCTGGTGCACATCATGTTTTTCACTCCAAACTTTTATTCTGAAAAATTAGCGTCGGATTAGTTCTGACCCCTTAGTGTCGTAGTACCTCACCATCATCATTTCCTCTCCTCAGACGTTTCATCCAAAGCTGGTGCTGGTGGATTTCAGTGACATGGACAGTATGCCCGACGTGATCGCAGAGATCCTGGACTGTTACGGCTGCCTGGACGTCCTCATCCTCAACAGCAGCATGAAGGTCAAAGCACCAGCGCAGAGTCTGTCTCTGGAGATGGACAAGCTACTGATGGACAACAATTACTTTGGACCAGTCACACTTGCTAAAGGTGGAGGATGGAAACCTTCAGACGTTAGCTTTTGTGGTACAGTCCGTTATTAAAGTGGTATTTCTGTTTCAGGTGTGCTGCCGTCCATGATCTCCAGAAGAACTGGTCATCTGCTCCTGGTCAACAGCATCCAAGGGAAAATCGCTGTTCCTTTTCGAACAACATGTGAGTTCAAGGGAAAGTGTCTTTGGAAAGTTAACAAATATAGTTCTTTTTGTCAGAGCCGTATGTTGTTGTCGTTTCAGACGCTGCCTCCAAACATGCAGTCCAGGCCTTCTTCGACTGCCTGAGAGCAGAGGTGGAGGAGTACGGCATCTCCATCAGCACCATTAACCACACCTTCATCAGCCGCTCAGCGTCCGAAAACACAGGCGCAGCCTCCTCCAAATCCCTCTGGTCACGTGAGTAAAAGAGCAGAAAAAGGATCAAAAAACTAAATCCTTAACAAGACAAAGTGACCACGAACGAAAGAGTGCCACAAACTTACCACATTTACTGGAAGGAAACATGTTGCATATTAATGATAGATGGAGAGTATTCTGGGGCTAATGCTGCGTTCCATTTACATCAGAACTCAGGAGTTGGAGCAGGTAGTGACGCCGCCTCCAAGAAATCGGAAAAAACATGGACGCAGACATATCCTGGGCTAGCCATTGTTAGCAACACCAGTTGATACCAACACATGGTATTTGGCGCACACAAACAGCTTAGCAACATGTTTACCGGTAAATAAAGTGCTATGTGTATGACTGGTTTACTGTGAAGCAAATGTGACAGAAATATGGTGTTAGTGGAAGCTCTGCTGGGTCCTGTTGAGCTTAAATGGATTCTATTTGGTTGCCTCTGCTACAGCAGTCTTTAAAATGCTTAAAGGCAAACATGCTTGTATTTTTAAAATGCTCCATGGTTAGAAATAACCATAGGTTACAATGTTTACCAGGTTCAGAACCTGCTTTAGGATACTTTCAATGTTTGAAATGTGATTATAAACTTTACAAAACCTCCTTCCAGAACAAGCCAATTGTAAAAATTAAACCAATTTCTTTCTCCAAGTCTACTTACAAACAAGTGACACATTTTGAAAGACAGAGTTTATATTTCCCTTTTATGAAACTATTTCCGTCTCTCACAGCATAACACCATCTCTCTAAAATACTCTTTATAAAGTATTTTAAGTCTGAACTGTATGACTATTCCGTTTCCGTGTAAAAAGCTTTATTAGCTGATTTTCTTCTTCCCTCTTCTGTCCTTGTGCCACTGCAGTGTTGTACACCAGGAAACCACTTGGCGTCTCTCCAGATGAGGCCGCCACTGAGATCGTCAAGACTTTAAGTAACAAGAGGAAGGAGGTGGTTATTGCTCCCTCCCTCCCCAAGGTGGCAGTCTATATCAGGTCCTTCTTCCCAGAGATTTTCTTTGCCGTGATGGCTGCAGGAGTGAACAACGCCGCCGCCGCCGAACACTCGGAGAAGATGTAGAATACGTTAGCTGAAGAAAAAGAATTTCAATTAATCAATTATTTCTTTTTTACTTTTTTGTCAGAAGTTACATTTGGAGAATATTAGGTGACCTCAGCATGCACATGGCCACATTGTAATTTAAACATATTAATCTAATGATATTTACAGTATAATGCAGCTCATCCCCAGTAAAAAAAAGAATACTTCTTTAGTAAATATAATAACTTGTGGAATATGTTGTAAAAAACACATTTACACATTTAGTGTTATTCTTGTTTAGCTTTAACTCATTTCATTTAGTGTTGTACATTTTGGATTTGTTTTAAAGTTGGACATATTGATGTATGTTCTGCTTACTGTACATATATTTAACATTAAATCTTGTTTAAAAATGAGTATGAGAGTACTTTATGAGAGATTGCCCAAAAGTAACATTTGTTCTGCCATAATTCAAGTTTTGAACAAAGCTTTTAATTTTGAGGGTTGAAGGTTAGTCCTTGTGCTGATCTGGCGCCCCCTGGTGGAGAGTCACACAACCATGCATTGTTAGTCATGGTTCTCTCAGTTCCTTCAGCTCCAGCCGCAGGTTGATGGTCGAACATGATCGACTGAATCGTCACTTCTCAGTCACTCCGGGCAGCGGGGCCGGTAAGAAGGCTTCAGCCGGGGCTGGGGCTCCAGGGCCGGGGTAGATCCACTACGAGAGGCCGGAGCCCAATCGCGGCCTGCTGGAAGACTTTTTTTGTGATTGATCAGTTACCACAGGAAATATTCATTCTATGTCTCTTCTTCAGGTTGGTGCAGGCTGCGCTGTAGAGAACCCTGTCACCAGATTTGAAGGCGACGTTTTTCTCCTTCATCACCTGCAACTAGGCTCCTATTGGATGATGTCAGCTGTCAATCACGCTTAATCTGGCGATTTTCCAACTCTTCCTAACAACTTTTTTGCGACAAATCTAGCGACTTTTTCTGGTGTCTGATATGTGTCAGTACTGATATCTGTACCGTGTCACGGCGCACATGCGGTTATATCTGGCAAATGACCAATTAAAAGATTAAAAGACAGCATCCAGAATGAAAAAAACATTTTTAATCCCTGTATGTTACTTGGAATGAACACTAAACGTAATGTAGATTAACAACGTCAATGAAAACTCACCCCTAAGAAGATCCGTTTGTTGTTCATAGTTTACATGAGCAATAAAAAAAGAAATACAAATAAATAAATAAATAGAAAAAAAGAAAAGAATAAAAAAGAAACAACATAATATATAAAGTAAGCCAACCAAGTAAGTAACCTTTTTTTTATTTTTTATTTTAATCTTCATTTTAGGTACCATTTGGTTCATGATGACAACCTCAAAGCCAGTCATTGCGCCACCTACTGGCAACAGGAGGTACCCCTTCAGTAACAAACATTGTCTGAAGCTTTCAGTGTGTGGTTGTTTGCCATACTCTGACAATTATTAATAATTAACAATTAATAAGTAATAATTGATACGTACTAATTAATAATAATTTGTTGTTGTTAAACCATTATTTTTCTTCCTGTTTTTTCTTGTTCTTCAACATATTTGAAATAAACTTTCACTCATTACTTCATTCAATATAGTCTTAGTCAATATCATTTTATTTACTTATAGTTCCAATATTGATTGATAAAATATGAGTTATTAATTAATTCAATTAATACTTTATTTAATAACCCATACCCATATTTTTCTGTTATTTAACTATTATTTTCTGCCTGTCTTGTTCTTTAACATGTTCAAAATAAACTTTCAATACAGTATTATTTTTATTTCATTTTACATAGTTGACTAGTTCCTGTATGGAAATGTATACAATATCAGTTATTCAAATTAATTGTTTTTATCCATAATTCACAAACAGTGAGCAATTCCTGCAATGTGTGGGTGTGGGGATGTTTTATTTTGAAAGTTTTGGCCGGAAAATGTGTGTTATTGGAGCCTGGGAGCGAATGTAGTGACGGCTCGATGACTTTCTCTGTTATTTCGTCTCAGTCATGTCAAACAGCAGCGCCACCAGCAGCACTTTAGTCATCGCTCAGAAGGCAGTGAAGCAGCTGCGCATGGAGGCCAGTGTCCCCAGGATGAAGGTATGTGTGTACACACACACACGCACGCACGCACGCACACACACAACTTTACACTGTCACTTATCACTGACTGACTCACATAAAGGTCAGCCACTGTTAATAAGTGTTTAAATGTACACATTGTATAAGTTAGTGGTCAAAAACAGTGTGTTTATTAAATATTTTATATCTAAGTTTTACACACATATATATATATATACTGTATATATATATATATACACATATTTCAGTGAAGAACATGCTGTGTGTGATTGTACAGAGACTCAATGAATATGTGAAATAACTGTAAAAGGCTGTAGGAAAAGGTTCCCTCTACATTTCTGGCATTGTCTTTTTCTGTCACTGCTGTAACAGTCCCTTTATTTCAGCTCCAGAAAACTTCGCCCATTTCCTTGTGTGCCGTGAAATTGTGACCCTCCTCTCTGTAGCTGCTGCTGCTGCTGCACAGTGATGGCTTTGTTAATTGTGCTTTGTGACTGGCGTGTGACTGGTGTGATTGTCGGCCGGCTGGTTACTTATTTTAGGACAAAAGTATGTAATTTTCAAGTATGTGTGTGTGTGTATAACAGTAGCGTGCACAGACAGAGGATAAGAAGCCCCCCCCAAAAAGAAAAATATTTACTTACATATTTATTGGTTCCAGTAACGAGCAACCAGTATTGTCTTCACTCAAGAAAAGGAATTCCTGCTTTGAAATGTTGAGCTCTGTGATTTTTTATGGTGTTAGCTCTGCTGAGGCAGCAAGATCCATGGAGGTCCTCCAGTGTGAGTAGGGGGCCACCCGATGACCTTCTCCTTTCTGTTAGCCTCCGTGCAGCTGGAAAACCATGCACAGAAGCAGTAGGAGAGGATGCTCTCCATGGTGGAGCACTGGAAGGACACAAGCAGTCTCTGGTTGATGTTATTCCTTCTGAGGATTCTCAGAAAGTGGAGTCGTTGTTGTGCTTTCCTGACCAACTGTGTGGTGTTCCTGTACCAGGTCAGGTTCTCCTCAAAGTGGACTCCCAGGAACTGGAAGTCTGTGACCCTTTCCACACAGGCCCCACCAATGGAAATAGGCTGAATGTCCCTTTTGTTTTTCCTTAACTTAATGTTGAAGGTGTTGCCGGCGTGGATGGGGGTACAATCTGATGTGTAGAGGGTGAAGAGCGGGGGGCTCAGAACGCAGCCCTGAGTGTGAGAGCTGTGGAGATGTGGGGGCCAATCCTGACCCTCTGTGTGCGCTCTGACAGGAAGTCCTTAATCCAAAGACATGTGGATTGAGGTATTCCAAGGTTCAGCAGGTTGCTCAGGGGGAGGATGGTCTGAACTGTAATCCACAAAGAGTAGGTCCTCAGCTGCTCCAGGTGGGTCAGGACTGTGTGGAAATTGGTGGGTTCGGGTTAGTTGAAAAATTGACATCATGTTCAATTGGAGAAGATCTGGAACATTAACTCCATGTTAACATGTTTAGTAGTGAGAAGTTAGAAGCTAACTTTTCCTTAGACGTCCATTCAAATGGAGTCTTCCACTTCTGGTTATTCAGTATATTGTTACTCCCAGGTTGGCGAACTGAAGACTATGTCCACTCTTTAAGTAGGGTCTGTGGGCCATGTTTGGTTTCTTTATACCAAATGTAGGGGTAAAACATAGTTGAATGATTAAATCAGGGATTGCACCTTTATTCCCTGATGTTTTTGCACTGCCTCTATATTTCCTGCACGTTAAAATGACTTGTAGTGGACACATAAAAACGTGTGATATTTTAAAGCTCCAGTGTGTAACTTCAATGGCCAAAATCACTGCTAGTGTTGCTAACACCCCAGATTTAGCCCACGCCTCAGGTGAGGCTGCAGAGCTTTGTGAAAAGACGACTCTGTGTCCATTTTCAAGCTCTTCTCTTTAAACTGTCGTTTCTCACGACCTCGCTCATGTTTCAGAGAACCGAGGGTAACTCCTTGACTTAAACCTCTGTCAGCATTTGTTTCACCTCAGTCTTGCTTCAGAAGAGAACCAGGTATACGTTTTTGATCTACAGTTTGCTGCCGTCTGACTTTGTGGTGATGTAAAAAAACACGTCGCTCTGTGTCTGAGCTTGATCAGCATTGTGTGACGTCATTGTTTGAATGTAACAGACGTGTGTTTGTGTTTAAAAGTTCTACACTCCAGCTTTAATAAACTAACCTGATATACTATACATGACGCAGGTTTCTCAGGCTGCTGCAGAACTGAAGACTTTCTGTTTGCAAAACGCCCACAAAGACCCTCTGCTCACTGGTGTGCCCTCCAGTGATAACCCGTTCAGGCCTCCCAAGTCATGTGTCCTGCTCTGAGGTGTGAGTGTTCCTCTCCTCTCTTTGCCTGAAGTAACTCTTTTTTTCTTTTTTTCTATATTATGTTGTTATTTTCTTCCAATGCGACCTCGATGTACTGTACTTGTACTGTGGTTTGTGCAGCAGTTACACAGTGAGCATGTTGTCTTTTGGAGCACTCAGAGCCTTTAAGCAAAAGTGAGAAAAAATATTTCTTATCTTTTTTAGGACTGTGAAGGAGTGAAAAACCTGAAAAAGATGCTGCGATGTGGATCTCTATCATGTGCCCCTCTGCCTCTGAAGATAAAGAAGTCAAGACCATACACACTCGCACGAACACACAAACACACACACACACACAGCGTTTCAGTGGGGAAGCTAAAAAACAACAACAAGTAAAAACAAAGTAATACTTTGTGTTTAATCTGTATTTATATATGAAGTATTGGTCTTTTCGATGTTCGGGTGTCTATAAGATGGTAAACACATCAGGCCTTAAAACTCTTCTCCTGTCAGCCTCTCCGTATAGGGGTCGCCACAGCGGATCATCTGCCTCCGTCTTGTCCTCTCTATTGTGTCCTCTTCTGTTACACCAGCTGTCCTCATGTCCTCCTTTGCAACATCCATCATCCTTCTCTGTGGTCTTCATCTTTACCTCCTGCCTGGCAGCTCCATACATCAGGACGTAAAGCTGCAGTAGATTAAATCACTAAAAAATTGTTTTGATTGTTGAATTTCCTGTGCAGGATGTTTGGGGACCGTAGTCCTCGTAGCTATCAGATGTCTCCTGAAGCACCTGATGTTGTTTATTGCTATTATTTTCCAACTTTTTTATTGACTCTTTCCCAGTTTTAGGTTTCTTTGCTGCATAGTTTTCTCTTGCTGAGGCTGGAGTAGTGATCGTTTCACGTAGGCTTCGTTCACACCTAGTATTGACATCTGTCCTTAGTGATCTGATCACAAATGACTGATGACTTGGCTTTAGAGTGTGTAAACCATCTGAAATTGATCTGCAGATGTTTTCAGGACAGATTGGGGGTGTGATTTGGACATGATAGGATCACTGAGGATGGATGTTATTACCATGTCTGGACCTGTTTGCAGAGTATACCTGTAACAGAGCACTGTCTTATTGAACGGAAGTACCCTCTCTCTGAGCTGTGCTCTGTGACTGGTCAAAGTCTCCTGTCATGGGCCAGATTTCCCCAAGGTTGGAAACAAAGTCCAGAAGAGTGTGCAATGTCACTCTCTGTCTCAGATAAGTTAAACGGATCACTTAACCTCAGAAAGTCCATCCTACCTATTCTACCTTTAATGCCAAACATGATACACTGTTCAATTTATACTGTGCATACAATCTCAATCTATGTGTAATTTTACCATTCTCCATTAAAAGTAACTATGCGTTTGTCATCTGTGACTCAATCTCTCTTGTATGAATGTTGCATCTTAATTATTTTAAACAAATGCCAATTGTCTCAACTATACCAAACATCACGGGTGAGAAATTATATCAAAATGACATATTAGAATCCTTTATGTTGAAAATGTTGTCCTTTAATCAGCACATGAATACTTGACAGTTCAGAAGTAACCAAAACCAGGTCTTAACTCTGGACAAGCCCTTTGACGTGAAAATGTCCCCACAAATGTATTTACACACACAAAGCAGGAATTCTAAGTGCTTCTCTACAGCCCACTGGTGGTCCCTGGAGGTATTGCAGGTGGATCACAGTTAATAAAAACACAGTATTTTTTAGGAGAAAATGTTTTTTTATTTTGATTATTTATGATTTATTGAACTAGACACGAATTTCAATGACTGTTTTCGCCTTACTTACATTTAAATAAGTAAAAAACATTATTCGTCTTTGAAAGGCTTAATTTCGATGGCAGCTTCTTTGTTTGTTAATTTTTTGTAAGATTCAATACACTCTTTTGTGCATTTCTCTTTTTCCTTGCAACAATAAATATGAGAGTCGTAAGTCGTCATGACGTAAGCCACCTTTGTTCAGACTATACCCGCTTTGATCCGCCGGGTGACGCTGTTGGACTGGCTCATCTCGCGGCGGATGCCCACTCTGCCTCCAGCAGAGAGCAGTGCGCTGTTGGATGTGAGCACCACCGACCTGTCTCGACTTCCAGATCGAAGATGGCGGTCTCGGTGTTCCCCGGCGTGCGGCTCCTCTCCATCGGAGACGCGAATGGAGACATACAGCGACACTCAGAGCAGCAGCCCCTGAGGCTAGAAATCAAAAGCACACAAGACGCAGCCCTCATCAATCTCTCCAATGGTGAGTTGACCTTTTCTGCAGCCGCTCGGCCTCTTTTCAACTGCCCATGCTAATGCTATGCAGAGCTAATCCGGCCGTGCGTAGCGCTAGCCAACAACAAGCTAATCCATCTTGAGAGACCACGTCGCCTCCCCCTGCTCGTCACGAGGGAGCCGAGAAAAGTCCACATTTCTCCGTGGCCGCCTGGCTCTTCTTTTAGCTTTGTCCACTCTATAGTCGCGGTTTCTTCACAACTTAGCGCCTTTGTAGACTATGACAAAAACACAGCGCAACACGTATAGCGCTGCTTAGTCAGTCACACGAATAAACAGAGTAGCTAAGTAATGAGTAGTTTAATGCTAGTTAAACAATGCCACTAGCTTGGCTCCAGCGGTGATGCGCTAGCGTGCTTCACAGTCTCGCAGCTTATGTCTTTTGCCCTTGAGGCTTCAACAATGTGTATTTTTTCCTCACAGACATGAACAACGTGCGTTTATTTAAAGTGAATATATTCCAGTTGGCCCCAAATAGACGCATGAAAGGTTATACTGTTATGTAGCGTGTGTATTAGCGGATGTTGGTGTTCGTGGAGCCGGGAGCTGAGGGCATCACTCCAGGGCTGTGTGTTGTTTTACCGGCGGCGGTTGCCGCTGCGGCTCAGCGTGTGTGGCCGTGGGTCCGTAACGTTTGAGCGGTAAACGCGGAAACTTTTGAAGCTTTTTTACTTTTCATGGATGGTGGGGGTTGGGGAACGGCTTTGGCGTCTTGGGGTGTTGTAGGGAGACCGGGCCCTCATTACTTATGCATTCATCTTTGTTCTCATCGGAACAAAAGACGCTTCCCCGCCGTCTTCTCTCCTCCCGTGCGGACGCGGGATCAGAGCCGCTCCGCTCCTCCGCCGCTTTTGTTGCTCGGTGGGATGTCCCGCTGAAAAGCAGCGGTAGCGCCGCTGGCCTCCTCTGCTGCGATGCTCCTGTTACAGGGACGCGCACATGTCTGCTTTTTCCCTCCACATATCTCAGTTCACTGCAGATTTTTGGTCATGTTTGAGTGTAAAGAGACAGACACGCCCCCGTGTATATCCAGCGAAATACATGGACATAATTAATCCCTTTTGTCATAAAAGCACTGGAAATACATCATGATTAAAAACTGAAGATTATGTATGGGCAAACACACGCTGAATTGCATACAGATGGCTGCCAAAGTCAAGGAAAACCTCAAATCACAGTAAAGTGTGGAGACTGCTTGTTTTTACCAAGTTTTATGCTTGAGGGACGTTCAACATTTGGCATATCAATAAAAGGTTCATGCGAATAAGTGACGAAAATGAATTCAGCAAAAATCTTAGACAATCTCGTGGCAGAAACATCATTTTACCTCCCAAATTGCACTGCACTAAAAATGGAGCTATATGTGGACTGATGAGGAAACTGCATCATTTCTCCAGTTAGTGCAAAAGGCAATATGTTAAAATAAAAATAAATAAATGGAAGCAGCACGGAAACACTACCATGTATCAACGGCTACTGGAGCAATGGAGCTCTTTAGTTATGTCGCCGGAAATAAAGAGCATACATAAATTATGTGGTGACTGACTAAATTTGGCCACCTACTGCTTGTCTCAGTTGAACTAACGTTCACTATTCTGTTTACAGTAGTGGATGAGAACACTGATAAATATGCATTTTCTTTTGCTGAATTGGCCATTTACATCACCAGTGATTCTCCCAAGTGCCCGAACTCCACAGGAGAGCACTGGTTTACAATCTCAGCCAAGATTCTCTTAAAGGTGTTTATTTTGCTTTGAGTTGTGATGGCCACACAACCCAGACTTTACATCATTTACCCTTTTAAGTTTCTCCTCTCCTGTGTCACTCATCTGTTCCTGTAAACTTCAAAAAGGGTGCCTGATATTGAAGGATTGGTGAAAAGTTGACTGGAAAAAGTTACTGCAAGTAGTCATTCTTTAACTATCCCTGAAGACGTCTGTGTACCAGATCTCCACAGATTATCCACAGTTTAAAGACAAGTTCACAGGACTTTGAAAGTCTTAGTGCATGCTACACTACATGAGATGCTCTCTTTTGATCTGGAGCCCTAACAGCTGTTTTGTATTAGTTTACACAGAAGTGGTCGACGGTGGAGCGCGTGGATCACACACACGACATATTTCACTGGAAGTAGCCTTGACTAGCACGTGTCGTCACAAATCTTTGTGACTTCAGGTGGTCAGGTGCTGTTTTGCTGTTAGCACAACATTAAGTCATTTTTGTTACTGAAACAAGATGGCAGGTATAAATTGTGGTGTCAGGGTTTGTGTTCTTTCTGTAGGCTGGTGGGCAAACACTGCAACACAACAGAGTTTTTGAAGCATCAACAACTCCAGCAGAATTGTTGAGGAGCAAATGTTATTTTCCCTTGGCTAATAATATTGGGTGTTTTGAATTCACACCTTTTTAGTGCTCAAAAAGAGCAGAGCTGGCCAGCATACAGCTGTTCAGTGAAAATAAGTCATTGAGTTGTCCATAAAGAGTTTTTATATGCTGCAATGTTTGTGTTAATCTTTACAGTAACAAATATCTTCTTTCAACTTATACCAAAATCATGAGTAAGATAAGACGAGTATGTAAGTCACTGGCAGTAAATGTTGGATAGCAGTCGCACGACAGCAAAATATCATTCTTGAACAAAACTGGCTGTGGCCAGAATCTCCCACACGGTCTCTTCCTTTTCTTTGGTGTATGGTTTGGCAGCAGGTACAAAACAAACAGTTTTCCATTTCCCAGCAGGAAGGAAGCCATATTTAGTATAGTCTTTACATTCCAGTAACCAGAGCTGTGGGGACATGTTTCAAATTTCAGCGTGCGGAATCGTATTTTAATCATGCAGTTTGACGTAACTGGAAGTGCAGCTGAGCCGATGTTGTAATATTTTAAATGCAGAGCAGATGAGCGGCTGTGTCATGTTGCACATTAGAGTGCTTGCATATGGCTGTTGTCTGGAGGTGCTGCTCATCGACACACAATGTGCGTGAGAGAAAAATAGTTATTGTTATTTTCCTGACGGTGTGAGGGGAGAATTGTTCTTTTGTAAAGCCCTCAGCTTGTTATGTCACAGTCAGAATCTCATGGTTAAAATTAAATTTGTCATCATACTTGATGAAATGAAGTGAATCCGCTTTTGGCTGTGAAGATTATCTGTATTCACAGCAGGTAAATGTTGGAAAATTAGATGCAAATGTTGGTAGGTTTCTGTTATTCAGACCAAACCTCACCAAACACCACAGTGAGTGGAGCCTTTATTTCTATGACTTCAATCTTTCTCTGTTTTCAAACGACAATGTTGCCAGGAGCATTTCTAAATTTGAATATCCTGGAGAATTGCGTAACTTTTGCAGCTATAAAACATTTGAACACTAACATTATAGTGTTGTGGTGGCTGTAGCCTTTGATTCATTTTGGCAGTTTAAGATTGACAATGATAAGGTTAGGTGTAAATGAGAAACATACCCTTATTTCATCCATAGAATCTTGTAGCACTAGATTCATGATCAAACTTGCAAACTATTAACCTGGGGCGAAAGAGAGGGACTTAACAACAGACAATTATGCGCTGTGCTTAAGTGATTCATTCTTTTCAGAAGGTATGAAGTTAAGCATTTAATGATTTCTCAGCATGCAATCAATCAGTAGTATTAACTGTGTTGATTTCCCTCATGGAATCTAAGTCGGTCATGTTTAGAAGCTGTCGCCCCTGTTGACCTGAACTGCCACTGAAGCTCCTGCTTCTTACACTCGAGTACAAGTCTGCAGCTGTTAATTCACACTGGTGTTGCATTGTCAGCACTGGCTCGTACACAGTCGCTCTCAGTTTTGCCCATACTCTGTTTGTCCATCATGTGGAGAAGCAGAACAAATCATCAGCAGTGTGTTTGAGTCAGCAAGAACAGCAGCGAAGAGGAAACGGCATAGTGAGAAATTCACAGAGTTGATTGTGTTAAAGTACAATAGACTTGGACTCATTTGATCAGTGTGTATTGCTTTTGCTGAATAACAAAAGTAAAAATAGAGAGGAAAACTATTTTTCCAGAATCCAACAGTCTGTGCTGCGTATCCAACGTGAAGTCAACGTAGTAACTCCATAACGAAGACAAATGGTACAACTCTGCCCACCAGCATTTTTTGGAGAGGGCACAACTCCAGAAAACAAACTACTGAAAAAGAAAGAAATCACAAATATTGTGGCAAGGCAGGAAATGTAGTAGGAGCAGCACGTCGGTCACACATGTGTACGAACTGACTAACAGTCGGGTGAAAATTCAAGTACTGAAACTCTCTCTCTGTAAATTCAAGGTGTTTTTTGTGTGAAAATATCCTGCTTTGTCAGTAAAATCACTTATTATTAGTTTTGCTTAGTCTGTGAAAACTGTTCTGTGAATGGTGATCACAGAAAGCATGTATTATAACCCGGATTTAAAAGATGGAGGCATTTACATGACTGGGCGAGTCTCTAATGGAAAATTATACATTAACATTGTGTGAAATTCACAGTATGGCCCATTTTATAGCAGCTTGAAGCACACGTGCACTGTCTGGCTGAAAGTTTGCCACCTGCTGCTTTGATATGCAGACCATGTCAAAATTGAGTCATGCATGTATTTGTTTAGTTTTATAATAAAACAAAGCTTTTCCCTAGAGCTGAGACCGAGAACTTCTTGGATAATCAGTTTGAAGCTTTTTCCATCATTTTCACAACATTTCTGATTGTTTCAGCTTCTTAAAAGTGAATGTTTTCTGTGTTTCTTTGCTCCATAGAACAAAGAAATCATTAAAAACTCAATCATTTTGGTTTGTGGACAAAACAAGACAATCGAGAACATCATCATTTCCAGGTTTGACAAACACTGATCAACATTTTCAGACATTTTAGGGACCAAACTCTGAAAATAATCGTTAGCTGCCTTTTAAATTGAAATATTATCTGTATTTTCTTCTAAGTTGATTTTATAGTTAAAGGCTGCAGCCAGTGATTATTTTCACAAGCAGTTGTTTATTTTCTCAGTAATAAATTACTTGTTTGGTTCAGAAAATGGTGGAAAATGTGAATCCATGTTTCCCAGATTTCAAAGTGGTGACATCCTCTAATGCTTTTGTTTTTGTCTACAAGCTGATGATTCAGTTTAATGTCATTACATCAAAGAAAACATCTATGAGGCTGGAATTGGAGAGTAGTCTAATAATCGATAATGGGATCATTTCAATTAACCGGTTTTTAAAGATCATTTAGGGCATAATGGCACAAACATAAACACCCACCAGCTGGTGATTTCTTTGCCGTCTAATTTCCACTTCTGCTATGATGAGCGTGTGAAAGTGAGTGAGTGAGAGGAGGAGTGAGGACTGAGGTGCGTCTCTTTAATTCTGTGGCCCTGCTCTTAATCTGTCAATGGGTGTTAGTTTAGGCTGCTTAATTAGTCCCAACTGGTTTTCTAACTGGCAGATGTGTTTGCACAAGCAGTTAAAACACATCTCACAGACCATGAATGATGAAGAAAAACAACCCCCTTGTTTTTGAGAATAAATGTGTGCATTTGAAGTTAACAGCTTTTCAAGTACATAATCACATGAAATAATGAAAACACTGTGGGGTTTGTGCTAGTTACGCTGCTGTCAGTTCTTGTTTATTTTCATACAACATGAAAACCAGTTCCCTCATGCAACACGCTGGGACTCTAATCTGTTTTTTTTCCTCCATTGTTTTGTTGCTGTAGAGTTTTGTACGATGTTGTGATTACATTGTGTTTACTGTCAGACCTACCTGACGGGATACTCGACTTCTTTGTCACGTGTGTTGCTTTTTATTTATGTAGTCTTTATTTAGAAAGTCACATCATATTTAAAGTTCTTGCGTTTATCCTTGGATAACTGTATGTGGATCCCTCATTCAGCTGTTCAACACAAACAAAGGCAATGTTCCATTACTATTTCCAAACAAAGCAGTTTTCTTTAGAAGAGTATGGAGTCATCAGTGTGTGACACTTTGATGAGCAAACATTCAAAAATAATCAGGACTCCTTTTACACCCAACACGTGACCGGCAGCATCCACCAGTTAGCTGTCGAACAGACCAGTTGTCTCTGGTGTTGGGTTTCAAAACTAGAGAAAATTGAAATGGGGTGTGCAACTGTTAAAGGAAATTACTGACACTGACCTACATAATGGGATTTTTGTCTGATATAAAAATAAAGGAGGACACCAGCTGTTTCCATTTAGCCTCGCTGTTTTGTGTAGCTGTGTACCTCTATGCAATTGAATATGTAAATTGAAAAGAAGACACTATCATGAGTGGGTAAAAGGGCGGTAACTTGTGAAAATCAAACAACCCCCCACACATACACTGTCCAGCTTTTTTTTTGGTGAAGTAGAATCAGAAATACTTCCACTCAATTTGCTTTCATTTCTGTGTCATGACTGTCCACTCAGAAACTTCTATCAACATTGCATCACTGTCGTCTTGTGATGAACAAGAAGTACACAGGCCAAGCTGAACTCATTTCATCCCCCGCTGGACTTGTGGGCTGTGTATTTTGAACTCAGACAGGGTTTTAATGTTCAAGTATGAACTTTCCCACACAATTTTGATTCAGGACTGATATTAGAATGTTAGCGACATCTCTAGTAGGAAAAATGGAATAGTCTCATTAAAAGAAAAATGAAATGAGTCTAATAACTGCTTACAGATTCCTAATTTGTCAATTTACAAGCTTGAAAAAACAACAACACTTTTTTAATAACAGACGATTATATAAGATAAGATTGCTGGCCAGTTGTCTTAAATGCTAAATGTGTGATTATCGGTAAACATTCTCTGAGTCAGTCATGCACAGTGCAGAGGAAATGAAGACGTCTAAAGGATAATGACTTGATATTTAGAAATTGACTTCTCATGAAGAAAAAGAAATAAAGCAGCACGCTGTCCTAACTATTTCCATCCTCTCAATTTCATTCCAGGAGAGGACGCGAGTGTGTTCAAGTGTTCGGTCTCCAGGGAGACGGAGTGCAGCCGCGTGGGGAAGCAGTCGTTCATCATCACGCTGGGCTGCAACAGCGTCCTGCTGCAGTTCTCGTCACCTGCAGGTACACAATACAAATGCCCCAATATAAAAAGACTCTTACTAAAGCCTGATTTATACTCCAGACATGGGGAGTGTTGCACCACTCTTTCTGTTGCACACCTGTGGACTTTCCTAGGACGTGGTGATTGATTGTCACCCTCTCCGTTTAGATGCTTCATTTTCAAATTCAAAATAATAATAATAATAATACTAACATAAGATCGGGCTGGAGGATAGTGTGTGGTTGGTTGCCACGGAGATGACAAAAACTGTCTGCCAAAGCATAAATTTAAAATGTGTGACTCATTTGGTTTTGTTGAGCAGCAATTATCAAAAGTGTCAAGTGATGAAGTATAAACCAGGCTTAAGTGACACACACACACACACACACACACACACACACACACACAGTATGCTGGTAGTGTGCAGCTACTTCTGTAGAGGTAATTTACTGTGTAACCAAACGTGCATCGCGCAAATAAATGACTCCTTTATCTGTGTTTACGACTTCAGGGTGAGTCAGTGCGCCAAAGGTTTGTTATGAAAGCAGCCAGACTTGTGTTGCCCCACACACTTGGTTCACCTCCTACTGAGAGTAGAGCGGGTCGACCCTGTTCAGACCTGGTGGTAACATCTGACCACGGACAGATCAGTCAACACTCATACAGGGCTGTGCAAAACTCTTAGGCCACCATTATATTTGTTGTCGTTTTATTTAGGTCACCCAATAAAGACTTGAGATTCAACAGTTCTCTGACGCCTAGAGAAGTTGAGATTTTACTTTAAATGTAAAGTGCTTTATAGATCAAATAAATTATTATTATTATTTTATTACTGTTGTTGCCTACTCTGTTCTCCAGCCCCTGTCACGTGGACCCTCCAGTCCTAGTTCACCATCTCTGCCTCTAACTCCGTCTTTGCCTCAGCCACAGCGGCAGTATCACGCTTATCCTCTGTGGTGTTGAGAGTGTACACACTGACTCAGTTTGGCAAGCACTTCATCTGTTACTGGTGCAGTTTTGGTCACATGTCGATGTCCCATCCATAAACTTACTTGACGGTCTAGAAAAGCCTATTAAATAAACTTAAAACTCGCCCACACAAACTCTAAATAAACTCCGTTATTTAGGCTTTAAATTAGATATATTTAATATTAGATCAAAACACTTGATATATGCACATGACTCATTTTATTTTTTTTTAGATAGTGTGGTTTACATGTTATCATTTTGTGGCTACAACCGATTCTGTGCATTATGTGTCTTCACTTGCTCTGCACTTGTAATCAGATCACTCAGCTTAGATGTTAATACCAGGGCTAAATGTGGCCATTGACTCATTTTTAATCCAATGTGTGCGAGTTGCCAAAAACAACATAAAGACTAACCTAATATATATTAACACACACACACACACACACCACTGTACGATTGTGAGTAACTGCTGAATGACATGCAGTTGTTGTTTGTGTTTGTGTTCTTCTTTGCTTCAGACTTCCAGTCGTTTTATAATCTCCTGAAAAACAGTCGTGGGCACTTTTGTGAGCACTCGGTCTTCAGCGATAGAACAGAGGAGTCCTCTGCTGTACAGTACTTCCAGGTGAGAGGAGCGCACACACTTATACACACATGCACAGAGGTTTGTGTCTCTTCTTCAAACACGAGCTAGAATAAGAATAATAATCTCCTTGCCTTGAGTAATTATCTATATAATCAGTCAGTACATTTAATGAACCATGAACATTCACTTTGAGGTACGGTTGTAGCTCAACTATCACTTGGACTGCTGTCTTTGTCCCAGTATACGAGCAAGGAATCGATTTAGTGAATCAAGTGAGTCGACCTCCGCTCCACTTGGGGCTCCCTTTCAGGGTGTCAATGTTGAGTGGTTTCAGGGTTACCATGTGGCCAGGTGTTAGCATGTTGAGCAACATTCTGAGTCTTACCATCATCCATGAATGCTAAAATATTCTGTGCTTTAAGCTGAAAAAGCATCAAATAGTTCTCCTCAGTCCAAAAAAGTAGCAGCCTGAATCTTGCCATATTTTTGTCACTGTTGTCTTATTCCTTTGTGTACTGCTCCCATCCATTACTTCCAGGTATTAACCAGGGTAGGAACTGTGCTTAGTGGCCAGGTTAGCTTGAGTCCACCTCTGGTCTGACTGAAGGTTGACATGCTGTAGCATAGCTGGACTCTCACTTGCATGATCTGGGTTGCGTTAAACAGGCTTATTTGTCATGTAAGTCTGGTTTAATTTGGATTAACACTATGATTCTGTATTTTTGTCTAATGACATGTAAAGGTACAGTCACACAGCAACACTGTAATCACCTCAGTACACATTATGCTTATGCACAAACACGGAACACCTTGTCCCAAAAAGTCTTCTTCCTTTTACAGACCGTAGAGCTAATACGGTGGTTTGTTGTAGTTTATGAGACAGTTTTAATGTTTGCCTGTACTGACAAATATGGATGAGTTCAAATGGTTGTACCACTGAATGTATAACTGTATAACTTGTGCTCAATTATATATTTTACTTAGTTAAATATTGTCTGGATGTTTGTTTATGTCCCGACTGATTTGTCTTTTATTACATGATCTGTGTTTGTAAGTGTATGAACACATTGTTCTTGTCCGCAGTTTTATGGCTACCTCTCTCAGCAACAGAACATGATGCAGGACTATGTTCGGACAGGGACTTACCAGCGGGCTATTCTCCAAAACCACAGCGACTTCAAGGACAAGGTAATCCCTCCATATTAATGAATATATATACATATATGTGTATATATATACATATATATATATATATATATATATATATATATATATATATATATATATATATATATATATATATATATATATATATATATATATATATATATATACATACATATGTGTATATATATATATATACATATGTGTGTGTATATATATATACATACATACATACATATGTGTGTATATATGTATATATATATATATACATACATATGTATGTATATATATATATATATATACATACATATGTGTGTGTATATATATACATACATACATATGTGTGTATATATATGTATATATATATATATATATATATACATACATATGTGTGTATATATATGTATATATATATATATATACATACATATGTGTGTATATATATGTGTATATATATATATACACATACATATGTGTGTATATATGTGTGTATATATATATATACATACATTTGTGTGTATATATATGTGTATATATATATACATACATACATACATATATACATATATATGTGTGTGTGTATATATATATATATATGTGTGTATGTATATATGTATATATGTATATATATATATATGTGTATGTGTATATATATATATATATATATATATATATATATATATATATATATATATACACATACATATGCTTAAATGCACAGGGGATGTGCTGTAGTAGAGACGAGCGACATGTGCTGAACCGTCCAGATCAGGGTGATGAGGACGATTACTTGTGTTTTTGGACAGAAGTGAAATGGTGTTCTTTCGGGACATTGTAGACATCTGTCATAGGCTGTTATGTTTTTATTCCCCACTAAATATCAAAGCTGCTGTCAGCGACGTCATCCTTTGGCTGACTTCCTGTCTGTCGCTGCTGCTAAAATTCCTTCCCCTTCCCCCGTCTGCATTACCTCATGGACAGGTGGGGTTTCATTTCTGCACGGTGCCGCGTTTGCGTTGTTGATCCATCCAAACAAAGAGCAGAGCACATGTTGATATATGATATTTGACTTTCTTGTCATTCTGGTTTGTTTACATTAAGGTCTTGCTGACATCATTTCATTTAGTGACTGTGTTAATGAAGACACCATCTCACTGTATTTTGTCATTTAAGTCTTAATAGAGAGTATTGATAATCCAGAATATAAACAGCCAGGTAGAGTAATTGTTAAAACTCTTACTGCACTAACTTTTTTCTTTTTTAAACAGTATTTCAATGTTTAGTAAGTGAAGAAATGTGTTTGTTTACAGTGAGTCATCCCATTCAAAGATTATATAACCTTTGCTGAAATGTAGCTGTAACTGTTGCCAACAGTGACCTCATGTTTCCTGTTGTCTGTTCTCAGGTGGTGCTGGATGTGGGATGCGGCTCGGGGATCCTCTCTTTCTTTGCAGCTCAAGCTGGAGCCAGGAAGGTCTATGCTGTGGAGGCCAGCACCATGGCACAACATGCCGAGGTCTGCACACGCAGCCACACACACACACATCAATGTTAAAATCAAGGAACCGCCGTGTTTTTCAGCCGTTTTGTTTAAAACCACCGTTTAAATGGAACCAGATGTGTTTAATAACGGTGTCCTCTGCCTCACAGGTGCTGGTAAACAGCAACCGTTTAGGCGAGCGCGTGGTCGTCATCACGGGGAAGGTGGAGGAGGTGACGCTGCCGGAGCAGGTTGACATCATCATCTCAGAGCCAATGGGCTACATGTTGTTTAATGAGCGAATGCTGGAGAGCTACCTGCATGCCAAGAAGTTCCTCAAACCCAATGGTGAGGAGGTTTGGGACACAAGACGGAGGAGTTACTCATACTCACTCATCCTGTAATGCAAAGGTTCAATGTTAGTTTTCCATGGTTACCGTGTTGAAGAGGTGTTTATGTTGTGGTATGATCACATTGACAGCTACAGTTTGTACGCTGCACTATAGTACAACAATGAAGTTAATTGATGAAATGGATCAATCTTTTCCTCTTTAACACATTTCGAACAGTTAAACTGTAAGAATGGGATTTATTACAGAGCTGTTTGCAGTGGTTTGAGCATGGTGTTCCTAACGGTAAAAACTGTGGAAATCTTGGAGTTCAGTGACTGGAAATTTAACAATTTAATTACACGTACAGTTGAATTGCTTTTGGTATGTGAGATCTTTGTGGATCGCTTGAGTCTTAAAATGCCTTCATGAGGGGAGAAGTTTGAATTGGGAATGCAAAATGATTTAGTCGATGATAAAAATCTGATTGAGTTGATTGCAAAACATTACTTTTCTTGACTCACCGCCTCGTTCTCTCTCTCAGGTAAAATGTTCCCCACCATCGGTGACGTCCACCTGGCACCCTTCACAGACGAGCAGCTCTACATGGAGCAGTTCACCAAGGCCAACTTCTGGTGAGGAGGGGAGGAGGCTGGGGCCTGGGGCCTGGGGCCTGGGGCCTGGGGGCTCCTGCCACCTCGACGTTTTTACACGTGTGTTTTCTGGGGCTTGGGTCTTCACTTCAACAGAGGGAGCGACTCTTTCTAAATGGAGCCAGCATTTTGACCGAGTCCCTATGTTTTCAGTCTTGGTGTGGTGTACATCATTTTAACAACACGACTGGTGGTGTCGGGTTCTCCTTTACTACACACTCTGCAGAGGCAGTGGGAATGATGAATGTTCAGCAGGAGGAGAACAGGGGAGAATCCTGGATATTCACAGCTGCCTTGACATCCTACTTGCCTTTTAGAAACTTCCTAAAACATTATATTAATCTAGTTAGTTTAGATAATCCTGAAACTAACTTGCTTAAGATTTTAAATGATATTCTTCCCATCAATCTTTACTCCGGGTCAGTGTGGAGGCTTTTTAAAGGTGTGGCGACGTTCTTAATCGAAGGTCAGCTGCTTTGAATGTGTGAATTATTTTCTAACATGAGATTGTTCCAGATGTTTAAACCTGTTGAAAATAAAGAATGAAAACGTGATATCTTGGCCCTCAGGTACCAGCCCTCATTCCACGGTGTAGACCTCTCTGCTCTGCGTGGAGCAGCTGTGGATGAGTACTTCCGCCAGCCTATCGTGGTGAGTTTTCCTCCACACACGCACACGCAGGTTTACACTTGTTCAGTTACAAAACAAATGGGTTTGGGATTGTCATAAACTTCATAAACAAAAAGCTTTTTAAGGCCCAGAGTGTTAGAATAAGTGAGTATTGGTGACATCTAATGGTGAGACTGCAGATTGTAACAAATGAACTCACCCCGTCCTTTCCCATGTGCGTCAGAACTACGGTGGCCTTTCACAACTCTCTCCTCTCTGCCACTTGCTCATTTAAGGTGGTTCATGCGCGAGGTTTACAAGGATGAAGCTGTTGCTGTTTGCGCAGTAAACTTTCATTTCAAAATGCAAAACCGTGTGTGTTCGAACTGCTGTGGAAACAGCAAATATCTTGTGCGTGTGTGTGTGCATACTAGCTCTACACAAAACATTTTTATTTTACAGCAATTATTCACTAATACAAAGACGGATAATCTACTACATTTTGGTCGATAAACGCTTCCAATGACAACAAACTGTAGTCTGACAGCAGGTCCATTCATTCAGTGTCTTGCTTCACAATCCTTCTGTTTATGAGTTGATGTCTCCTGGTTTGAACGTAGTCTTACCTGAGTGAGTTTTGTTATAGTGTACTTGGCGTTTTATTTTTCAATGATGAGCTGTGCTCTTTCTTCACAGGACACATTTGATATCCGTATACTGATGGCCAAATCAGTCAAACACACAGTTAACTTCCTGGATGCCAAAGAAGAGGATCTTTACAGGTGTGTGTGTGTTTGTGTGCGCACTTTGTGTAAATAATTACACGTATATATGTGTTGTAATTGTTACATGTCTTTTGTCTTGCATCACAGGATAGAGATTCCCTTTAAGTTCCACATGATGCACTCTGGTCTGGTACATGGCTTAGCTTTCTGGTTTGATGTGGCATTTATTGGATCAATGTAAGTCAGTCACTCATTCACATATGGGCAGTTGCAGTGTTTTGAATCATAAGCTGGTCCCTCACACTCTTTACCCACTCCCTCTCTGTGCAGGGTGACAGTATGGCTGTCAACAGCACCCACAGAGCCTCTAACCCATTGGTACCAGGTCCGCTGTCTGCTGCAGTCTCCTCTCTTCACCAAGGCTGGGGATACATTGTCCGGCACTGCATTGCTGGTGGCCAACAGGAGGTATGATGATTTATTATAATTATTATTATTGTTATTATTTTTATTAATGACACTGGCATCCAATTTGTGCCGTTATTTAAACTCAGACTTAGTAAAGGGGTTTCTTACCAAAACAATACTCAGAAAAGGTGAAGACCAATGTTCTCGTTTTTGAAACAAAGCTATAGAAAACTTGTAGGAAACTAGAGGTTGGAAGTGTTTTTACTTTATAGTGAAAAGAAACAGAGAAATGACGGATGCATAAAAGCGACTATCAGCAGTGCTGTCTCTTCTTTAAGATGTACTCTGGTGTATACACCTGCACTGTAGCTTTGTGTTTCATTGGCACAGCATCATAATCTCGCCATAACACTACACTCAGGCTTTTGTGGGGATTAAACACAGAGATATGACACTTAATCATCGAGTATTTATTTACTGTACCTTTGCACAGAGCCAGGCTCGCTGTGTTCCTGTCTGTTTCTACCCCCATTGCTAAGCTAAGCCAGGGGGCTGATAATTTAGTTATTTTAAAGTGTCGTTAAATGAGTTATTGACATATTCTACACATGCTGTTAAGGACAGAAAAAAAATAAAAAAATTTGTCTTTTTAGCTACTTAACAAAAGGCTCACCCAATAAAATATACACACACACACACACATAAGACTATGACATGTGATTTATCTGAACTGCTCACTTCCCTCACTAATTTTCACTGTGAGAAGTAAGAGCTAAAGATAAAGTGTTTCACAAACGTCACATTCCAGTCAGAACAGTCTGTGTACAGTAAAAAACACGCTCATTCAAGCAAACATCCATGCAGACGCAGGTTATTTCAGCTCCCAGAGAGACAGTGATGGGTGTGGTGAAATCAACAACACTTCAAAAAAAACCTGAATGATCCCTTCAAGGCTCCAGGCTCTCATTTATTTTAATTTTAATTTTAATTTACCAGTTGACTTATAGCTGTTCTTCTTCCGAACAGGCAGAGCTACGACATCAGTATTGTCGCCCAGGTGGACCAGACAGGATCAAAGTCCAGCAACCTCCTGGACTTGAAGAACCCCTTTTTCAGGTGAGTTTATCTCTCGACCCCTCAGTAAACTTGGCTCTACATTTACAACCCGGGAAGATTGAACCGTGGAGATAATTCCATCATGCACCCCTCTCATTTCCAATTCTTTTATTTGTGATTGCAGGTACACAGGCTCCACCCCAAACCCTCCCCCTGGCTCACACTACACCTCTCCATCTGAGAATATGTGGAACTCGGGGTCAGCCTACAGCATGACTCAGGGGATGCCTGTATCAGGTGAACAGACACATGAACACTGGTAGATGAAACATATCCCCCATATGTTTACAAAGGATAACCAGCGTCACATTTTCCTGAATATTACAGAAATTTAAGAGACAGGAAATGGCATCAACTCAGGACATGGGGTAATACTGAGTGTTGGTTGTTCATCCTCTGTGTAACGGTGTTGTGTGGCTGAAATGACCCATCCATTTATAATTGTAAGCTCTTATATTACAGTGTCTCCTTTTAGGCTTGTATACAGTTCAATTAATCAAGGATGTTGGAATTGCATGACATCAATTATGGAAGGAGTACTGGTGGTGCCGTCCTGCCGTAACATTGAGCTGCTGTGAGCAGCAGTGATCAGAGCACGTGTTGCATTCACTGTCCTCTTTCTAAATGGGAAAGAATTCAAAAGGGAATGCCACTCATCCGTCGGCAGTATTTACGACACACTTCACCGGTTATTCTCCCCTCACAAGTCAGTTTAACTGGTTTTACCACATCGTGCACATTTGAAAAGCAAGTGCAGGACGTTGCAAATGGTTTTATGTTTCATTCGCGAAAAAGAATCATAAAATAAATCAAAAAAATATGCTGATTGTTTGGTTGGTTGCATTTTACATTACTGGACTCACAATGGCAAATATTTGATTCCTGACACATTTTTTTACACCTAATGTAGCTCCAAACTGATCTGTATGTTTTTTTTTTAATCTGTATTATACAGACCTTTGCTTAATGTGAGCCAAAAAAAAAAGCAGAATCCCATAGCGTTTTCTATCTCCCTGTAAAGGAAAATAAAATTTTAATGAAAACAAACATGTTTTCCATGATTATTTCAGTGTCTTCTGCCTCCCTTTCAAATAAAACCCCCCCAAAACAAGCTAACGCTGCTGTAAAGCAGACGTCATTGATAAAGGCAGCAAACCATGTCACTTTGGTTCCTACATCAGTGAGGTTGATGTTAATTGCTTTGTTTTCTGTCTGTCACCACCAGGGATGCCTGCAGCTTATGACCTCAGCACAGTCATTGGCAGCGGCCCGTCAGTGTCTCATAACAACCTCATCCCCCTAGGTACGAAGCACACACCTCCTGACCTCACCTCTGAGCCTCTTTCACACCAAACTTAACAAGTACTGTAAGTGAACCTGCTTAAAAAAGACGTGATGAACGCCGAAACAAAACGAGTCAAAAAACTGCAACAACGTTCAGAGACTGATTTGAAGGTCTTTTATAAAATGAAATAAATGAATATTCAGCACTTTCACAAGGTGTTTCAAAGAAAGGTTTGTGCCAAAAATGATCAGAGAAGGAATCAGCCGGTTGACCTGGGTCTCGTGTTCTCATCAATGCTGATAAAGACCCGTCATTTGACCTTCAGTTCAGCAGCAAGTGCCAGGCGTGTGTGTGAGAACAGAAATAGAGGTCATGTTCATGTTGTGCGTGTGTGTGTGTGATCATGACTGACGAGTCTGATTTGACGCGGTCACAAAGCTGAAATAATGTTTCTGTAAGATTATCGCTGTCACGCCTTTGAAGCGAACACTCGTTAAATAGTTACGAGGCAGTTATGTGGAACATTGACCTTTTTAAAACCAGATAGGCAGATGTGTAAATGTAAATGACTTTAGAATTTAGAACTCTGCAGTAACCTGTTATAGTACGCCTGGTTTCTTTGGTAAATAGTTTTTCTTTCTCTTTTTTATCAGCACTGACTCGTGTCACTTTTTCCTCCGTAATCCTGTGGATAAGCATTGATGTCAACATCAGCCAACACTGACGTACATGACAACACTGACTGCTTTTGTAGCTTCAGAGTGCGTCAGGCTTGTCGTGTGTGTGTGTGTGTGTGTGTGTCATTAACTGTGCTTGTCCTCTCACAGTGAACACAGGGATTGTAAACCACACCCACTCCAGGATGGGCTCCATCATGAGCACAGGCATTGTGCAAGGTACGTCCACCTGTTCTCACACAGAACATCAGTGTGTGTGTGTGTGTGTGTGTGTGTGTGATATTACCGTCGCTGAGCGTCATTCTTTGTCCCTTTTGATCCAGGAGCCTCCACAGGCCAGTCCGGCCCCAGCAGCAGCGGTACTTACTATCCCGTCACCAACCAGTTCACCATGGGCGGCGCCGCCATCTCCATGGCCTCACCTATGGTCATCCCCAGCAACACCATGCATTATGGCAGTTAAGACGAGACGTTGGCGCAAACGTCCTCGCCGTCTCTACCCCCCCGCATGACAAGAGATCCCTGAAACCCCTCCAGCCTTCCACCCTGACTGATCCTCCATCTGCAGCCAAAACCAATATACCAAAACCAGTGCTGTGCTGGCACGTCCCTCCCTTTTTCATCATCCACATTTGACAACACTCAGTCCATCACGATATGAACGATATGAACAGAACACTTGTATCCGTCCAGACTCTTGTCTTGCTTACAGCTGAAACCTTTTCCCCTCTCCGTTTCCCGGTGTTCATATTGAGACTGAAACACATGCACAGCTGAGATGCTCGGCAGTTATCAACGATCCTCTGCCGGGTTTTCAACGACCCCCTTCTCTCCCCGTCATTTTTTTAACGTCACCATGTTCCCTGTGGTTCTCCCGCTTTCTTTACCTAAGATTCTACCTGTTGCCAGAAACCAGCATCAGTCCGTTCCCACGACTCTCCACGTCTCGACGCCACATCTTCACTTTGATGTTTCGTGAGTGTAGTAGGACACGGATATCACAGACACTCACTTCATATCACGCTGACCCGTGTCAGACCAAGTGGTTCCTCTTAAAATATCCTGTCGTTAGAATCGCAGCGGTCGTCTTTCATCGGCGTCACTCGGACAAAGTGATCGGCTCTTTTCATCGCAGCATCACAAACCCGCTGTGATGCTGCAGCTTTGGGACAATGCTGGTCACCTTCCATGTTTAGTGCTGAGATAAACGGGCTGTAGTCTTAATGGCTACAGTTTACACCACTGCACCAACTGAAGTCATTTTGATCCAACGTTAACATTAATATGAACGAAGGACAGCGGTTTGGAGCATTTATTCACCAACAAACAAATGTGGGACTTTGTGTTTGTTGGTGAATAAATGCTTGTCGTGAGGTTGCCAGGTTTGTTGATGGTGTAAAAAGCATGCATCATCATCATCAACATCATCTCTTAAAGGTCAGGGAACGACGGTGGCCTTCACACACCACGGAATGACGTCCGCTTCATTTGCATAACTTCCCGATCGCTTTGAGCGGAGCGGCGTCGCCGAGCTGCGTCGCGTGTCCTTCGAGAAGATGAGAAATGTTCCGCGGGAGCATCAGCCAATCAAAACACGATATGAAATGTAATAATATAATCAAACCATGTCAAGCTCGCCCTCACAAAATGGCCGAAACTGCTCTCAGGCAAAGCCGTTGTTGATGGTTACTGTGGAAACCGTCAGACCCGCCCACTGTCAAAGTAACCCGTTAATGTAAATCCTCCATGACCGTCACGCTAAACTGGAAGATGACCAACAAAAAAGCGTCTTCATTTGGTCACTACCCACAACGTTTGTTATGCAAACCTGAAATCAGCCGCGTGGCGCTCCTGCGACTCGCGCTCGTCACTTTTTAAAAGGCTGCGAGGACTTTGCAGCGATTCCTCCGCAGCCGGTCGTCTGTTGAGCCAGATTTACTCAGTATCAGGAAGAAGATTTGGAGAAAGAACCGTCGTGGAGCAGTATTCCAGGCGGCTGCCCCAGTGGCTGCTGGGATGAGAGAAGCTGAGCTGTGTTGGACTGGCGGCGTCTTGAGTTTACATCCTTGATTCCTCCCCTTCTGCTTCCCCTCCCAACTTCCTTTGAGACTGTGAGACTGTCACAAAGAGACTTCACTGCTGAGGCGTGGGACACTGGGCCTGTCCACTCCCCCCCCCCACACCCCCCCTCGGTTCACTATGTATGAGCATATCATCACCCCTGAGACACCTGACGCCCTCGTCCCCTTTTATTAGTCTAGGAGAGAAAGACTGACACATGTAAGCGTTGCTTTCAGTGTCACAACTACTGGACTTGGTTCATTTGGAATTTGAGTTAGAAAGTTTTAAGAGAGATAAAAAAAACAATGTTTCTTTGTAGGGTTAACTTTTTTTTCTGTTGTCTTTATTTTTGTTTTTTTTTCTTTTTCCTGTCACAAAAAAACGAGAGCAAATTAAATGTGGTGGAGATGTTCCAAGCCCCATCCTGGAATCAGGTGTTGTAGTACATTCATTCGTCGCCTCTAGTTTTGTGAAGTAGACCGTGGACGTGCCAGATGTTTATCATGTGGTAGCTTCTAGCCGTCGTGTCCCTGTTTGTCATGGAATCCTTGCTGTGTGTGTGTGTGTGTGTGTGTGTGTAGCCAATAGTGGCGTCCACTTTTATCATGGAAAAGTGTATTAGGAAGACTGTGTGTCATGTTCTGTTTTTTCCTCTGTCGACAAAGCAGTAATAACATCTTTCTCACTGTCTGACCATCGACTCTTCTGCTCAGCGTCAGCAGCAAACGCTTCACGACTGAGCGTGTGCTCCGTGTGCTCCGTGTGCTCCGGCTGCTCCGGCTGCTCCGTGTGCTCCGGCTGCTCCGTGTGCTCCGGCCTCGGCTCTCAGTCGCTGCTGTTTTAAAGTGCATGTTCTGTGAGTCACTGAGGCTGTTAAAGGTCCAGTGTGGAAAAATAAAGCCGAGTTTCCCCCGGAGTGGAACGGTTCAGTCTGGTACAGTACGTATTGTGGGCACCCTTCCCTTGGTGTACCAGAGTAAAATGGTACGGTCCAGCTCCACCCATGACAGTCTGCCGATTGAGCGGCAGAAAAACGTCACTTCCTCTGCGACCCGCGGGCTGTTCTCGTGCAAAGGTCGATGTCTTGAGACCAACACCCACAAACTGCCCTCCATCGTCTGCTGTGTTGCGTTCAATGTGGTCGTTTGTTACGCATCTACTACGTCTCTCGCTGACCACACCCCCCTGCCTACCAGGTTAAGGTGCTTCTCTCAGTCGAAACTTAAGCCTGACCGCAGGCTTTACTGCGCTATACCAAACCCAACTGTACCATGATGGAAACGCGGCACTAGTGACGTCTAGTGGTGAGCGTGCAGAATGCAACAAACAGGACTCCTCCACTGGCTCCTCCCATTCCCAACTGTCTGCTGATTCCTCATCATTGAGTTATTTGGGAGAAGTGGCCTAATGCAAAACTTAGGCCACGAAAACAAAGCAATTAAACGCTCAAACATACATACGCATGGGTCGTATGTTAAATTTCTGCCAAGAAACAAATGGATAAATGTTACATACTGGACCTTTAACACAACACTTACAAAGCAAGGCCATTGATCAATATAAATACTATATTTCATGTCACCATTATTTCCAACCAAAATAATCTACAACGTTATTGTGATAACTGTAATTATAAGCTTTAACTATCTCTTAAACACACTGAAATTGTTTCATCTCATGTTTTTGGTAAGATGGATAGATGGGATGGATTTTTTTTTTTTTTTAAGTGGAAAAGAAGAATTTTAAAATAATAATCCTTCCAGTTTCAATAGGGTTCTTGCAACCTTGTTGCTCGAAGGTCCTAATTGTCAGGTGTTACTTCCTGTCTCACGTCAGACATCAAAACCACCGGCTCAGTTCCTGTGCGTTCATGGCACGGTCAAATTACAAAGAACATCGTGTGAGTGTAGTAAAGGTTCCATACACCTCTTATTCACAGCAGTGTTTAGTTTCATTGTCAATTCACCTGTCAATCATGTGCTCCATGATTCACTTATTCACTCGTTGAGGGGTGTTTACCAAACATTAAAGCTCTGGTGTGTAACTTCTCTGCCAGGGTCACTGACCTCCACACGCCTCAGGCGAGCCCGTCTGTTTCAGAGAACCAGGGTTATTTCCTTAACCTAAAGGTATCTTTCTTCATCTGTTTTACCTCACTCATGTTTCAGAGAACCAGGGTTATTTCCTTAACCTAAAGGTATCTTTCTGCATCTGTTTTACCTCACTCATGTTTCAGAGAACCAGGGTTATTTCCTTAACCTAAAGGTATCTTTCTTCATCTGTTTTACCTCACTCATGTTACAGAGAACCAGGGTTATTTCCTTAACCTAAAGGTATCTTTCTGCATCCGTTTTACCTCACTCATGTTTCAGAGAAGTGGACCTGAGGTTTGCTGCTGCCTCACTCTGTGATCGCAGCTGTTCTTCTGCCTTCCCTCCATCAGTTGTGATCTTTGACACAGAAACATTGTTAGACTGAGAAACGCACCACAGTTACACTCTTTATCTGCTTAAGTGAACATTTGTGCCAGAGGTAATGGCAGATGTATCACAATCATACTCCAGAGTGTAAGAGGAAAAAAAAACTCTTGTATTTTAGGGTCAAAGTGACCTGGAACTTTCAGTTTGAACGCTGAACGTCCCAGTAGTTTTGTCCAGACTGTTCTGTCACGGTGACCGATGATGACCGAAGTCAAAGCAGTAAAAGTGCATACTGCGTTGTTGCCACACAGCAGGACTGAGGGCCTTTCTGTGAACGCTCAGCCCGTGTGCTTGTGGGTTCTCTGGGTGCTCCAGCTTCCTCCTGCAGGTGTGAGTGTGAGAGTGAATGCTTTATTTGTCTCTGTGTGTTGACCCTGCGATGGACAGGTGACCTGTCCCGGGGCATAACCTCACCTTTCGCCCAGCTGGGAGTGGTTCCAGCTCGTGACAGCGTTCATGTGGAGGATAAAGCAGCAGCAGCAGACAGTGAGTGAGTTTTTGTGATCATGTCTCTGTCGGGGCTGTTGTCAGGATTTCTAACCATGGAGACGATGAAGAAGTGCGAGTGATTACAGACGAACAATAAGCAGAACAGAGTCTGTTTATTAACCTAAAGAAACCCAAACCTCATCAGCGTCACAGTAGGAAAGTAAGTTCTTTTTAAAACATAAACCTTTTCCTTCATCTACAGTAAATCATCCGTGCAAATAACACAACAGAGGTCGTTTTATAAATGAACATTAAAGAGGATGATTACATTTCTTAGCAGAGTTCACTGTAACACATTCAGTATCTAGTCGTTTCATTTCCTGCATCTGATTCATGGATTGCTGGAAGCTGCTGTTTCTCGTAAAGATCACATTCAAAAACTATTATTATACTATGATTCATAAATGAAGAAATCAACAAAAAGCTGGACAGGAACTGGTCCTGACATTAGTGAAGGAACGACCACACATAAACAAACATGAGACGATTACAGCTGCTGTCAGGGAAATACACTTCACATCTGTCAGAATACACTTTAATTGTGACAGCGTTCTCGGTCACATGTCCTTCAGTCTCCGGCTCTGACAGACAGTACTTTATCCAATCAGGAGCCAGAACTCCACAGACAGCACTCAATATTATTATTTTTTCCTTATTCTACAGACTGAAGAGAACATCTTTGTTTGTCACGGAGCTGCACAAATATCACACATTCGTCCTTTTAAATATGTTTCTTTGACTGAAAATGAGAATATTGATGTAAAAATGTCCGTCTCACCCTTTCGCAATTAGGTATTTATTCAACATTGTTCAGCCCTAGATCAGGAGTGACTGTTTCACCTGTTTTCTAACATTAAATAAGTACATTAAATAAATTAGAAACTAGAAAGTCTGCGGAGAATAAACAACAAAACCTACAATACTCTTTTTCTTGAAATGTCAAAAACAAATCCCTGTATCCACCTGCCTCCAAAATGTAATGGAGTCTTCCTTCAAAGTTTCATTGAACTAAAATGTATTTTGAATTTTAAAAGCCTTTTGAAGTTCAGAACACTGACAAATTCTCAGGCTTTTAAAAACGTGGAGAGACAGATTTATTTCCACAGTTTTGCAGCTAACGGAGACACAGACGACACAGGCGTACAGTCATAAACACAGACTGCACCTTTACTGTCACGGACCACAGCTTTGGTCACTGCGTCCGTCACACTCACATCAGCGTCTGATTAACGGCGTTATCATATTGTAAAAGCTATGTGATATGAATGGATGATTTGCATGAACACGGATTCACGTCCGTGTTTTCTTTAACTAACTTTTTTTGTTTTCTTTCTGTTTTCACAGCTCATTCAAAACAAAGCAAATGCAGCATATTTGGACACAGTGTCACAGTTATTATCACCCTGCTACCTCAGCTGTACCCTCAGGATAAATTAAACACACACACACACACACACGTCCCAGCTCATATCAGAAGCCTCACAATGACAATAATCACTGTTTTGGATTATTATCGACACATAGTTTTTCTGCCTGTGATTCCAGACAACCTTCATTTCCTGTCTCCCTGCTAACACTTCCTGCCTGTGGTCAGTGTTGTTTAGTGACCAGTGTTTGAAGAGACGGTGTGGTGGGAGCTGGTGCAGGTATGTGGACGGCTGTCTGGAAGAAATACATCTGAAAGAAAAGAAGCGTGGCAAAATCAACCTTGTGTTGAAGACTGTTGATATGAACGCTGCACAGCTGAGTGTAGCGCGCTCACCGACCTTACAGCCGACGGCCAGCAGCGCGTGCAGAACCACTATGGTCGCCACTGTGGCTACAGCCATCAACTTGGTGTCGTCGCGGACGACGGGCCAGAAAGTCAGGACCAGGACGGAGCCGGAGATCACCATGGCGACGACGATCAGCACCCAGCGCAGCCACTCAAACGGGATGATCCACAAAACCTGAAGACGGTGAGTGGAAATCATCATTTTCTGTGTGTACAAAACTGAAATGTTCTGTATGAACAGACACACACACAGCGAGTGAGTGAGTGAGTGAGTGAGTGAGTGAGTGAGTGAGTGTCCGTCCGTGATGATTATGTTCTGAACATTTGCGAGGACAGCGTCTGAGTCCTGTTCACAGCACATTGTCAGTGTGTTTATGTTTGGAAACAGCTTGATCTGGTCACATGTCAGTCAGTAAGTCCGAGTAAAATCTAACTTTACTTAGCTGGACTAACATATCTAGATAATTAGATTCAAAGACTGATTAATCCTGCATGTATGTGCTTCAACAGACTGGAGTCGGACCATCATTTCCTCGCCGGTCTTTGACCCTGTAGTAGAAGGAGACGATGTATAAACTTCAGTTCTGTTGCTGGAAAAGAACGAACAGCACCATGGCATCGGCTCGAGTGAAAGCTGCGGAAAAGCAGGTACGAAACATACAGAACCACAGCTCTGTCCATCTCACCCGTCTGTGACGTAAAAAGTCAGCAGCTTATAGAGAGGTACAGATGTACACGGTCAATAAATCAAATTTCCTCCTGCCCACGTATACTCGTGTATACTCGTGTATACTTGTGTATACTTGTGTATACTCGTGTATACTCAGACTCGACAAGTCATCCGATCGCCTGCCTCAGTCGAGCTGCAGCCACAGCTCAGTACGTCGTGACTGATTCACTCAGGTTCAGAATGACCTTGTAAAGTGCAGCTCAGGAAACCACCTTATTATAAGCTCTCAGTTGTATAAATAAATATATAATAAATCGTGTTTGAATTCTTTCATTTGCTAAGAGAGGGTAAAAAAAATAACTGTGCTGATGCTTTAAAATGGTCAGAAAAGCATGAAGCAAAAACACGTTGGAATCGTCGTCTCAAAAAAAAAACACAGCTCGTCTCATGACTCTGACCCTGAGGGATGATGCACTCACTGAGGTGGGAATATAAATGAAGAGCGAGTAGCCGTAGACACACACGGTCTCCAGGAAGGAGTAGGCTCCGATCTGCCGCTCAGACCCTTGCCGCCACGTCAGGAAACCCCACACACCGATGGGCACGAGCCAGGCGTACATGAAGATCACTACTGCAGCTATCGTTACTGTAGACGTGAGGAGCAGAAATAACGCTGAGTCAGCATGACTCGGTAAAAACTATTACAATGACTTTAAGGCTGATAAGAGACGGCCCGAGGGACTGACCTCTGTGGAACTGTGGTCTGTAGTGATACGCCGGGTTTCCCATCTCACTGAGGAAGGTCGACAGGTTCCCACTTATCGCCACTGAGAAGACCAGTGTCACACAGATCCAGAACGGACCTACACACACACACATATGTATATTAGATATTGCTTATCCAAACAATGTCAAAGTCTGCTCTGCACTGCACACACACACACACACACACACACACACACACACACACACACACACACACACACACACACACACACACACACACACACACACACACACACTGGCCAGATTTGAAGTCTTCCAAGTGAACCATACGACAGATATTTGTATAAATAAACGTGACGCTAGACCTAGCGGGTTTGGTCTGTTTGGGCTACTGTTAAATAGCGTCTAGTCTATGAAAAACAAACGTATCAACAGACACTTATGTGCACTGTTGAAGGGGCGAACTGCCATTTTCTATTGATACAGCTTTCTCCTGTTATTGTTATGGGATTTGTCTTTTTCCATCGGGATTAGTTAGATTCTATTCACTTTCATAGAACAGAGATAGGTGGGGTTTTGTTTGTTAAATAGGCCTTGGCAGGCGAGTGGTTTTATGCAACATGCGGATGCCTCCATCCTGGAGCATCACCACTAAAACTAAATGCTCCAGAGGTAATAATGCATGAAAAAACACCAAGATTGCTAATATGCAACAGTCCTTTCCTGTCATTACATAGCACTATAAATGTGAAAGATATTATTTATCAAAGAACTTTGAATGTGTCATGAAAAGCTTACCATACAGATCTGGGTTAGATCGAAGGTAATGCTTAATGAAGTTTCTTCCAGGAAGTGGCAGCACAGATCCCTTCACTCTATCCAGTACCTGTACAAGTCAAACACATGCACATTGCAATCTATTAATATCACATTTATAAGGTTTCTATTTGTTATTAAAAAACAAACGGCACAAACTGCAGCTGTGGTTGCAGACACCTCGTGTTTGTAGAGAGGGAGACGCTCATACCTGCACAGTGTCCACATTGAAGAAGGACTCGTAGTACTCAAAGGTCCAGAAACCACTGGTTGGTTTGTGTCCTCCCAACAGCTGGAAGAAAAATAACATGTCTCAGGTGCTGTCGTCACAGTGTCACATGGCGGTGAACTTGGATCATTTACTCACCTCTGAACTCTCCTCCTCATCGTGCTCATCCTCTGACAGGTCTAATTTCACATCCTCTCCTCCTCCTGATCGAGCGAGGTTGTCTGAGGCGGACATACTGAGCGTGGTGGCTTCTGGGTCAGCGGACAACAGCTCTGCTGCTTCCTCAAACTCTACAGACACACAGGGAGCAGATGACAGGGAGTCACTTATGGTGGTAGTGTAGTGATGCTACAATGGGCTCTGATCCAAAGTGTACACAAAGCACAATCCTTTATCCATTCTTGTTACTGTTAACTGACCGATTAGACAAACGGACTCAATGAAATTAATAAGCGAGCCTGAGACTAGCAAAGAAATCCTGACATCTTCTTGTCATCAGAAGTTTGCTCTTTTACCAAAAACTTGTCAAAATAGTATCAGATATTGGATTTTTTTTATGGTTGTGACCCTCTAATCTAATGCTGGATTAGGATAATTTAACATGTGTCCTCAGCAGCACCCATTTAAATTGAAGACATCATGTTTTGCCACTAACAATCACTAGATGTCACTGGTTGTCACTGGGTGTCCCAGGTTTGGGCATGTAGAGAAGCCAAGCTTTTCCTTTTCGAGGGACCCACTTTAAAAATAACAAAACATCACAACCCGAATCACACTAAAAATCATGAAAAGAGCAAATTGGTGAATAATATGTTATATGTAATATGTTTATTTTTACAGCCGTTTCTGTGAACGCTCACACTATTCTGAATCGGTAAATCCAATTTAAGAGATGTTTAAATTAGCGTGTCTGACTTGAATCAAAGTCCTACTTGAACTGCTGTAACATGAAATACTAGTTTAACCATGACAAAAAATAAAACACAGGGCGATCAGAGTTACTATGGTAATTTAACTCATTTCCAATGGCTGAAGATTATAAAATTCACTAGACTATCGTAAAGTAAGACAAAAAACAAAAACAAATGTTAGCTTAATTTCCATCATTCTTACCTTGGAACTGTAGATCATTTGGACTGGCCATCGTTCCAGAGGCCAAACAGGAAGCTTATGAAAGACCTGAGAGAGATAAACTACTACTACTTAATAGTCAGGCAATCTCTCTTTACAGATCATGTATGTGTTCATGTCAAATGTGGAATGTTATTTATGGAGCACAGTTTAAAACAACCTTGTTGCCCTGTTCATGGTTAAAAACACAATGATATACAATAAAGTATGAACAACAAATGTACTCAGCAACAAGCTATCCTACCGAGCCTAATCAAATATATACACATGTAATAATTACTCAAAGGTTAAAAACACGAATAAGGAAAACGAATACGTTTAATAAAAAGGTCCCACCTGTCCACAGAGGGATGAGCCCGATGCTGGTGGCGTCCACACGACTGTGACAGCTAAGAGTAGCTAAGCTAAAGGGCTTAACGCACAGTAAGACTGTTATTCCGCAATTGTTTGAATGTAACTCACGTGAATATGTGACAGTTCCGGACCGCAAATGAAAAATAAAACAACAAATAATTATGGACAGCTAAAGCTTTCCTGTCAAAGCCAGAACGACTGCTCTCCCCTGCTGTTAGTCCGGTTAGCATGTCTTCCGGTACACGTCACCACGTAAACAAAGCTGTCACATGGACCTTGTTGTGTCAAAAAATTTTATTTAAACACATTTCAAGACAGAGAAACTACAAATGATTAAATGACAGATGAATACAGTCAAAACATGTATTTACTTAGTAAAATGGAAAAAGGGAAATTCATATTAAATCATATTAAATCACATTGTATTAACCAATCAATAGGAACCAGGTAATTTGTGTTAATAATGGATTCAAATGTTTCACCATAGAGTCGGAATATAATTTCCAACGGATCTAATAAGCAAAACAAAAAAAACATCATTGTGGCGTCATGGTATTACGAACTCCGGTGCAGTAGGTGGCGGTATGCATCGTTTTGCATGCACTTTGTTTGGTGTGTGTGTGTGGTATCCATATGGCGGAACCTTCAGGCGATGAAGATGTTTCTTGACGGAAGGCTAAAGGAGACCCTTTAGCGATCGCCATTTTGGCTCCATGTGAGCTATCTTATTAACTGTCAGACGGATAGCTTCTTCTGCATGAAGGTGACCGTCTAAATTTTCGAAATGGCTTCGTTACGTTTAGCGACGAGGATGTTCTGCGCTGCGGCAGACTTAGCGGCAGCTCCGGTCAAAATCAGCCGCTGGGAGGCTCTGAAAAGCAGCAAAGCAGGTGACATTTTAGGACTACACTAGTCAGGTTTGACATATGTGCTAAAAATTCAAATGAGCTGTGTTTAACCTACACGCTAGTTTGTGTAAATATGACATTTTGTCGTGTGTTGTGAGAGATATCGTTGCTTCATAAACTACACTGTTATGTGCTAATATTTTATCAACAGGAAAAAATAGACTGGTGTGTGTGTGTGTGTGTGTGTGTGTGAGAGAGAGAGAAAACTTGTAATTAATCAATTAAATGTTTTCAAATTTAAATCGCCACTAGCAAATTGCACAGGCTGCAATTAAATTCTAATATTGAATGTTCTTTTAAAAATGTAACTTATTTGCATTAGAATATAGAGCAGTGTGTCAGTCGTGTCATGTGGTGATGCTCCATCACATTTAAATTCTGTTACATGGTGAACATTATACCGAACCTTGACTGTACACAAAATACACAAATAAACAATTGCAATATCTGTCAGAAACTGAGAGATTTTCCCTAAAAGGATTCAACCCTTGTCTCTGATGTCATGACGCTGACAGGACCTGAATATCCTGTTCTGTCAAGCAAGCCTGTGTTTTCTTTTATAGACTTTCATTGGTTCACTCACACACCAGTTTTGGAGTTATTTCTTTATCATTTTTTTGGAAAAAAGAAACTACAATATGAACACATTAGAAAGGGCAAAAACGTGTTACTCAAATGACAGTTTGATGAATACAGGCGCTTATTTCAAACTGCACTGCAGCTTTTTGTCCTTATTGGAAGCTCAAAGCTGCAAACTGTCAACACTGAGGTGTGTGCAGGATTAAGTGTCTTCTCTTCTACCGTCTGTAGGCAAGTGGTGTCGCGGCCTGTTGTCAGATTATAAAGAGGCCTGTCGGGAGATAGTGGTCGGAGCCCGAGAACGACCGCTCAAAGCCACAGTGTATGCGACATTGCTGGGCGGAGCCTGGGCCTGTTTCCACACGGCACCAGACCAGTCGTCGTTTGAGGCAACTCTGCTGGACCACTCTAACCAGCTGGGCCTGCTGTCACCATGGATACGCAATGCCACCTCTGACGGCCACGTCCAGAGTATAGTGAAGCTTCGTAACGAGGGCCGACTCCGCCACGTCAACCTGGGTCTTCTCTCTCTAGTTTACCACACTAACCACGACCCAGACTCCACACTGTACGAAGCCCAGTGCTCTAATCTGTCGATGCCCTGGTCAGAGTTTCCCCGGCGGGTACTGGACGTGGGTTTCGCCAGCCACTGGTGGATCCTGGACTCAAAGATGAAGGACTTTGATGTGAACGATGACGAGTTCAAGTACTTGCCTGCTCACATGCAGGTAACGTCACCACCCACTGTTAAGGAGGTGGAAAGGAATGAAAAGTTGCACACAGAGTCATGGTTAACACTGACTGTGGAGGATGAGGACAAAGATGCACATGCAGTGGACAAAGAGGAGGAGAGTGTCAGTGAAGAGAGCCAAACAGAACAACTGAAACAGACTCAAGTTTAAGTGCTTATGGAAGAAATTCCCACAAAGCAAATTCCCATTTTTCATTTTATTCACATTTCTCAGCCGTGAACTCTCCACACTGTTTACTGTCACAGAAACATGAAACCATTGCATCTTTGGCCGCCTCAGAGTAAAAGCAGCCCATCAGAATCCTCAGTTGTGTTTTATTTATTCCAACATCTGTTTTGTGTCACAGAAATAACTGCATTTATAAACAACTAACCATGTGTCAATAAATCTGTCAGTTTCTCAGTATTTTTCTTATGGTATTTGTCTCGACTTCGAAATATCTATGAGAGTACTCAACTCAACTTTATTTATAAAGCGCTTTAAGCAGCCGTAGCTGAGACAAAGTGCTGTACATGAAAAGAAATAAAACAAAAAGTAAAACAATAAAAATATTAAGAGAATAAAAACAATAAAACACTAGAACACTAAAATCATGAGCAGAGTCTCATGCTGAGTTGAAAGCCAAAGAATAAAAATGGGTTTTAAGATGAGTTTTAAAAAGTATAGTCTGCTGTAGAGATTATTGAAATGGAAACATTCAAATTTGTGATTCAAACTTTTGTTTCTCCTTTACTGATCTGTCTCATTTACTTATATTTTGCTAAAACCTTAACTTAAAACCAGTGAAACAACAATATTGTGACAACTGCAGGGCTGGGGAATACAACAAAACATGCCATCGTAATATACTTTTCATTCCGGTTATCAAAATTCATCACAATTTTAATTATTTTTGCAGTTCCAGTTTGAAGCTTAGCATGTTGATAATGCTAGTGCTGCTAGTTGCAGACAAACCATTACCTTGGACCAAAGTTGCTCTTAATCTGATCCGTGACATGTTGCAGACCAGCTTCATCTGCTCCTTATGGCTTTTGATGACTTGTAACCTTGTTAATCAACGATCACTCAGTTAAATCCAGAATCTCAATCTTAATATTTAACAGGGGAGTCTGTTAAAAAGCTGGTGATCGTGAGCCGAATCGTTTGAAGGTCATTTCATGGACCAGCTCTCTGTGATCTGTGGTGCTTCCTCTCTCTCCTCACATTCATGGGGTGATGTAAGGAGGAGGAACGGGAATGTTAATGACGGCAAAAGACAGGATGTGTGACAAAAGATGACATCACTGACCGCAGTTTCATATATAGATGTGGAAATCCATCATCGCTGATGACCTGGGGAGGAGTTTCAACAATGAACAAGTGTTCTTGTCATCCTGCCTACTGCAGCTTTAACTTTAGCTTTGCTTTACCTCTGCGGGACAACTAATTTTTTGCAAACGGCAGATATGCATATGTAGTCTATTAAATAATCATTCTAAATAACTTTATTTATATTGCACTTTAAATCACAATTTAAAACCCTTATAACAAGAAGAAAGAAGTGACAGAAACAGACTGAAAGATGTGCAGCCATCTGCCACAAAATCCACACTTTAGCTCCAACGTACGACGTATAAAGTAGCATGAAATGGGATTATTGAAGTCAAATCAAATTCAGTCAGATTCAGGAAGGAGTAGAACACAGAGTGATCCCTCGCCCTGATAACACAAGAAGGAGACTGACTCTTAATGGGGTCAAAGGTGACTCATGATGTCACACTTTGACTCACTGGCCGAGGCTATCAGATGACACTCGGAGGAAGTCACTGAGGTCAGTGTGGTTTTCAGCAGTGAGCGGTGTAACTTCAGTGCTGCTGGATTTCCCTTCAGTCTGTGTCATGTTTTCAGATTCTGCCACCAGAGGGCGTTCTAGTGCCAAATAAGTATAAACCCAGTGTCTGCCAAAGTGTTAGCATTAGCTCAATTAATGACTTAATGACTGTCTTAATGACTACAATGTCACGTGTGATGATAACGTGGAACAGTGAGCACATTTTGTCAGTATGAAATACAGAATCTGGTAACAGATTAGCATTCTCAGTGGGAGCCCAATTTGATACTTTGCAAAAAAAATCTTTTTATGATTGCTACAAATAATTATGACAATAAAAGCAATAAACAGAAAGTTTCTATTTTTTTGTGACAGGTGTTTATTTTATTTTACTTGTGTATTTTTATTAATTTGTCACAATGTGCACATAGTTCACACCTAGTTCACATAGTTCACAAAGTGCAAACCTTTTAACGAGTCATGTGACCTCTGCTGTGTGCTCAACTAATTATTTCTTTTGAGGGTTGGCCTAAAAATAATATTTGATATTAGTCACACCAATTTAACATAATTTAAACAAACACTTGCTGGTATTTCCTCATAATATTCATAAATGTCACAAGCAGTTTAACATTTTGTCGTGTTTCTGTCTCTCGCTAATGTTGCACGCCACCACCAACCAAATAATAGTTCCATAACCATTTGTTAAATTATAATATTCAAACATCTTTTCTCTCAGGTTGACCAGGTTGATTAGATTAGACCAGGTTGGTTTAGATTCATGTCTTGTTAAGCTGATGCTCATGAATAAAGATAAATTCTAATCTATCTTTATTCCATATTGTCATATGTATGAAATTCAATGGTACAAGTTTTCAAAATGATTTGAGCATTAAGCTCCTTCTTTTTTAGGGAAACGTTATATAAAAGCTGTTGGTTATTCTCAATGATTTAGGTTTGATGCTTTATACAGAGACAAGAACAAGAACACAGTGTGTGGAGCATTAACTGTAACTGAGGAGGAGCAACGTTCAAACTGGACCGTAATTCCACTCACACGATGAGAGTAAAGAATACCGCTCAAGCTTTCTGAAAACATTTACTCAGCCCAAGTCAAAACATTAAATAAAGGCACAATGCCACTAAAATAGCCTGATGGGTGTCCAGCTGTTGTGTTTATATTATAAAGTTACACACTGCAGCTTTAAAACAACATTTACCACACGACACCGATCAAGATGATGAACTACTTTACTCTTACAGCAAGCATGAGAACTTAATGAACTGTTTACAGCATCTACACTGTTTTATTGTAATCATTTATCTTGCAGCATGAACACAATTAGAAGTCATTTAATGCATAAGTGAGGCTATTTGTTCCTAATGGTGTTCCCTAATGTGTTCAATGTGTGTGTGTGAAGTCATTTCTCTTTTTTTATTTCATTTATTTTTACTTTTTAACCATGACTATATAGATTTCACCACTCATTATATACATATACAGTTAAAACAAAGTTATCTTGAATCTTGAGGAAGGTTTATTAACATTATTTGTAATTTATGTTCTACTCTGATTTCCTTTGTTTGGTTTGGCCTGCGCCTGTCAATGCGTGACACATTATTCAAATAAGTATGTCTCTAAATGTAGCTTTTCATCCTTCAAATAATGTTTTATTAAGATTATTATTTATTAACTTCCAACTTTATCAACTTCCAACACGTTGAATGTCGAAGCCGGAGCAGGTCGCCTACATTGACACTATGGAGCCATGAAAACAACAACAACATCCTACTTTATTCTACCATAAGTCGCTAACCGGTAGCGCTGGCTTGTTAACAACTGCATATTTCATGACAGTTGTGACCAACAATACCGTTTATCAACTGTAGGGGGAACCCAAGAGCACATCCTTTAATGTGTTGCTATAAGTTTTTCAGTTGGCATTTGAAGCAGTGAGACAGGAACACTTAACCTGCGGCCTCTGCAGTTTCACAAAGTCTGCCCGCTTTCACGTCATGATCAGCATTTGAAGCTGCTCAGCTTGAGCAGAACGATCACACACACCAGGGTTAACACCTTAAATCCATATTCTTACTAGTTGTGCTTACCACGCCTTTGTCATGTGAGTCAGTCACGTGTGTATGTTCTTCCTTCCTCTTCATTGTGTATCCTCTAAGCGTCCTCTGCCTGCATCTCCCTCCATCTTTGACTTATGGCCTTCATTGACCCCGTGCCTCGTCTGCCTGCTGCCCCCTCCTCCACTCGCAGACAGACAGACAGACAGTGAGTCTGTTGGTCGCAGGGGTCAGCGAGGACGGTCACTGTCAAGTGGTGTTTGAAAAAAACATGTTGCATTTCTTTCTTTTCCCCCCGCGCTGTAAATGAAAAGACACAATTAGGGAGGCGAGGCGCATCACCTGACTGCATTCACAGACTAATAAGAAGCATAAATGCACATTTTAAAAAGCAGCACAACTGTATCAATCCCTCATCTGTCTTAATATTCCCAATAACCTTGCACCCAATCCTTGTGGAACTCATCTCTTCTGCGTTGTGTGAGGAAAATAAGGTTAACGTGTTCATTTGTGAGGCCCTCTCCTCTTACATGAACACATTAGCCTCATGATGTCATGCTCTGTTATACATTACAAGTAAATGCATTCATTTTCTGTCAGCTGCTATCAACCTAGCTGGTAGATGAGCTCAGGACTCAGGAAGGATGCTGACATTATCATTTACCTCGACCCCCCAGCTTCTTCTTCTTCTTCTTCTCCTTCTTCTTCTTCTTCTTCTTCTTACCTCGACTGCACTCACTAACCCCAAGAAAGGAGATCAGGAGGTGATGGAGGAGGCAGAGGGGAAAAAACAACCAGAGGAACGAGGGGGGTGGGGAAGTCTGTCTGGCCACCATGTTGACCTCATTGACCACAGCAGGACCAGGCTTGTATGCGTCCACACATACCCGCACAATGACACACACACACACACACACACACTTGGAGCGACCTAATCAATATGTAACTAAGGAAAGGATAGAGGATGATGGAGAGAGCATGGGGGATGGACGAAGGTGGAGGAACAGTGTTAAAGGAAATACAAGTAAAGGGGGAGGTGCTGGTGGATGCAAACCAAAGAAACACAAAGATATATATATATATATAGAGATATATAGATATATACATATATATATGTGTATTAACATATGAAAACATGCTTTTCACGTCCATGAATGAATTCCATCAGGCACAGACAGTGATGCAAACAGAGGAGTCATGAGACTGAGTTACATTTACAAACAAGAGCACACAATAAGTAGAGTATGACGGGGGACACTGATGAATCTTTAATACATTTTCAATAAAACATTATGATGGCAAGTAAAAGGATGACATTTATTGTAGGCTGGCTTTATGTGTCGGTATTTTAGAATGCATTGGTAAACTGAACACTTATATTTCATAATGAATCTTATATTTAACAACCTTATGTTTTTTTCTGGTTCGAGTAAAATGTTATTAATGTCTGAAAAGTATGAATGCAGATGTAACATTTCAGTTTTATTTGATGTGGTACATTATCAATGTTTCACAGATAAGTTTGTATAATATGAGACTATATGTATATATATATATATATATATATATATAAACATATATATATATGTACTATATAGATAACATGAGATTTCAGGAAGTCGGAAACACAAGTGTATCTCAGAGTAGCCACTGTTAGCAAGTTACCAGTCAATAACAATGCTGTATTGTTGCTATACTGCTTCTTTGCAGTTACATTTGTATCTTCTGTAGTAAAAATGTTCATACTATATTTGTGTCACATAATTAAACGTGACATTGTTCACAAGTCTTTGATGCATAATTCTCACCTGAACGTGTGAGAGCAACATGTCTGCCGAGCAGCAGGCGACAGTTCCAGAACAAATGTTTGCACTTCCATTTATTTTACAATGCTACACTGCTACGCTACAATGTTGCTAACGTTGCTTTGGTGTGAAACCTGAACTCACTCATAATCAGGAAATGGTTATGATCATGTTCATTGTTGTTGTACGTTGCTGCTGAATATCTCTCACTTCACTTCTTTTCCATGTGTGCTGAATCTATTTAGCATCAAAACTCATTTTTTCTCCATAATGGGCTGTTATTATTATTAACAACATATTATTAATAAAGTATAATTATTTTATCAGACTTTTTACACATATTCCAGATACTAGTTTCACAACTGACAGTCTTTTCTGATATTGTTGTCAGTCTGAGACTGTTTTTTAGCATTTAGCACCTTGCTATAACCAGTCATTTCAAAAATCACATGACAGTGACATGTCACCAATGCTTAGTGAAGCAGTTTTATGTCAGCACAACACTATGTTTTCATCTGAAAGCAGCTTTTAAGATAAAACATGTGTTGGAGCTCCGTGTCAGCAGTAATCTGCATCCATACTCACAGCAGGTGCACTGAGCGTGCACGAGCCAATGTAAACAGGAAGTGGATTCTCTCTGCAGTTGATGCTTAGTTTCAGAACGCACTAATAATGAGGAACAACAATACTGATATGTAAGAGGAGGCATTTCTGTAATGAGACTGAGGACAAGATCACGCTGAATGTAAGTGTTCTTTTTGCTCTCAGCTCATAGTGGAGTCGTGCAAAGGTTTTGTGTTGTTTAACTGGTATTTTGGGCTATTTTTCCAAAAGTGAGTCCCAGGGTGGGAAAATCTCAAAACACCGGCCCGCGGTGTGTTTCCGTGCCCGCGTTACAGCACCACATACAGGCCCGGCACGTGTACTACAGCGTTTAAAGTCATTCTGGGGGATTTTGTGAGTGTGAAACATTGTCGTGTTTACAGAAAAGAATGAAAAAGAAAAAGATGGTGAAAGGGAAAGTTCTGATTCTGTGTGGAAAAGACAATTGATTCAAATAATTGATTTATTACATCGCACCCTCGCGTGTTGGTGTCTCCTCTGACGTTGTCGTCTTGTTTGTCATTGTGTCAGGCATGTGCTAGTGTTAGCTTAGCTGGACCATGCTAACTGGAACAGGCCCAGCAAGCTTTTCACAGCAGTACAGGACTATTTTAACAAAAGAAGGAAGAAAATGTCATTTTTAAAAAAAAAAACACCCACCCACCCACATGTGGACGAGGCCTAAAGCACAGCTGCAGACTTTCAAAGTAAAACAGAGTTTTGTGTCGACAGCAGCTGAAACCAGAGCAGAATTTATGCATTTTCAAACAAAAATGAATGAGTAGTGTGGCTCGAGACACGCACGGACGAAACACTGTTGGAAGAGGACTACAAAGAAGACGATGATACGAACAGTCAGGACACACAGCTGCATCAAAGGGTTAACTGTCTGCTTTCAGGAGAGTGAGAAGTGTGTGTGTGTGTGTGTGCGTGTGTGTGTGCGTGTGTGCGTGTTGGGGGTGTCAGTAAGTGCAGTTCCATAATGTCAGTCTAGGAGTGTGAACATGTTTGAAGGCAGCAGTGAGGGAGAAGGAGGAGGAGGAGGAGACGGCGAAGGAGGGCAAAGTGAGAGAGGAGTGGAGGAGGGGTGTCTGGTAGGCAGAGAAAAGGAGGGAACGAGGGAGAGGGAAAGAGAGGGGGGAGGAGAGACAAGCAGAGTGTGCACAGTATTCATTCAAACTGACAGAGGCTGTGTGTGTGTGTGTGTGTGTGTGTGTCCCGGTTTGCACTTCCCACTGCTCCACAGTGTCTCTCGACCTGTCTCTCTCTCCTCCCTCACTCCCTCACTCCCTCTCTTTCTCTCTCTCCAGACAGTCTGCAGTTTACAGCAGCAGGAAGGAGACGCCGAGCAGCCACTGGAGAGGAAGAAAGAAAGAAAGAAAGAAAGACACAGAGAGAAAGATTTGTGACAAATTAGAGACAAGGAGAAAAGGAAGTGAGAGAGAGAGAGAGAGCGCGAGGAGGAAGGAAGTGATGAAAAGTAGGGATTTTGAAGATGAGTAAAAGATGAGAGGATGAGGGAAAGACAGACAGAGAGCGGTGGCTTGGCTTTTCAATGGGAGGGGTGCAAACAGAGGTGTAGAGACAGAGGAATGCAGAGACAGGGACAGCGACACTGCTGCTCCTGCAGAGGAGGATTTTGGGTAAGTCACTTTGCATCTTCGTCTCTTCCATGTTTTTTGTTTGTTTGTTTGTTTGTTTGTTTCTGTGATCCCAGCGCAGCTCTGACTGTCGTCATGAAGACATGAATGTGATGTGACAGTGGGTCAGTGGATGTTTGCAGACACTGATGTGCATGCAGGATGAGGAACGCCCAGAGAGAGAGAGACATGAGTGCAGAGTAGTAGAGGAGAGCAAGGTGGCATGAGAACACACAATGTGGATTTTCATTCATGATTTCTCATGTGACTTCCTGATAGTGTGTGCACTCGTATGCGTATCTTTGTGAGGACCATTTTGCCTCATAAACCATGTGAGACCAGTTCTGCTCCTCCTCACTTTCTGTTGCAATTTAAAAGGCCTGTTCATGGCTTAAGACCTGGTTTTAGGGTCCGGCTTTTAGTTGAGATGGTGAGGGTAAGGGAATACATTATGTGCCCTCATTAAGATGGCTGCACACAGTGTTTTAGATCACACACACACACACACACACACACATATATACATATACATATATATATATATACATATTTGCATGTAGGTTCACTTATATGCTGATTGCAGTTGTGTGTGCGTGTTTGTGGGTCAGTTGAACTGAATGTCAATTAGATTTAAGTCTGTCTGGTCCAGGCGGGGAGATGCAGACTTTCTCACACATCCACGGGGGGAGGGGGTGCACCGCCATTTCTGTTACCTCTGACATCAGACTCACACACACACACACACACACACCTGTACTTCACAACTTCCAGCGATGGATGCAAACATTTGGTTCAGAAATCAGAGTGTAAACATCTGTGAGTAAACACATGGACACACACACACACACACACTCTCACACACTCACACACTCACACACTCACAGACCAGCAGTTTCCCCAATAATGGCGGTGCCTCCCATGAACTCATTCACCGCTGGGTCACAGGTTCAAGTCCCTGGAGGGGGGAGGGGGAGCGTGTAAGCGATTGGGAGAGTGAGGGAGGAAGGAAAGGAGGGAGGGAGGAAGGGAGGGAGACAAGGAGGACCAACTCTCACTCACTCACTCCCCCACACCCCACCACACCCCGCCACCCACTGCGTGTCTGCGTGTCTCCTTGTACCCTCCCCCTCTTTTTCCCCCCTCTAACTCGCAGCCACAATCTGTCTTCTCGGTCTGAACCGCATGCATTCACATGCAGCCATGCATGTAGACACACACACGCACGCACGCACGCACCCACACACGCACACGTTTGCTGTTTCGTCACTTATTGTGTGGCTGTAATGATCAATTTCCCTGCATGTGTGTGTGTGATTTTTGTGTTCATGCAGCAGCAGAGGTTAAAGGCATGAATAGCCACGCGTTGCGTTAGCGTTGCCTCTGCTCTGTCGGTGTGATGAAGTTATGTGAGCAGTCACAGTCTGGGTGGAGCAGAATACACACAGACAGCCAAACACACCACAGTGTGGGGCAGATGTGTCACATTTTATCCCAGCAGCAGCACTCGGGACTATTTTTAGCTTTCCCCCCCCCCGTGCCCTTGAGCAAGACACTCAGTGACCTGCCTGCATGTGTTCATGTGCTCGTGTTTGTTTTGGGCTCAGAGTGTCCTGCTGTTCAAAGACAAACACCTAGATTATTTTTGCACACAGAAACACATTTAAATAGATTATCTGCCACATCTGATGTTCACAGGAATCTAACGGCGTGTGTCGTCCATAATAAACACGTCAATGACATGAAAAATACACATTTATGGTTGTCACAAAACAGTCTTACACACACACACACAATGAGTTGTGCAGCTATTCTTCTTAGGACTCTCATTGACCTCCATTCATTTGAACAGCCTGAACAAAGCAAGATCCCGAACCTTACCCTAACCCTAACCCCAATTCAAATCTTTGCCCGAAACTTAACCACCGCCATAGAAATGTTTGGTTACCTCATTAGGACCACCCTAAGGTCTCCATGCGGTCCACTGCTGGTGCTCACATGGTCCAGTCACAAATACAAGTACTCTCTGTATCTCTCTCTCACACACACACACACACACACACACACACACACACACACACACACACACACACACATACCTTACCCGTACTTTTCAACATACGCTTGTTTTCTTGTCACATTCAGAATCACTTTGCAGGCGACGTGTTACGTGTTTGAAAAGCATATTTAACACAAAGGCAAGCAATCAATGCATGGATACTTGCTTCACATTGAGCTTTAAACACACACACACACACACACACACACACACACACACACATAGCTGCTCTTTCATAGGAAACAAGAGCAGCTGACCTTTGACCTATACCATTCAGCCTGTCTGGAAAATACCAAGCCTGGAATCGATCAGCACTCCTCTCGCCCAGACCCCACCCTCCACTCAGCAACCCCCCACTCTTTTTATTCTCTCCACTCACCCTTGACTCTCCACCCCCACCCCCGCTCTCCTCCATCACCGCACAATCAGTGTGACAGCAGTTGCAACTATATATGTGTGTGCATAAAGCAGATTTTTGTTTCGCTTTTTACTGCATGTCTGAGTTCACGCGGTCGCACATGTGTCAAAGTATTTCAGTCTCTCATGTTCGTCATATTCATGTTTAATTCCAAAAAATCGTAGCTTTGTTAGAAATGTTAGATGGATGTATTTCTGTTAAAGCATTACACTCCAACATTTCTAGTTTGAATAGTGAAGCCCAGGAAGTAGGTTGCAAATAGCAGTTAGCCACCAGGGGGCGACTCTGCTGGCTGCTAAAAACACACACATTTGAATGGAAGTCTATGAGCCGCTCCTTCTAACTTGATTTATAACATCAATAAACATTTTACTGACTGGTTAATGGTCTCAATTAGCTAGTTTCATGTCTTTGTGTGGGTTGGATGCACTGCAGGAGGAAAAGTGACTTGTCGTTTATATTAATGCCTTTAAACTCAAACCCATCCCTCCAGAATTTCTGCAAAAAAAGAATAATATTGGCGAGAATGTGACAATAGAACAACTCTAAGATCATTTATCGTGCACTTCCAAAACACTGTTTCAGTTCATTTTCTCCACGGTTATTAACAACAAACAAAACTGAGGATCATGAATTTTTGTTTTGTCCTCAACCTCTCCTCTATGAATCAGTGTAAGACGCTTTGCTGTCCACTGGTGAAAACACTGGTGAAAAGGTGTCTGTGTGTGTCTGTGTGTGCACCTGCAGAGCTCTTGTCTCCTCTTGTTAAGCGTCCTCCTGGGTGCATGCGTCCTGTCATGGCTGTCCAGTCCTCGTAGCGCCGGAGGACAGGCTGTATGTTTGTTAGCTCGCTGTCAGCCCGAGTTATTCAAGTGTTGGGGAACATTCAACGCTGTCGGTGAGTTTGTGACTCAGTGAAACCATCGAGTGTTTGAGTGTACCCTCACACTTGAGCTCACATCAGTCTGAAGCACAGAAGAACCATTCCTCCATTCCAACGCTCCCACTCTTCATACATGCGTGACGATCACAACGGCTGCATTCCATGTAGGTGTTAATCATTTCAGGGATTGCAGAGAAATCAAGCTCACGTAAATGGTCCGTGGCTTTAATGAGTTATTTTAAGCCTCTTTCGCTCTAAAATAAGCAGGTATACCTTGGATAGTTGAACCTGGGTGACCCCACTAAAATGGTGATTAACATCGTTCCCTTTGCCCCGGGCCAGTCTTGCACTGTGGTATTTCACCTGGGGGTGGGTTAGTGGAAGATTAAATGAAAAATAGCGAGTGCTGTCCCAGTTTGTGAAAAATATGGTGTGCTGACGTGATTGATGGCTAACAGCTAGGCTAACAGCTAGGCTAGCAGTAAACCACGCCGGCAGCAAATGAAGCAGATGAAGAAGATTTTAGAGTGTTCACCTGGGTTTTGCTTCATATTATACTGAACTGAGCTGAAGCCAATAAAATAACCCTCTGCATTGCAGCCATTTGACCCGTGAGTGAATACTGATTAAAGATATTCCCGCTGGTCACAAACCTGTTTAAAACTATAGGATTTAACTCTTTTATTTAACCAGTGGGAATGATGCTGCCTTTAGTAAATGTTCAACTTCAAGCCGATTTTTAAGTGACCACTTCAAACACATACTGTGCTGGAAACCTTTAAAAGATAATGTTATGCTTCCATCAAACAAGCAAAAGTGAAGACTGCCAGCAAAGTTATTTGGCTTCAATCGACATGATGAGATTACATGATGTTGTTTTTCAACCTGCTGGTCTGTTGAGTCTGTCTCAGAGGTGCTGATAATAGCCCACTTCAGCACCACTTTAATACAGTAAATGATACCCAGATGAACACCTGAGTGAACAGCTCATCACTCTGCCGACCAATCAACAGCCTCGAAACACCGCACACATGCAAGTACAGTCACTTCTCGTGCACAGGACAATGAGGCATACTGTATGAAGGAAGATTGTATAATATTTTGGTAATAAAAACACAGTAGTATGATGGTTTACATTAATGACACCCTGACTCAAACCCCACGTCAAATCCTGCTTCATATCCTGGTTTTTGTAAATATCACAGTTAAATTAAAGTGATTTGTCTTTATATGTTAGTCCTGTTACAGGCTCATGGTCTGTCTCTCACAACAATGTTAGCTGAGACTAACTCCAGCGCCTCCTTTTACCCTTAAAGTTAGGGGGAAAATGAAAGTAAAGAAATGTTGGTAAATGATTAATTGCAGCATGCACCTGTTTTGAGTTAAGATCCCGTGTGTAATTAGTGTCATCTAATGGTGAGAATGAGATTGCACAGTATAACAAATGTAGCCCTCTCTCCCTGCCCCTTGTTTTCCCAAGAGCGTCAGGGAACTACGGTGGCCTTCACATACCAGAAAGGATGTGACATTTCTCACCTAAAGCAAAGTGCTTTTACACGTATACAAAGGTTTAAATTCTGCTAGTAAAACCTTATACATGTTAAACACTGAACATTTAAATGTGTCACTACATCATGCACCATTTGTGTGACATCATGTGGCATTAAGTGAAAAGTCACGTTACGTAAGAAAGTAAAAAAAAAAGCAGCATAATCCTGATTTTCTTTTGCCTTTAAAAGCAAGAACATTTTGGACATTTGCATTGTTCAAATACATAAATGTTCATTGCTGCCTGTGCTTTTTTTCACAGAGTAACGCCGGTGATGGATATACGAGCTGACAACCGAGCATTTCCATTAACCAGAGTGGAGATGTCCGATAATTACGCAGGTAACAAATGAGTGTGTCTGTGTGTGTCTGTGTGTGAAGACAGTTCGCAGCTGTATTTGTGTTATTGGTGGAATCAGCTGTCCTCTAATTCATTTAAACTGAAAGCCATGGCCTGTGGGGAGGCTGAATTGAGGAAGGTGGTGCCACACATGCTTTGGAATAACAAGAGTAAAAACAGATCTGAAAGGTTGCAATGCAACACGTCCTCGAATTTAAGAAATCATTGATTTAAATGTGATGACAATTCTTCTGTTAAAGTCAGTTTAAATCACATGTAATGCTCATTATATTCATGTTTAAGACATGAGAAGTTTTAATCGTAAAATCACTGATGCTAAACATGATGCAAGACATATAGACATAGGAAATATAATCTGAACTCAACTGTATGACCAGAAATTACAATTTGAACTTTAGTGCGTGCCATCGTTTTTGAAACGCTGTGAAATCTGACCTTTCAGAAACTTTCCATTCCCGATGTCATGAATACAACATGAGGAGAGTGTTCACACGGCAAACACATGTGTGTGCTTTGATAAAGGTTACACGCTTACTATTGTTAACATGATGCTTGTTTGTTTGATGCAGAAACGACAACGGGTCATAAAAGACGGCAGAACCGAAGCCAAGCAAATATTAGTAAGTATATATGGTAAGGTTTTATTTCCTATTTTAATTTGAATGAAGTAATGGATAAAATCCTGCAGGTATAGCTGGGCTTTACAGGATCACATGAAATATCAAACCTTAGTTTGTTTGCTGGCTTGTTTGAGCATCTCTGAACCAAGGATCTTCATTCTTCAATAAAAATAATCCTAATATATAATAATAGTGAGAGAGACAGTCTTCAGCAGGGGTTCCCAAATGTTTTGACTGCCTTTCAAAGTTGAACATGTCCCTCTTTTAAACTTAATACCAACTAAGAATATACTCAGCCTTTGATACCACTAGATACCTGCTAACTAAAAAAGCAAAAGGATGATTTATTAAAACCCATATCCTGAACATAAAATTCAAATGAATTATGTTAATGTTATGCACTTGTTGTGTTATTAAATAAAAACAATTCACACTTTCTTCTGTTATTGTCCTCATTATGATGAATTATTATTATTATTATTATTCACTTTCACTGAATAAAGTCCAAAAATACAATTCTGCTGTGACGATGACAGAACACGATCATTGTTTATGTTTAATGTTTATAATTTCTGATAGTTTTTGTTTAATATTATTTGTAAAAAAAAGGTTATGTTCTATTCTGCTTACTGGTCTATATCTATATAATGGTGTCTTATAAGACTGTTTTTGGTCTGGGCACATTTTCTGGACATGACACAATAAAGATAATGTCTATATATATATATATATATATATATATATATATGTATATATATACATACATAAAAACTCCATTAATCAATCAAAAATGTGTGTAGGCAGTGGCTGCGTCACCATATTGACATAGAAGGTGATATTGCTGTTGTGCTCAGATCTCATTTTTGACCTTTACGACGATGAATGTTGCAATGAAGCAAAATAAACAAGTGCAAAGTGTGAAGAAATTGTCATTTTCACCTTCAACAATGGAAAAATAACTAATGAGCGTATAGTACGTGCAGCGCAAACATGTATCTGTGATCAGCTTCTTACATTTCCTTGTCAGCTTGTTGTGTGCATGTGTCCATCTGTTCTATACGTCAGAAGAACTACTTCCTCAGCAGCTGTGCCTTAGGGAAAAACAGCCCGTCGACCAGTGCAGGTTTCCGGTTCACATTCATCGCTGTCGGTGGGTTGGTGATACCGTCAACTCGCCGGTCGATGAATGACAACCGTGTCCGTGCATGACCATCTGGATCATCTGTAACACGTGTGCTTTGTTGCTGAGCTTTTACCAACATCGTGTCCAGGAGATTGACTTCAATAAAGAACCTTTGAAACAACATGGTGGAATTGTTGCGTGCTTTGTGTCACAGTGCAGGAGAAAGTGGAATCTCATCAGTACGCAGTGATCAGTGTGCTCTCTGGCAACCTTCAGGTGCACAGCTGCACAGATGTTTCTTTTGGAGAGCTTTGACATGGAGCATGGTTCCTGCCTCGGATTTGGACAGCGTAATCCCATGTAACCATGCACCATGATTTATGTATGCTAGAGTCATCAAACTGAGACATTAAGCAGCTGCTAAAGCCTTCAGTTGTTACTCGGGTGTTTTTTTCCTCTTTGCAGTGCATTCTTAATAAAGAATGTGTCCTCATTTTTATCCATTTTATCTGATATGGCACAATGCACCGTTACGCTCTATCAGGCAGATTTGTGACTATGGGCTTTACAAGTAAAACTTGACTGACTGATTCATTGTTACTCTTTGACATCGCTGTCCGACCAAGCACAATTCAGCTCTTACCAACACCTTCATTCTTCCTTCAGTTAAACTGTGTCTCTCGTGATAATAAGCTCTTGTGACGGTTGTGTCAAAACATGGTGTCACTGAGGCGACCTTAAACTTTGAGGAGGTTTGCATAAAAACTGCGATTGCGTCCCGAGGCGAGAACACATCACCCCAGTTTTACTTTAAACATTCATGTGCATTGTTTATTTTTTTTAAAAAGGGAACGTTATGGATAATTTAAAAGGTGCTTTGTGTGTGCGTAGGCCTAATTCCAATGCCTTAATCCAGTAGTGTCTTGTGAGATTTAAAGTTTTGCTGAACCTATGGGAATGGTCGCTGTGGTCCTGGGCCGGGGGCCCTCTTTTGGCTCAACTGCCCTCTTTGCCACCCGTGCTCACTCGTTATTTGTTAATAATGGCAACTTTGATTTGGTCATTTCAGTAATGAATTTGTTCAACATGGTAAAGAACTGATACTGAAATATGAACGTTAGCAAGTCATACCAGAGAAGAGGCGAGCAGTGGAGAGAAAAACAAGAAACAACTGATGCAAGGAGACAGCGTGGGAGGATGAAGAAAAAAGAAAAAAGAAAAGACACTTGATGACACTCTGTGTGTGTGTGTGTGTGTGTTTATTACTGCTTAAAGGACATTTCCTGACATAAATGTTGAACATAGACCTCATGGAGACCAAATCCTGGTCCTAATGGGGCAGAACCTCACTGTACAAGATGCCTTCCTCCCCAAACATGGACCTGGGTTAAAGGACCAGTGTGTGGGATTGTGTGTGGTGTTTGGAGGTGAAACGTGTTTTATTCTGTGAATCACTGGCTGTTTTAATATCATTGTTCCAAAGCATGTAAAGCAGCGCGTGTAACCCACTGTATTACCATACAGATAACAGTGAAAACATGCCCATTGTATTTCCTTAAGAATGTGCAACCTTTAAAATTGTTGCCTCCTAAAACAATAAAGGAATAAAAATAAAGGAGTTTGTTTCTGGTCAAGTGAAACAGGATGAAGACGTTTCTATGGATACAACAGACATGTTTTTATATCTCTCTTTCAAATAAGTCTCAAGACTTTTACAGGAAACTGAGACTCACCATCCTGCCACACTCCAACCTCAGGTTTGAAAGCTGATTTAATGTCAGCTCTGCTATGAACAGCCTGCTCCTGACCCCTAGTGGAAGGATTTTTCCATTACACGCCACCACGATATCAAAGATTGAAGTGAAGTCAGGGTTTAAATCGTCGCGTTTCTCTTCACGTGACATCTGTTCAAAGGTCATGAGGTCAACTGGTCCACAAGGCTGGAATATATCAAGCCATAAATGGTAATGTACAGAGTTATATAGTACTATAGTACTAAACCATAGTATTGTATACAATGTAATCCAGTACTATTTAAACAATAAACTACTGCACATGCCGACCATTCTTCACAATGAAGTTGGTGTTTTTTCATTCTTTATCAATCAATTAACAATCAATATATTGCTTAAAACTGTATAATGGAGGCGGATGAGATAAGAAACATCCCAGTTATTGATCATCCTGTATTTATTTATTCATGAAAGCACCGTCACATGTCATTTCCACTTACTTACACGACTGTTAGTCACAGATTAGTTAGTAGTTCTGTCTAACAGCTGATGGCATAAATAATGTTGAATTACTGCCTCAAATTCAGCATAAATCCTTCTTTTTATTGGTTCTAGGTCTCATGTCTTCTCTCCATCCTTTCCTTCTTCTCTCACTGTCCTTTCAATATTAGTGTCATAGAGAAAAGTCTCAGTGCAACAAAGGACGAGCGCTAAAGTGTGATCCGGTGACATTTGGAATTATTTTAGCAGTGAGGATGCACTGGTGAACTCTCTCTGGAGACTGTGTGCTGCATGTCAGTGCCTCCCAAAGCATGAGCTGCAGCCCCCTGGTGGTGCCTTGGAGATATTGCAGGTGGGCGATATAAATATTCCAATCAAATGTTTGCACAAACTAATGCAAACATGATAAAATAATTATAGAAATCAGCATTTTAGAGGAGTCATGTTGAGTGGGCAGTTTATGTCTTATTTGTGACACAGTTGGAGAGTAGCTTGAAATGGCTAGCACAAATGTGTTGTTAACAGCTTCTAAAATGACGGCATCCGACTGATATCGGTATCCGCAGATACTCGAGTTTGTGATATCGGATATCGGAGACAAAAAAGTGCTATCGTGCCATTCCTAATTTGTAATAAAATATTGAAAAAAACATTTAATCGTTTAATTTAATATTCACTATTTATTTTATGGTAGCCACAATATTTTGATTATTGATTATTCAGTGGTGAAAGGGACTAAGGATTTGAATGTGTGTTTATCCCAAGTTCTGGTCCCAAGCTCGGATAAATGGGAGGACATGCAGCGTCGAAATCTCTGCCAAATCAAATATGAAATCAATATCAAAAACAAACAAAAAACTCAGCTCATCAGCAAACACTGCAAAAGCCTGATAACCTGGACATCAGGGAACCCTGACCCTGTTAGAACACGTGTAATATAAATGACACACACAAACAGATAAATACAGTTTTTTGAATGAAACTCTACTCAAAGAGCCGGGAAGTGATCTGATCACAAGCAGTCACTAGAGATTCCCGTAGAGCTTTTAAATATAAACTAATATCTTATATAAGTTAACACACATGCTGATAATCATGTCTCTGTGTTTCTCATTATAACCATGTTTTCAACAATAAACAGCAATTCACAATCTCACAGAGTCATTTTCCAGGCTAATTAATGACATTTTGAACAGATTGAGGAGAGTAACATGAACTCAGCCAGGATTCCTCGGGCTGAGCTTAACCAGGTCATGGAGGTTGTTCATGGATGTTTCAGCAATTTTGCCTTCACAACATCCCACAGGCATTTTTTAAAGAATTCAACAGAAAGTGACCTCTACCAGCAGATAAAAGAGGAATCATGAAAGCAGCGGATTAGTTTTTTCTGTATGTTTGACAGTTTCAGGACTGATTTTAAATCCAACATTTCACCCACTCATCATGTCATCGCTGCTGTATTCTGATACAGTCATTGGTGAGTCGTCTGCTGATTCCTGAAGCCCTTAAATGACTTGAACAGTGACGTGACGCTCAGTGAAAATCCCAGAAGACGGAAGTAAACGTTTGGGAGCATTTATCATCCTGTGTTGGACTTCTGTTTTTAGTTTATTTTAGTTTTGAAGAACTAAAGGACGTTTCAGTTGTTCAGCACTTCTGTGTTCCTCTTTTTTGTACTTCCTGTCTCAGAGACAAGCAGCTTCCTTCTTCCATCCTGAGCAGTTTCACCTGCACTGAATGAATGTGATTGACTCTCATGACTCAGACCGTCACTGTGGGATTCATTAGCCTCCAATCAGCCTCCCAGTCAGCTGACCCTTGGCCTCCTTGTCTCAGGTCAGCCTCTCGGTTGACTAGCTGTCAGCTTGGTAGCCTCCGTCCCTGGTTCCCAGTCTTGAGTCCACACACAGAGCAGTTTCTGCATCAGAGGTTCTGAATGACTGCACATTCTGAGTATCTGTCAGTGCGGACACTATGCTCTTTGTCTCCATTTGGCACCTTAGCTGACCATTACTCCTCATCTTCAGTCTGCCACTTGGCTGATGTCCACTCTTGACCCTCATTCTTTAGCTGAGATGTTCTGGTTTAACCTGTCTTGACAAACAGTGACTGCCTGCCAGAAACTGATTTGGGTCAGTGGGAGCGAGCACTCCTGTGGAGTTACACCTGTGGAGTGGGCTCTTATTTTATAAACACAATCTTCCCTAATGAAACCAAGTGATTATGACTTATTGTCAACTGGAACACTGCATGTTACTGTTTACATTAGGTATTTCAACAGGTAAAAATAATACATCTGATTAGAGCTGCAACTAACGATTATTTTCATAATCGGTTAATCTGTCGATTATTTTCTTGATGAATCGTTTGGTCCATAAAATATCAAAAAAAACATAAAAAATGTTGATCGGTGTTTGTCAAACCTGGAGATGATGATGTTCTCAAATGTCTTGTTTTGTCCACAAACCAAAACGATTGACTTTTAATGATTTCTGTGTTTTCCAGAGCAAAGAAATGAAGAAAATATTCACATTTAAACTTTAAAGCTTTGAACCGATTAATCGATTATCAAAATAGTTTGCGTGTTCTCTGTGTGTGCGTGGGTTTTTCCAGGTTCTCTGGTTTCCTCCCACTCTAAATTGCACTTGGGTGTGAGTGTGAGAGTGAATGGCTGTTTGTCTCTATGTGGCCCTGCAATACCCACCTTTTGCCCTATGTCAGCTGGGATTAGCACCAGCAACCCCGCCACCCTCATGTGGAGGATAAAGATGATGAATGAAAGACATCTGTGAATAATTGGATTTACAGTGCGTTCTATCAGGCACACCAACCACAGACGTTATGTTATTTATATATTCTGTAATAGAGCTTTAACAGGCTCTACGTGCTCCACTGGACCTGAATCACTTTCTGGCAGACAATCACTTTTTGGTACAACACACCTTTGGCACCTGAGGGGCCCCCGAAGGCCCCTGATCCCTGTCTGTCCTACCTTCATGCCTCTAAGCCCCCACATCTGCTGTCTGTTCCCCATTCTACGCTGTATGTATCTGACCTGTTTCCCTGTTGTGACGACCTGCCCCGCCCTGATTATTGTCACCTGTTCTTCTTGTCCACGCCCTCTGCTCTCAGTGTTCAGTGCCACTTTACCTGGTCTCAGTGCCGTGTGTTTGTCATGTCCCAGCTCCTCTGTTGGTGCGCTTCTGTATTGGACTCTGAATGTTTATTTGTTTTCTCCTTTGCCTCTTGTGTTCTGCTGATGAGTAAGTGTGATCTAAGACTTGCTATGTTTTTCTTCTACACATTGACAAACTGGTTCTTCACCTGTGCCGTGCTCCTTGTTTTCAGCTGCGTTTAAAAACTAACATCGTAGCTCTTCTTCCCTCTTCAGGTAACACATGGTGCCTGCTCTTTTCTAGTACCTTACTTGGCAGATGTGTGTGTGCGTGTGCTTACATGTTGTGAGCTGAAATTTTGTAGAAAAAAAAAAAGAAAGAAAAAAGGAAGTTACACAAAAAACAATCACTTTGGATCAGAGTGAAGTGCAGGAAAGGGCTTAACATACACACTTATGTGGATTTAACCGTCAGCATTTCATTGTGACAGTGACTGTTGTTATTATCTAAAAATGCAGACTGGAATTCTAAGCTTGTCAGCCTCATTGTCCTGTCTTTGCCTTTGGCTTGTGATTTCAGAAGCTTTGTTAAAATCACAAGACAACATGGAGGGAAAAGTGACCGCTTCCAAGGTGAGAGATGTTTGTTATTCACTGATTATCTACTTTGATCTGAAATCAGCACCAATGTTCAAGTCAGTGTCTCCTGATACTACATATATCTGTGTTTGCATGTAAATCATTTTCACTGTAGTCAGACTTTATGATTAAACTCTGCAATAAAAGGTTTTGCTTTGGTAGAAACTCAAAATAATGTATCCGTAGTTTCCATTTTTTGATGAATTCTTTCCTGTTTTTTCCCCAGAAACTGGTCCATCACTCGCGCTCTCTGTGTGCTGGTGAGCAGGATTATGTTGACAGGAGGAAGACCGTCATTCTGGAGTCACTCAACAACCTGGGAATCAACTGTACCGCAGTAAGAAAGAACACGTGACGTGAAAACATGTCATTGTTTTTTTGTATTTCACTTAGAGTGAGTCATGTAACTGCCGTTTGCCGTGAATTTCATAACACAGGTGTCTATTTCCTCCTTGACTTCCACAAACATTCAAATAACGTGTGCAGGCTTTAAACGCCGTGTCTTTTTAATCTTGTCAAAAACTCAAACGACTGTACTGTAAAACATGCTCTCTGCTAAAACCTGTCCAGACCTGTGCACTTGACTTGAAGGGTACTCTCTCATACATACCAAAGGGTGTGTCTCGATGGGTAGAAGGACATAATTGATCTCAAAACTGGGAAATGTTGTTTGCAGAAGCATAATACAAACTATAGAAAAAATAAGTCAAAAACAAGACATCAAATATTCATATGTCCTAAAAATAAACACTCCAGTCAACTACAATGTGTATAAGTAAGTGCAAGTGTGACATTTCTGCAGATGACTTGGAAAACAAGTATGAATTATAAAGTCAAATGCTTTGTTTACCAAATGTTTACCAGCACCTGGGTAGACGTGGGCTTCACAGGCCAAAAACTTTATCACAATACAAATTAAATATTGATTTTACTCCCTAGTGAAATGATAAGAAACCCAGTTCATCGTGCTTTCTAAGGTCTTTCTGGACAGAAAGTGATTGTCAAACTCGTCTGAGGCAAGAACATAAATAGAAATGAAATGAAATGTCACAAAAAGTGTTTGCATGCATCATAAACATTATATCAACATTAACAGCAGATGTTTGGTGAGTAGTTTTGGCTAATGATGCACAAATACAGTATATCAAAAGAAGAAGACAACGATCACCACTTAATATTGATTCAACATAAGGCTGACGAGCGTTTAAACTTCAAATACCACTAATAAAGTCAAACAACCCTGACACACTGTAAATAATTCCCTTTTTTCAACCAGGACTCACTTCCCAACATTGTTCTGTTGGCTTCAGGCGGGGGTCAGAGGTCAGCCGTGGGTCTGGTGGGTTCTCTCTATCAGATGGAAAAGGACGGTCTGCTGAACACGCTGCTCTACCTGGGAGGAGTTTCTGGGTCGACATGGTAACAAGAACCTCACTTAGCGCACACACACACACACACACATACACACACTGAGTTCACCAGGGAAAAGACTAGTGTTTGGACTATTTTCTTGTATGTTTAACATAGTAACAGCTCACTGGGGCTAAATACTAACATTACCATGCTAACATGCTCTCAGTGCAGGCTTAGATCTGGTCATTAGTATCTTGAGCATTTGGTGGCGCTCTAACTCCACCACATTTGAAATATCTTGTGGCGTATTTCACTGGTGTCTGCCTCAATGTTGATGTTTGATGGTCTTTAACAAAGCGAAATATGTGAAACATCAGGAAAACACCAAACGCTGTACATGTGTTTGTGTTATTTCTTTTTCTATTATCACCTGAGACATTAAGTACAACATGGATGCTGTGTCGTGTTATTGTGCAAACTTCTCAAACCACATGCTTTTATTTCATAAACCAATTTTCATCACCTTCACCATGACTGGAAGTTACACACAGGAAGTGAAATGAGTTACTTTAGATTAGGGAACACATACTCGCCATTAACTAGGTGCTTACTAACATGCATATAAGTAGCATACCAGACCTTTATTAGTAATTATTAAGCACGTATTAACACCTTAGTCAGGAAAAATTCATGTCGTAATAGAGGGAGAATAAGGTGTTATTTAATATGTGCTTAGTGTAAATGACCTTAATATGCCACAGTGTATTTTCATGATGTTTTGTTTCCGTGGTTGTTTGTTTTATGAGTGATCTCCTTGAAAGATTGACTTGTTTTCTTTGTTTTACCGTCATTTCCTGTTTTTGGGTTGGTGCTTTTATTTTGATACAGTGTGTAACCGGAAATCAGAAAAAAAAGACGAATCTGCAGATCTGCAGCGTTTGCACGACACAAACGAGTCAATTAAAAGTTAAAAAAACATTAAAGAAACGTCAAATTATAAGTTCGTTTAGCACCTGGCTGATAAAGGCACAAGGTTTGTCATCATTTCATTTTAATTTTGTACTTAATGTTTAGAAGTAATGTGATGTCCTTCTATAGTTTGGCTTTGTTTTAATTTATTTTAAGCTAGCAATAACGCTGCTTTGGTGCGATGTAGGGCATGTCTGTCGGTCTGAAAGGGACAATTATTTCAGTTTCTTGATTTGTTATGAACATTATAAAGTTGGTAATAATATTTTTGTTTATTCCATAGCTCTTACGGTGTGTTCAAGGTGTGTTCAGAGTGTGTTTTATTGGAGCAACGTTAACGTTAATAAACCTATGAACCATCAGTTAAGGAGTTCGACCATCATTCAGCCGGGGACGCTACACTTAGTGTGCTATTTATGCGTGTTAGTGAGCACCTAGTTAATAGTGAATGTGTTCCCTAATCTAAAGTGTTACCTTTATCACATATTACACCAAAAAGTAATAATACCTTACTTATTATTTGCTATCAAAAGTCGGAATTTACAGCACTCATTATATTACTTTTGCAAATTTGATCAAGAATTGATGCACCACTAGTTTGTGTTGGAACAGAATCCACTTTATTTAAACAAACACTTGCAGAAATGCAAAGATGGCCGCCTAGCAGAGCAGTAATCTGTCTATTCCAACTTTACTGCACATGTTTTCTGCATAGTCCTTCTGATGTGACCTGTCACGTCAACACATCATCATAATTTAACCTCTAAAAGACAAAAACACCCCAATCACAAGGCAGTAATTCCTTATCTTTGCTTCGCTATTGTATTATTGTTTCTGTTTTGTAAATCATAATCCCTTACACTTCTCATTAATAGGTGAATAGTTTTATTATGTTAAAATTAGAATTAAAAATCATTAGAGAGGACTTTTCTGTCTTTCTCTGGTAGGTCCATGTCCTCCCTGTACAGTGACCCAGAATGGAGCGCCAACATGGACAGAGCAGTGTCCATGCTGTCCGGTCCTGGGGTCGAGCTGGAGGAGGCGCTGGCCTGGCTGAGCAAAACGTCACAGGACGAGTTCTTCTCTCTCACGGATATCTGGGGGGTTTTAACCTCTGCTGGGATCATGAAACAGGTACGAAGGCCGACACGTCACACGGCACACGCAGTCCTTCAGAGACGTAAATGTTGTTTTTCATCAGCTGGACCTGCGGCGACTTTCAGACGAGGCCAGCTACAACGCCACCAACCCTTACCCCGTCTACAGCGCCATAGAGAGGATGTGCTTTGTAGACGGGCCTATAGAAGGTTACTCACCTGCACACACACACACACACACACACACACCTGTCACATCAGGGTCAGAGTGAGTGACTGATTTGAAGTGTCTGTCTCACAGGGAAATGGTTTGAGGTGAGTCCTCATGAGGCTGGATTCACAGAGCTGGAACTCTTTGTTGAAACGTCTCTGCTGGGCAGTAAGTTCCAGGGGGGGGAGCTGCTGGAGCAGAAGCCGGAGATGGACATGGTGAGACTACAAGGTGTGTGTTTACAGGCGGAACAGGTCACATGAGCGCAGTGAGAGGACGTGCTGTATCACTGAAGTGTGTCACAAACCCTGAACTCTGCTATTGGATTTTGTTTTCGCTGTATTTGTGTGTGTGTGTGTGTGTGTGTGTGGGGTTCTCTCCGGGTACTCAGACTTCCTCCCAAAGTCCTAACACATGCAGTTTGATGATGAGGTGAATTAGACACAGTAAACTGTGGATTTCTGGTTTTATATCCACACTTCCTTCTTTGTGTTGATACTCTCCTCATGTCTTGTTTCATGTCACTTCACTACCAGCCTGGTGTTTGCCTGCTTCAGTCTCTCCCCTCCCTTGTCCTGGTCTCCCTGTGTTTTCAGATCTCCATAAGTTTGTTTTTCCCCCACTCCCTTGTACCCTTGTTATTTTTGCTTAATAGTGGCGTTATATCCTGCACCTGCTCATTAAAGTTGGACTTTTACCTGCACTTTCTGTGAGCTGTTGTGCTGCGCTGGTGTGACTCTGCGGCCCTGACGATGTGAAAAGTGAAAGTCACTGTGGAGGAGGAGGAGTGTAGTGAGTGCAGTGGATTTAACACAATCTGCAGCATCCACAGGACTTCTTAACAAATCTGAGCAGCAGTCAGCGTAGGTCTGTAAGACCATGACTGTTAACTGGATGCCCAACTGCTCTTCATCATCCCTCTATCCTTGTGATTTGAATAGTTATATCAGCCTAAGAGGAAATACATTTGCCTCAGATATCAGTTTTATCTCAAGATTAAACATTTCTGTAATTAAAACGAGCTCAAAGTCCATTTTACGGCCCCTAATTGAGTTGTATCTTTTTGATTATACAGATTAATAACTGCATTTACTGTACAACAAATAACAAGTTGAAAGGAAAGTCATGATCTGAGTTTGACAATCTCTGCTAATCTCATCAGGGCCGTGTGAGTGTTTGTTCAGATTTGAATGACGATGGATTAAACCACCAACAAACATTCATTCAAAGGTATTGTTACATGTAATATGAATGCTTAGATGTTACACTGTTTCCCACTTTATACTGGTACAATGGGGCACTGAGGAAGGTAGAAATATAGAAATGTCTTATGTGAAGTTACTCAAACTGCTCATGGCACAAGGCTGACTGTCCATCTGTGTGTGTGTGTGTGTGTGTGTGTGTGTGTGTGTGTGTGTGTGTGTGTGTGTGTGTGTGTGTGTGTGTGTGTGTGTGTGTGTTGTGCAGGTCTTCTTGGTTGTGCGTTGGCTCACGAAGAGATGGTCAGAGAGTTCATTCCTCCCTGGCTGAATGGTAATCTGAATGACTGACCACAGCATCATGGTGGTGCAACATATGTGAGGTATGAGTCAAACACTGTGTGTGTGTGTGTGTGTGTGTGTGTGTGTGTGTGCGCGCGTGTGTGCGTGTGTTCTTCAGTGCCTGCTCATATCAACAGTGCTGCTAAAGAGTACCTGCGCGTCTACAGCGCCCTCGACAAACTGGCGCTCCTCATCACGAGTACCGTCAAGGAACCAGCTGCTCTGTCTGCCCTGAAGACTCTGCAGGAAATACTACATGGTACAGTGACCTGCACTTATACACTGGTAATAACACAACACATGTCTCATTAGGAAAAAACCCACAGTGGTCATTAGATTCCTGTCTTTTCCAGACAAGGTAAATCAGAACCAGTCTGCCTCACTGGAGGGTAAGAGTCCGGAGGAATTACAGAGTCAGTTTCAGCAGTGGAGCCTGGAACTGTTGACAGCAGTGGAGACCTGGAGCCAAAGTCTGGAGGACGGAGACTTCAAAACACATGGTCAGTGTCCAGTAAGGACGATACACAACCAAGCTGCACAATGTCATTGATAAGACTGTCTGTGTCCTCCAGTCTCTCTGATCACAAAGCAAGTCCTTCCTCTCGTTGTGAAATGGGAGTGGGGAACAACCGGTAACTTCCTGTACCAGTATGAAGGTGAGAAGACTCATCTTTACCACAACTATAAGAATAAACTTACACAATGTTTTCATCAAGGTTTACAACAGCTGCTCTCAGTGAAAAGGTTAGAAAGACAGCAGCAGTAAAGTTTACCTCAAAAACAGACAGCAAATCAGTGATAAAGAAAGTAAATGTTGAATTAAGTGATGGTCCTGAAACATTACTTTAAGTAAATGATAATGTTGCTCTGTATTTACTGAATGAACATATAGCTACTTACCCACGGTGTAAAGATAAGCCTCTATCCTTAGACCCTCCTATCCAATGAGGAAAAACTACAATAAAAAATAATTTGATTTTCGTAGACTTACATTAAGGCTTGTTTCTACAGCAGTTTTGCATTTTCAAGTAGAAACGTACGACACAAAAGAAGAATCCTAATTCTCATTAATTCTTACACACTGGACCTTTAAACATTAAAAAGAATAAAATCAAATGGGCACTTTGTACCTTCAGTAGTAATAAGTGATGAAATATTTGTTGAATTTCAGATTTCAACGTTCCACCGTGTCTCAACACCACGGACAGAGTCCACCTGGTGGATGCAGGGCTGCTCATCAATGTGGGCTATCCTCCGTTTCTGGGAGACAAGAGAGACATCGACCTCATCATCGCACCCGAGTACAGCGCTGGAAACATGTTTGAGGTAGAACTAGAACTGATGAATATCTACCACAAATAAACATTTGTGGGAATGCCTCTTTAATTGTGTCTTTACATGGACCCTGGACACATAACACATCTCGGATTTATTCATTTTTTTTTAGTTCAGACTGGAAAAGAAATGAAGTTGTGGATGTTTTCCATGATTTTTATCCCCTCAGGCTTATTTTACCAGATAAACTGAAGGAAAACATTTTCAGTAAACTAAACTAAGAAAAGGACAGAAAGATGTCATAGCACAAATTAGATTTCAATTCAGTTTTCCTGAGTCATTAAAGCAGTCGTTCAGGAGCCACATGTGAGTCATGGGGGATTTGTTTTGGACTTCTTACTTAACATTCGTGGGCATATATTTTCACTAACATGCATGAGATGGAGTTGTGACTCATTAATCAAACACACGTCTTGGAAACGCCAGTTTATTCAGAATAATATCGGGTGTTACAGAAATAGCAGTCAGGATTTACGTCTGTGAACTGGGACACAGTATCTGTCATTTTTAAAAAGTGGGTCCCAGTTTTTAAAACACTGCGTTGAAGGGCCGCTCCTCTAATGAGGTCTAAAACCCTGCAACGGAGAAGACCTCACAAAAGACAGAGGCCGAGATAACCTGCCTTTTGAGTCCTGCTCTAAAAATGCATCTTGTTCGACAGCTCATGGCTCATGTATGACGCAGGATTTCTGTTTTACAAGGTTCAGTTTGTAGGATTTCAGACACCTTTGTTTCCGTGAAGTCGTGGGACAGGGTCACGTTATACCTCCTGGGAAGATGATATTAAGTTGGTTGCAATGTGCAACTTCACCTCTAGATGGCACTGAATCACACACACTGGTCCTTTAAATTACATGGGGGTATTTTCACTCTATAAAGAGCCACAGGTGACATTTTACCACTATATCCATAGGCTGAGTGGGTTGTTGCCATTTAAAGATTAAGACAGCACACACTGTGCTGTGAGGGTGAATGATGATGATGACTGAGTGAGTAAAACCTGAGGACCCTCTTGCTTTCCCCCGTGCTCTCCTCAGACTCTGACTCTTGCCAGAGACTATGCAGCCGAGGTGAAGAAGCCGTTCCCAGAGATAGACGACACAATCCTGGAGGACAGAGAGTGGCCGAAGGACTGCTACGTGCTGGAGGGAAAAGAGAAGGAGCCCACCATCATTTACATGCCGCTCTTCAACCGACAGAACTGCAAAGGTCTGGTTTCTACTAAGTTGCTTATACCAGAACTCTTGTGGACGACCTTCTTACATTTGACACAGGGTGAAGTTAAAGTGGTGTTTTTATGAAAGTTAGAAATCTCTCTAAGCCACGAGAACTTTTCATGAGTCCAGTGGTTTGAGCCGTCGTCCTCGTCTTCACAGGTTGAACGAGCGTCTTATGATCGTAGATATTTATCCGTTTATTTACGTGACTTTTTAAGAACAGGGGAATATGTGATGGGTCTGCTTCGATTGCACGTATCTTATTCGTACCTGATTTATTTCCACGTGCGAATGAGGCCTGAATATGATCTGAATCCGTCCGAATCCTTTTTTCTCCTGCTTCCAACTGTCATGGGGTGATTTCTGATCACAAGTGGGTCACGTGCAGCGTCACTCACTGCTCGTGTGTCACTAAAAGAACTGGACTTACATGAACAGGAACTGACAGTCCACAAACAGTTCATCCCTGTGTCTTATAACCCAGCACAACTAAACTTCTCAATTGTGTCCAATTCAAGCCAAATTATGTCCAATTATAGACACAGTGGTGTTTAATCAATGTGCATTTCCTCTTAATGAGTGTGGTTAGGTTCAGGCACTAAAGCTCGCTGGTTAGGGCAAAGAAAGGTTTTTTCCTAGCAGCAGGAACATCATCTCTCAGTGGCACAATGGTTTAGTGGTTAGCTCTGTTGCCTCACAGCAAGAAGGTGCTGTGTTTGATTCCTTGTCTGGCAGCGTTCTGCGTGGATTTCCTCTGCGCTCTCCAGTTTCCTCACACCATCAAAACATGTTTGAATATTAGACACACGCGGTCAGGTGGGTTTACTGTGTGACATCACAGCTCTGATCAAACCCATCTGCCGCGTGATTTTGTTGTAGAATGACAATAAAGATCCTTTACTTTCCTTTTCTATAAAAAAACACAGCAGGCAGCATCTATAAACCATAACACAACAAGCAACGTGACTGCTTTGCTGTTTGGTAGATATCTCACTCTTGTCATGTCATATAGCATCTTAGTGTTTACAGGAAGCTTAACTTGGCTGGCAGAATAATTGACTCTGCAGCAGCTGACCATGTTTCCCAAATCTGGAAATGATGATGTTCTCAAATGTCATATTTTGTCCACAAATCGAAATATCTTTGTGATTTGCAGGAAAGAAACCAGACAATGTTCCCATTTAAAAAAACTGGAAATTCACAGAGTTTGTTTGTAATAAAAAACAAACAAACACTCAAACTGATGAATTGATTGTCCCAATCCCAGCTGACATACTGCAGGGCGATAACCCCCCACACACACACACACACACACACACAGGGAGAACCTGAACTCCACACAGAACTCATGCAGATCAGCAACCTTCTTCCTGTGAAGCACCAGTGCTTGCCACGTACACCACTGTGTGGCCCCAGATAAAGTTTGCAGCATTAAAATAGTGTTTGATTTGTGAATAACAGCAATAACGAAAGAAAAATACAAATGAATGAAAAGGAAACTCAGGCTAACGACTCTTCACTGTCGTCTGCAGATGCAGAGGAGTTCACCGCCAAGATGAAGGAGTTCTCCACCTTCCAGCGTCCCTTCGACGAAGAGAAGCTCCAGTTTGTGTTGGAGACGGCGAAAGCCAACATGAAGAACAACAAGGAAACTCTGCTGAGGGAGATTAACAAGGCTGTTCTACGCCGACAGAACAAGACACGAGACAGTGAAATGTGAATGAAGCAACTGGTCAAACCTGGACCTCGTCTCTCTCTCCGCTCCAGCTTATGTCATCAGCTCAGTGCCTGTGATCTTTAGACTGTCTGCCCCAACAATGTTTTACATTTATCAAGCTGCTTGTTTGATGAAGGAAAGCATTTGCATCCGTCGTCCCACATTTTAATCGTCACTTATTCTGATGTGTTGCTTACACAAGTGCTACAGCCATACTTGCAGCTTGTTACTTACTTATTTCTTATATAATGCTATTACATAAGTAAGTCATAGCCTTTATAAAGCACCAGGAGTTTACTTGATACATCCAACCTGTGTCCAATCCATCAACATTTCACATGAGGCCTCCCACATTGTCCCACATAAACATTCTCTGGTCATCGCATAGACAACTTAACTTACAGGCAGCTGTGACAAAACTCAACCAAAAACACCATATATGACATTATTCTTGTCAACCCTGATTTTACATCGTTTAATTCAAATTGTTTTGGCATCATGTCTGGACTCAACATTCTTGACCTTTTCTGAATTGTGTTTGAGAACATTCTCTGTATGACACTGTTGAATGCTACACAATCATTGAAATCATTTCTTATAATATCATGTCAACACATGTTCATGTGACCGGTCTCAGTCAAAAAAAAGAGAGACTCATTAAACAATGAGAGGTGAATAAAGTCAATCCTTCATGTCTTTTTCTCCTATCTGTCTGTCTGTCTGTCTGTCTGTCGTCACCCACTGTTAACTATGTAAAGGAAAAGAAAGCAGAATGATGTCATGGCTCCGCTGCTCATTAAGAGCAACAATAGCAGATGGAACTCAACAAAATCCACATTATACGACATTTGGGGAGGATATATGGTGTGATGGAAGCAGCTGGAAGTCGGCATATAACGGATGAAGAGAGTCATAAATAGTAGTCTGTGCCCCAGTGCCTTTAAGGGGCCCCCTACCACCGCCTCAGAGTAGCTGGTGCTTGACTATTGTTGGTGCAAATGTAACACTATTATTTACATAAAGCTTTTCTTTTAACCTTAGAGGGCAGTAATGTCACAAGAAAGTGGACTCGTATTCATTTGCACTTTCATATTTAAGTATGTGGTGATACTGAACTTCAATTAAACAAGTAAAACAATTTAATGACTTTGGTTTTTAAGACTTAGAGCAGATGTGCAAATGTGCACTACAAAATAAAACCAAATAACTTAACCCTCGGTAAATTGCCGTGGGAATAATACACAGCTCCTTATATGGACATCCTGGGGGTGGTTGTTTATAGGTCACATATTCAGACTTGAGTCAAAGTTAGGATTCATTTTATATCACATTTTAGTCGTGACATAAAGTAGCAATAATTGTGCAGAATCACAAAATTAGACCGTTTTTCTTTTTCTTTTTATTGAGTTAAATGAACTTTGAACTGTGACGTATTTCCAAGTTTCACAAATTCAATCCATTTTTTAAAATTAAACATTTTGATGACTTTTTGCTCAGGTGTGTTTATATACGTAGTTGGTGAAAATGAATGTTCTTTTTGATCAGATTGTGCTGACACTTTATATTTTCACATTTTTATTGACTCTGTATATACTGTATGTTAATTAAAACATAGTGATGGAAGAAATAGCCAAAATGCTCTGTGTTGTAAGAGTTAAGCTCAACACTACTTACATATGTAAATATGTCTATTATATTATATCTGCACCTATATAAATGAACACAGCAGCAACACTTGTCTCTCGTGTTCTCTCAGTTCCTGAGGGAGTACCACAAAGCTAACGCAAGAGGGCGCACAGCATCCACAGCGGGGAGTGTCTGCGTGACCTGCACACACTCACACACACGCACACACAGCTGGGATAGAGTCCCTGCTTCTCTCTGTGCAGTTGGAGTGTTTTTTGGATGAAATGAGTCACTGATGCAGGATGATTTCATTCATAACTACAAACAGTTTCCCGTCTTCCGATTTTTCTTTAGGTTAGTCGACTATAACATCAGAATATGTCTTTATTGTGATGAAATAACAATATTATTATTATTATAATTGTTATTATTGTTATTATTATTATTATTATTATTATTATAACCATCTGGCCTTTAGATAGTGTGACTTAATTAGACCAGTGATCATTTACTGCTGAAATAAACAGTTTTCTTTGACAGTCGCAAAGATTCTGTCATCGCGCAGTGTCATAAACAACTCTCTCTCTCTTTCTCTCTCTCTTTCTCTCTCTCTCACTCTCTCTCAGTCCGTGCGCTCTTGGTGCGCTGCGCGTCAGTAAAGTTCCTGATCCGCCGCAGACAGCGAGCGGTGCGCAAAACAAACACCCGCTTCATCCCAGAGGCAAAGCAGGAAAGAAACATGCGCAATCAACGATTTCACAGGTGCAACTGAACACGTGCAAAGAGATGGCAAAGCGCCGAAATGCTGCCTGAGCCCGAGAGCCAAACACCGGGAGGCGAAAGAGGACGAGGCTGTGAGGGCGGATCTCCTGCGGGGCTTCAAACCACCTCAGCGCTCCGTGTCAGGGAGTGAGAGACCGGTGCGGAGGGGTAAGGAGGAGAACCGGAGAGGTGGAGGAGAAGTGGAGTGGGGAAAATGCTCAAAGTTTGGCTGCGTCGCCTGGAAGTGCCATCCCGCAAAGTGTCCACCCGCAACAGCTGCAGAAAAGGGAGCATGAATTGAACGAAGAATGCATGTCGTTTGGGATATAACTGTGATTCTGCAAACATATATCATCTGCACGTCATCAGGTGAGCACACGAACTCTCTGATCCTCTGAAAACACTGACAATCATCATCACTGTCATGACTTACAATGACGCTCACCTCACCTGTCAGTCAGGTAAACCTTTAATGATTTAGGCTGCACTGTAGTATTTACAATGTTCCCACCATCATCATCGTCACCATCATCATCGTCACCATCATCATCGCCATCATCATCATCATCAGCAGCAGCAGTATTTTCATCAGGAGCCTTGCACACATGTGAATTATAGTGGTGGATCACACAGTCGTAGCATCACTTCACTCATACTTCACATTTCCATGTGTCTCCCATAAGGCTGACAATATGGGCCCCAAGTGGTTTGGTCCACCAGTGTTCGCCCACTGAAACCATATGTGACCTACATAATTCAGCACCCTTTCCATGCTGCCTGGGTACTAAGTACAGTAGATACTAAGTGGGCACGGCACACACGGGTGGGGCCACCATGGAAAACACGGACAAAGCTGCTTGGGACCCATATGGTTAGACCGAATAGAACCGTATGGATCCCTCATGGACGTGCTGGCTGTGTAGTTAAATCACTCAGCATGTCTAAGAGCCCATTCAGTGAGACACACACACACACACACACACACAAATCTTAACCATAATCAGTTCCTCAGAAATGAGTTTCTGCCTCAATAGGACCAGGTTTTGGTCTCCATGAGAACTTGTGGCATAGAATGGCAAAGAAACCCTAACCCCTAGGTCTTTCCTCTGACTATCACTAATAATGCAGAAATGAGGTTCTGCCTCATTAAGGCCGGGCTTTGGTCTCCAGGGGAGAACTGGGCCAAAAAAAAAGTCAGTGTTTATATTAGAAAAGGTTAAAAAGTAATTAGTACACACACATTCTTGAACAGCAGTCTGAGTGAGGACACTCATAGACAAAATGGATTCCCTCGCACCTTCCCCTAACCTTAACCGTCACTACTAAACACCTAAACCTAATCCTTAACCTAACGCAACTTTAACACAGACCCTAATCACAAGGCTTCACCCTCAAAAAGCTAAATGTCCTCACAAGGTCAAATGTCCTCTCGAAGACATGTGCCCTCAGCCTACTACTACACACACACACACTGGGATGAGTCACAGTGTCATACTCATCATAGCTGAAGCTGTCAGCTGTCAGGCTCCTCTCAGAATGACAGTTTGTGGCTGCAGATGTTTTTCCTGAAAATAAGACGACAACACAAGCGACACACAGTGAGAGGTGGGGTGAGGGGGTGAGGGGGGTGAGGGAGGGGGTCGACGTCCATACACGCCACAAAAACTTTAGGTCAAAACAGTAGAGTTGATGCAGAATGAATCTAATCTGCAACACAGCAAAGATAGTCTTTATGAAGATGTATCATGTGGTTTTATTCATTGCTGGCTGTTATTTTGTTCTCTATAAAATCAAAAATAAATAAGACAGCTTGTCATTTGTGCATTCATCAGTGTCACATGTCTGCAGTATCCAAGAGGAAGTGACTGAGGAGGCTTTTAAAGTTGTGTATGTGTGGGTGTTATTCTCAGGAACATGATGAATGCAGTTAAGTGCACCTCAACATTATCTGTTAATTCAAAGGTGTATTTGACAATGTTTGGTTATTTTTTTTCTGCTTTATCCTCCACACGAGGGTGGAGACATGGGGCGATAGGCGGGCTACGGTACCCTGGACACAGCGTCCGTCCAAGAGTGCTGATGTATTTAATATGAATTATAATATGAATTATATCCTGACGTTTATTTATGCGAGTTGCACGGCAGTGCGGACACAAAATGGAGATTGGAGAGAGCGACCAACACCAAGTGTGACATGTTTATGTCGGGTAAGCATTTGCTGTTAATAAACTGATATTTAAAGATAGATCTTATTTTCACCATAAGCCACAGAAAATCTTTATTGATTCAAATGAACAAAAACACAACTATCTTAAACAATCTTTAATAAGCACAACACGCGTCGGTATAGAATCACCTGAATTATCTTCTGAAAACTAACGGCCAGCGATGTCAAAAACACGATTGTCAACGATTTAACAATAAAAGTGCAGGAGGCGGATGGTACAGTCCAATTAGCAAACAACACTTTTAAACCAGCCCTCATGTGGATGACTGTCTTTCAGTTGACAGCCAACAATAACAACTTCTGCAACTGGTAATGAAAATAAACTAATTAGCTTAATGAGAGCAAATATTGAAGTTACAGTCAGTGAAATACTGTTAATGTTGGGACAGTAACTTTTCCACGATCCCACAGCTCTTTAATCTTTAATAAAAGAGTCTGTCCCTCTACTTAGAACCCAGCAGGTGTGTTTCACAACATGGAAGAACAGTTTGTGTCATTTTGGTAAAGGATTTCAAACACCAAAGTTGTAACATAACCAATTTGAACTTACTGACAGACTGAGGTAGCAGTGGATCGACGAGCCCTGCGTGCGTTGATGTTCTCAATGGAATTGGATGTGGGGGTTGGTTAATAAAAGGAAAACGCTCTAATGGTGAGATAAAGTAGCCATTCTTGAGACGGCCTCTTGGGTTGAAGTGTGGCGCGCACAGCTCAGTCAGTACCTCATATAATCACATTTCAAAGAAACATTCGCTTTTGTGAATTATGTAAAAGTGGAAAAACAAATATGACTTAACAAGTGATCTGAATTATGGCTGCGAGATATTAGAATAGGATATTAGCTCAGTCATTTCACTGAATAATTAAAACGGTGGTTCAGCAGCTTAAACTTTATCACTCCACCGGTTCAGAATGATCGGAATATTTTTTTAATGTCAAAAACCTGCATTTTGATTGTGAGATGTGTGTCAGTCTGGATCTAAACCTTGTCCTGAAAACAATGAACTGTAAAATTGCTCAGTGAAAGTCTGTCACTAACATAAAAGCTCACACTGACTGAGTCCAGGATGAAACAAAAGTAACGCGGGAATAAATTGCACGAAATAAACCAGCCTGAAAATGTGCACACTGAGAGAAAATGACTGAATAAAACTAAAACAATTATCTACCTTTATGGTCATTTCTTGGCCAAATGAAGCTATCATGAGCAACAATCCACATTCATTACTTTTCAGTCATAGGGATTCTATTCTTTCTGTGGCACATGTGCATATTCATATCACAGCTACGATTCGTTTTTGATATTGTGCCGCCTTAATGTGTCTGTTACCACGCCGTGTAGAAGACCCTCACCTGAGGCAGGAAACAGGAAATTGTACCTGTGTGTGTGCATCTTCATTGTATTAAAATTCACGATTCAATTCTTAGTAGAAGAACAAATGGAAACAAGATCCCACCATGACTTTTTGTTCCCTGTGCGCAGACGTCGTTGCCTCGTTTATCTCTGTGTTGTTGGTGGTGAACAGACGGGGGCGTGGCCTGCACGGCCATGTCCATCACGGTTTGGTTCGGTTTAGTACAGTACAATACACTTTGGAATGGTTTTCCACTGAGAACAATACGTTTCCTTGGTGTTGGCTGAGCCCGATGACTGCGTCGGTGAGATAAATAGCGGTATGACGACAATGACAATGGCTGGCTGCTGTTTGCTGGCATCTTCGTTTTCCTCTTCTTGGTCGCAGCGTGCTATTTAAAATCGCTTCACCTTGAATTGGATGTTTACACCAGTCACGAGGGGGTGATGTTTTTCTGTCGCCCCAATCAGCTGACTGTCGAGGGGGAAGCTGGTCTTGCTCCAGCCACGGACCTTATGGCGGTTTTCCACTATGGTCCTGCCTCGCCACTGCGGTGACTTGTAGAGCAGTTGTTTTCAGTGTAACTGAATCATTAGAATCTATTCAGCTCGCTTGGAACCTTATCAGAGCAGGTACTGAACGAAGTACCTGGTACCAGGTACTATGTTAGTGGAAACACTACTTCAGTGAGGTGAGTTGAGCCGATGGAAACAGGCCATTACTGTACCATTTGACTCTGGTACCCCAAGGGCAGGGCGCCAAAACAATGGAATGGTAGGGGCTGGTTATTTTGGTACTATTCGTAATGGAAACACAAAACAAAACATACCGTGCTGTACCAAACTGAAGCACTGCACTGGATGGAAACACGGTTTAGAATGCCTTTTATGTATTTAACCTGATGTGTTGCTGCTTTCTGTCTCCCTGCAGCTCAGCCTATATCATCCAAGCTTGATGAGGGTTGGTGGGCGTATAAGGATGTGGTCCAGGAAAGCTTTGTTCCAGGTAACAGACCATAACCCATCTCATTCACAGCAGGGCACAAAGCCCAACACATAGTTTTGCTGTTTGACAAATGCATTTGCATGAACGATGTGGCTGACAGCAGCAGTTTTTACCAGATAGAAATGTCATTCCAATATATCTTCTGAGCTGTGCGGCTTAGATTAAATCCATTCCGTCTATGAATCCTGCTAATCCTCAAAATATGAGTATGTGGGGCTGGTTATTCGAAGCCAAACCTGCACTGAATTAGTGCTAATGACGGACTTACAATAGATTCTGAAATTATTTTTGCATAAATAATTGAATTACAACTGCGAGGCTTGATATCTTAACCTGAAGGAACAGCAGTCCTGGATGTTTATTATCATTGATTACTACTTATTCAGTCTGAGGCTGTTCACAGCTCTCCATCGACCTGTGGTTGTAAATTATTAGGTGGAAGCTTTGGGCTAGTGGATGTTTTAGATCAGTCTGATATGTTGCCCCTGAACACTTAAAGACTTTTTCTGCATTGGATGGAAAAGTGCTAACCCAACGGAGCATTCAGCATCGCTGCATTTGAAGTCGTTGTAATGTGACTAGAATCTACTGATGAGGTTTTTCCTCTCGCTTTTCCTCCCCGAGCACTTCCCTCGTCTGTTTATTCAACCTTTTGAATGCAAAGGAAAAGTCCGGGGAGAAGATCTGTTTGGTTTAGTTTCTGGGTTACATGAGTTCAGCGTGTGTGTGTATTCTGGAGTTAACTGCACTTTTATACTCAGATGAATCTATACCACACTCACAGTCTTTTGTGATTGTAAGTGAGTTCAGAGATGATGTTGCCTTTCAGGTAAACATGAGAAGTGGAGCGAACATTCCTGGTTTGCTTGTAGTGATATGGTTTGAGGAGCAGCAGTAACAGTTGGTGTACGTGTAGGTATGAATACAAATGTCTGATATAGTGTGCCAAGCTATTTTAGGAGAATCTTTTTGTATGATTTTTAAAGTGATTTATGGACACGAGCTGCTTTGAATCTGCACATTTCTGTGTTCCCAAATGTGTACAACTTATTTACTTCATCACAATCGTAGCATGGATGGCAGGTAGAGCTATCGTGAAAGGAGCAGTGGCGCGTTTCCATTGTCGTCCGAAGTCAGAGTTTCCGAGTTCCTTCAACTGGGACGCTCCCCTCCAGTTGGATTTCCAACTCTGAAAGGATACCAAGATGGCTGACACTCGTACAAACGCTGTTACTTTTACTATTTATGGCACTTCTGTGTTGTTTGTTTCAAATCAGTCGTACACACAGTACATAGAATTTTTTTCCATAAACATGTAAGAGCATGATTATCGCCTGGTATTGCTAACAGTGGCTAGCTTGGGATACATTTGCGTCCATGTTTTTTTCCTGAATTGTCACTGGTACAAGTTTAATACATGTGTTAAAGAATGCCTTTTTTATTTCTCAGGTAAATGAGAACTTCAAAAATACTACTATATTTAACCTTTACTGAAATATTTAACTATACATTGAAACAACACACAAGTAATAAAACCTACCAAATGACAACAATTTTACACTAAGTAACAGGTTTGTAATTGTTTTATATAAATAAACATATATAGATAAACTTAAGTAGTCCTTTTGAATATTCATATATTTGTTTGTATTGGATCAGTTTTTTCCAGGTGGGAGAAAACAAGTACACACAGTGGAAACAATCTCTCCCGCACAAAGGTGTAAATAATGCTCACTGTATAAAAAGACTAAATGGACTCAAATGTAAAATGCATTTGAGTCCAAAATAGATTTTGATGGTTTTATGTTGTCTTTTTGAAGAGTGGTGTTTTTTCTTCTTACCTGTGTGCGGCTGCAGCGTTAACTTTAAACAGAGTTTCATTCCGTTGTCTTCGTTCATACGAGCCTGTTGTTACCGCCACAAAACTGTGGCGGTAAAAGCTACTCAAACAAGAGGCCAAGGCTGTGTGAGAGTTTGACTGAGCCACAATCGTTTCAAACTCGTTTTGTTGTCTGTTGACGACAAAGTGAAGAATCTGTCAATGAGAACCACTGAAGTCAGGGATTTGGCTCAATCTCAACACAGGACAAGTGATGACAGAGCGCGTGAGGGACTGAAGGGAGGCGTGATGGCTGACTTTCAGCAGGGATGAGGGTTGTTGCCAGATGTGTCATTTTGCAGTGTGAAAGGGAAAAAAGGAGTTGAGGGGAAAAGCGTATTCAAATGAGCACTTTGCACAGCAGCCATTCGACTGGTCACAGTAGGAAAATAATAGGTTTAAATAATGAAATCAGTGATGTCGGAGTTCCATTTAGCTTCCTCAGGTTGTTAACCTGCATTAACTGAACAGAGCCATCAAACTGCACGTCAAAATGGCCCTAAAGCTTTCTCCCTGATAGTTTGTTGATAAGACAAAGTTTCCTGTAAAACTTTTGGTTTAATTGTCATTTAAATGTTTTTCTTTTCTTTTAAACAAACTCACCGTTAATAACCAGAGTGACAGAAACGACAGCCACGACTGAGCGACAGCACAAAAACACCTGGATCCAGCAAACGTTAGCTTCCAGATATCAGACTTTTTATGGACATCTGCGACAGATGAAGACGGATCATGACGTATCAGTGGCTCCTGGTCATTAATCTCTAGTGTGCGATGCTACCAACTCCTCCCTCTGTCTTAGCTCCCGGCTGTAAGAACTGTGCTTGTGCAGTTCTTAGTTTATATTTGTTCACATCTGTGTCGGCTTGTCTCCGTGTACTTTTATGTCGTGTTTTTGTCTCATTCGTTGCCTCCATTCTCTCTCATCTCTCCTCCTCCTCAACTCTTTTTGCCCTTCTGCGTTCTCTTTTTTTTTTTATCGGTTCCACCAGCATCCTTTTTTAATCCCACCCACAATCACCCATCCTGCCCTCTCTCCTTTGGTTATCCCTCTTTTTTTCTGTTGTCAGTCTGCCTTTATTCCCTCCAGCTTTCTCTTCCTTGTAGCCTGAATAACTTACTGTTGCTATGTTGCTATCGTTCATTTGAATTTGCCCACGACCTGATGCCCAACCAGAGCCTCACAGGAAATCTCTGCTGTGGTCAGAGATGACTCTCTCCTTTGTCTGGATTTAGAAAACAGTCAAAGGTAAAATGACAGATTTTGTTGGTCATAGGAAAAACCTCATGTCCTTTCTTTCAGTTGAACATGAGTACATTTCTAGTTTGGACATCAAATAAACAGGTTCTGGGATGAACATGTTGCAGTTGTATAAGCATAGAAGGTTCAAGAGGCAGGATTTTGTGTAGTGTTATTCATCAATAATTCCATAATCACCTTTCAGCATATTGTAAATCAGGCGGTCACTTCTGCTTAGAGCCTCTGCTGATTCTGTCTCATCACCGGAGGATTACGGCAGAGGCAGACTTTTCTTTTTTACTCTCATGAGTTTTCTTATGTCACAGACGCATCATACTCTGTAGCACAGCTTGACTGTGACAGTCACTGTCTCCAAACGCAGGCTTCATCTTCAACTGTGGGACCAAAACATCTTTCAACTGCAACACTGATCACATCAGCCTCTCCGTTAATTCAGAATCTCCTAGATGTGCTCACAGCACCCTCTGTTGGTTAATCTGGTGATTGCTTCAAACTGTCTGATGTGCCTCCAGGCTGTACATTTTGAACTCAATGAAATGAATGAATAAAATCAATAAATGTAACTACTTTGGGGGTAAATAGTTGATGGAAACATGAATATTAACATTATGTGTAGTGATCATTACATTACATAGCACATTTGCAGCATTAGTTTTGTGAAAATCTCTGTCATAGCCGAGCACATTTGGTATGGAAACTGAAATATACTGAATTGATATCAATTCAATCAGTTGAATCAGGAACTTATGAATCAGAATCAAGCTGATTATGATAATCATCATTAAGTGATACCCAGTTCTAATCAGGATGATACCAAAGCTGGCTGGAGGAGTGTGGCTGGTTGCCATGGAGACGACAAAACCTTCTGCTCTAGTTTAAATTGAAAATGTTGTGTAGTTTTGTCCAGCAACATTTTTCTGGAGCGACAAAGTGTGAACCAGGCTTCAGACGGTGCTACATCGATTGGATGTTTCGTGGCAAGTGTCCTGCATACAGGTCACTTCCATGGAACAGTCGCTACTCTAGCAATGAGAGATGGGAGGATTGCCTCTGGGTCATCTGTTGCATGTGATTTGAATGAATCTGTCAGTGCTAATCTGATGAGAGGAGCTCAGGACAGAGAGCTGGGATCCTAAAACGTTAGCGTTTTAATGTTCTGGGGATGAAACACTACTAAACACACTATTATGCTACATACTATTTTTCTTTCGCCTACTGCAGCTTTAATGATCATTATCATTAATAAGTAATCATGAGTGATGGAGCCGAGGAGTTCAGTATTATCCTTTTTACTTCCACGCTAATGTAGAGAGAGTGATTATTAAGCCTAGAATCAGAGCATCATTTTAATGGATTCTTATTGCAGACAATTATGGTTAGTGTCATCTTTACACTCCCAGAAAGATGCAAAGCAACAGGAGTATTTTGGTCTTCAGCGCCTCCTGAGAGAAATATCAGACTCTTTAGTTGCTAAATGCTCCCATATGTTCACTCGCTACCTGCTAATTTTACTGTTTCATGCTGGGCCGATAGCATACAGTAAACGAGAGCGCCGTGGGCCATAAAACCAGCACAAAGACAGAAAGCTCCATAGGGGTGAGGCTTTTTTCATGTGGGTTTTATTTCAACTGACCCTTTTCATGTTAGAGATTGTAATTTAAGCCATAGATTATTTAAAGTATAGTGTGAGTGTGGCCAATAACGTTAATAACAGTCTCCATAATAACTCCCTCTTTTCCAAGTGGTGCTTCATCTACCTCTTTTGTGTCTGAACTCTTAATTTGTACACAGTAATCCAGCACACATTATTACACGCTCATGACACAGCGATCATGTTGCACCTCCACTGATTCATCTCCACTGGCTCATTGAATTACATTCTAAATCATTTTACTTTAAACTGTAGTGTGTAACTTTTAAATATAAACAGTGTAAATGAGAAAATAAACAGTTCACAGCTCCGCGCGACTCTCTTTGTGTTTTCGCCCCAGCTACATTCCCTCGCTGCACACAGGAAGTGATTCATTTTATGTCAAGACAGATGGAGGCAACAGCAACATTGGGCTCGTAAAGCGAGACAAATGCAAACAGGTTTGATTGTGACTGAAAACACAAAGCAGCGCCCACGAAAACTTCTAGAAGTTAATTTAAGTTAACGGAGATCCAAGCAAATGACACACAACACAATTCACATGGGACTGAGACAGGAACTCTGGTATATTTCTACGACAATGTCAATCAAAAAGTGGTCCCGGTCCTTCCTCCAGTCACTGCTCCATTGACTCCCAGAGACCCTGAGCTTCCCCGGAAGTGATTTTGGCCACAATTGTCAAACACCGCCGTGACAGAAAATCTATTTTGTGCTGAGCTTAGTTTTAATGCGCTGTGATGCGATGGGATTGTACGAGATTAAAATGATGTCAGACGATCTAGGATAAATGGCTGATTCTGAACTAACTAGTCATAGTTGGTTTTAACTTTAAGTTATACAATGTAAATAAAATAGTACGTATTTGACTGTTTATTTGACAGTTTAGAGCAAGGGTGGGCAAACTTTTTAGCTCAGGGGCCACACTGACAGACGGGGCCGGGTCAGAGAGAACAATCTGTTACAGTAATAACCGAGAGTAGCCCGGCCTCTGCAAAATCAAGTCAGTGTTGATTGTCATAATTATGATATGATTTGATTTGTGCAGTTCTGTACCAGTCTGGTGGGCTGGACTAAAAATGGATGGATTTGGCCTGCGGGCCGTAGTTTGCCCACCCCTGTTTTAGAGGAAGCAGAACTTCCTGTGCTCTCATGGAGCAATCACCTCTGTTACACAGTGTCTGTTCAAAGGTTGTTTCCTTCATATCTCAGAGACCTTCTGCAGTCATATCACCACCGTTGCCCCCATTTCTCCTCATTTGCATGTCTGCTGGCTCTCGCCTCCATTACTCTGATCACAATGGCTGCCGGGGCCTCCTCTAAAAGCCTCCAACACACGGTGTGATGAGAGCACTCTTGCATTTATTATAAATTACAAATCATTACACATCGCAGTGTGACATGAATCTAAATAAGAGCGATGTACGCTATACAATGACACTCGTTGAATCGTATACCACGACAGACGTTGGTGTAGAGGGGAGAACATCATCAGTATGCACTGGTTTACAAGAGCACCAACAACAGGACAAGATTAAATCACGCTCTGGCAATAGTTCCTTTTAGACGTGAGGTGAAAAATCTAAAGAGGTGCCGGGGTTCATGGCAAGAGGAGAGAGACGGGGCACGCTGATCGATATGTTATGTCATGTCGGTCAAAGTAGCACACACACTGTGAGACGGTCAGAAAACCATGTTGTTTTTGAATTTCCCTGCCAATGAGACAATGACCAAAGGTTGTTTCTCATTAGTCATCGTCGTGGAAAGCCCAAAATTATACCTTTACATACAAGATTTGAATGTGCAACAAACACAAGCTCACACAACGTAGATGAATCACTTTAACCCTCTAAAGTGTTTTACTGTACAAAAAACATCTCTTACATTTTCAAGCTTATTGCAGACCTTGTTTTATATTTATAGTATAGTATAATATATAGTAATATTACTGGTATATAGTAATATAGTATAGTAAACTATAACCAGTAAACTGCAGTGATGTGTTTTCCTGCATGGCCTCTCTGTGACAGAGCGCAGCAGTGGAGTAAGGTGGGACTGACTGAATGAATTAACATGAGGCTCTTTCTGCACAGTCTTAATTTCATTTGACAGGTTAATTATTGAGTTGAATTCTCCAGTGAACAGAGTTTTTTATATTAACAGAATGAAATGACAGAAAAATAAAACGCTTTACTTTTGTATTTTGCACGTACCTGTCACTTCTCTGGGCTTTGCTGGCAGTGCATACATTGTTTACCTCGCCTCACTGCGGCCCCTTTGTTTGGGCACCGGTGCTGTAATGTGACATTTCAAATTATAAATAAGACTGGCGATATTAACGTGTGAGACATATTAATTCACTAACTGACGTGGTGTTGACAGTGTAGAGAGTGGGAGAGTGTGTTTGTGTGCTCTCTGCTGCTGACTGCCTGCTGGGGCCTGTACGCTGCACACACAACAGTCAGTTCAACCCTCTTGGGGTTGGCTGGCTTCACTGAGCTTAAGACTGTAAATCCTGGATAGGGGTGCATGGATAAGGTGATACTGTTGACCGAAATCAATGAAAAACTTTGTTGCCAACAAAAAGAATCGTTTATAATTGTAAAGTAAATTCAGTCACCGTTTGCTTCTTCTTTTCATTCATTTACTTTATTTTAAACTGTAAAAATATGATTATTTTTTGAATTATGTTGCCGACCCTTCGAATGATGACACTGCTGCTCGAATCACAGCGTTGTTAATATGTCATGTTGAGGAGAGATTAATAAACCAGACCAGACCAGACCAGTCCTCTTCTCAGGAGCAAAGGAGGCATGGATTCAGGCCAAGTTGTGTTCACAGCACCCTCTGTTGGACAACTTGGTGATCACTTCAAACAGTCTGATTCACTTCCTTGGCTGCATATTTCAAACTCTATTTGTTATTTGGCACATCCCTGAAACAACCTCAAACTACATGCACTAGTTGGTACACAAATACATGGAGCTATTGAGTATGTTCTTCTCTATATTATTCATTTAGTTGAGTAATAGTTTAAATAATCGATTACTAGTCAACCAGCAAAATAGTCACTAGTTGCTGCCCAAATACCAGGTTACCTGTGTGGGGAGATTTGTTATCAGCTTGCATTAACTGTGGATTTAACTTGAAGGCAGTGGACAAAGAATGTAACACTGAAGAGGGTTTATTAGCACTAACTGACGAGTATGACGAGTAAGTGTGTATAAGTGTACTGGTTTTCATAGCTATACGAATAAGCCTTTCAGAGCTACTTAGACAAGAGCCTTGCTTTACGGAGGCTGTCGTCATCACGGAGGTGCCTCCATGTTTCTACAGCGGCCAGAGAGAACTTTCTGTGTTCTGAAGTTGTTCTTTGTAAATAAAAAAGAGCAACATCATCCTTTCTGGAATGCAAAGATAGTTCCCTGACCGTAGACTGTATAAAAACACATCGAGGTAGTTTTCTCGGTTTCTACCTGAAGCCAAATAGGAAGTGAACATACATTGAATAGCCACTGGGGGGTGACTTTGCTCACTGCAATAAGAAGAATATCTAAATAGAATGGCACAATAGTTGATATAGTTAATAGTATGAATAGCTAGTCTCAGCCCTTCATCCTGAGAACATGATGTCAGTTTTGTACTTCTTGTTGACATTTAAGTATAGCACACATGAGTCAACACCAGTGTGATTGACAGCTGGTATCTTCCAATAGGAGCCCGCAGGTGGCGTCTATGGTGTCGGCTTAATCCCTATTTTGGAGGCTTAACAATTCACGTCTGGTTGCCTCTTGCCTCTGAGTCCTCCGTTTGTTATCATCAGCAGTCTCACCATTAGATTTCATTCATTCTTTTACACTTGACCTTCAAAGAGGGACGTGGTTCATTGAAAATCAAATGTGTACACTGGCATGAACATGAGCTCCGTTTATTATATGGTTGTAGCAACATAAGAGAGTCGACAAAAATACATGGAATCAACAAAGTCACTTTAATTTAAAGTTTTATAAGACACATAAATGTTTATTTTAACATTTAAAAGCCAAATAAGTAAACCAGGTATTATCTGAAATAAACGGTATTAACTGTATTTTGAGCAGAGTAAATAGTTTAGTGCACTGAGTGACTGAACTTTTCATGAGTCCAGAGAAACAACCTGTGCAGCTTTATATCCACATGTGTCTCGTATAAAAACACCAACATTTTATTTATTAGCCATATCACCAAGCCTTACCCTTACACTTGACAGAAATATTGATTTGATTTATATCATGATAAATCTCCGTTAGGGGTGGGAGGATACTGATAGCTAAAATGCTTTTGCAGATTTGTATTTAAATGTACAGTCTGTGCGTAGTGAAGTACGCATTACAAAGGCTTTTTAGACTTTATCAGATTTTACATTTTTATCTGTTTGATATTTGATCCAGTGATTTTTGACCAGTAATGACACTGACTGATACCAATTCCCGTCCCTAATTTCAATATCAAATGATATAAAAAGCGTATTGTGACCAAATCTTTTCCCCATATCGCACAGACCAAAGTGGGATGCACATTTAAAAAGTCATTTCCGTCTGTTTCTGCTGCCAAAGCAGAGATGAGACAAATATTTAACTGCATGGATTCTTTTTCTAATGAAGAAACTTATTTTAATAGTTATCTTCACAAAGTCTCCCTGTGATATTCTGACTCATAAAAACATCAACGCTGTGCACATTCCTGCTGAGAATGCAAGAATTTTTGAGCAATTAATTGACGCTGTAATCATCATTATGTAAGTATTTAGTGTGACAAATGGAACGCTTCCAGGAGTAAAATGACTCGACTGAACTCTAAAAATATCTCCATTGCTCTTTCTTATGTTCGTCACTGCATTGCAAAACCTTCAGTCTGTATTGAGATATGCTCGACACTTGTTTAGCTCAATGAGAGGCAAATGGTTTGTATTTATGTAACACTGTAGTCCACGCTTGATGACCACTCACAGCTGCTTTACAGCCGTTCAGCCCTTCATTCATCTTTCACACCGTTCACTCGCTGCCGACACAGCCGTAAGGAGCAACGCGGGGTTAAGCGTCTTGTCCAAGGACGCGTCGTCATGTAGAATCAAACCCACAAACTTCAAGTTGAAAGACAACTCACTCTCCCACTGAGCTCCAGTCAGCGACCAGAGACTAATGCCGTGGCAACGGCAAGAATCCATTTGTGTTTATCTTTCTACTCCACGTCAGAGCAGTCTGTCGTCATAGTCACCGTCCAGATCTGTTCTTCAGTGACGTTACACAACACGTCCTGATGTTCGTCATTGGGTCCAACATTTCAAATTAGTTTGTGTCGTGTGATCCCAGCATTAAAGACTGTTCTGTGTTAATCGTTTACTCCTCAAATATCCCGACACTTTCTTTAAGTTCAGGAACCTTTGGGGCGGAGCTTGCAGCTGTAAAAAACATACCTGGTTATGCTCCACAGTTTTATTTCAGCCGATCAATCTCCTCAACTGCTCGTAAAATCTCCCCGCATTAAAAATCCAGCGGTCCAGGTGTTTTGAATTCACGGTTACTGAAGCTCGTCGTTTTACAGCAGCGCGACTTCAATCTCCTTCAACTTTACTGTTGTTGTCATTTTGTCATGTACTGTTCCCATGAATCACTTCACCTGTGGCAGCCCCATGTTTAATTTGTCTCAATACAGTCCCATAAAGATGGGATTGTCAGAATTCATCATACAGTGAGAGCATAAAGGGCCTGTTTGTTCTGTGGCTTCACTGGTCAGCTGATCGCAGCATCACTGTCATGCTGTTTATACAGTGTGTATATATAACTTCTCTAAGCAGACAGAACTTGACATAAACTCAGTTTTTATTGCTTTTTGGTGCAAAAAAACGCCTCATTCCATTAGACACAGTTGATGCCGGTGCATTTCTGTTTTACATTATGGCTTACTGTGTGTGTGTGTGTGTGTGTGTGTGTGTGTGTGTGTGTGTGTGTACAGAGAAATAACACCGCCACCATCCCTGGCAGCTACAGAGTGAATGATTTCATATAAAATATAAAATAACTTCTACAGGATGTCTGGATTCAGAGACACAATTTTACTGTCTCTTGCATTTCTTACCCAGAGAACGTCAAAGGCGGACCACTGCACCCTCTGGTGCCTTTAGTGGGTTGATCCTTGCGTCTATAGATATATATGTTGATGGACCACACCGTGTCATGCTAATATTAGGGGTGTGAATCACAGGTTACCTCACAATACGATACATGGTACACGGTCCACACTACCACTAATATCACGACACAGCCATTCTGTGATAATCAATATATTGCAAGACAATCAAATAGCGATACAACACGATATCTGTCTAACTGAAGAGAACGAAACGTCTGTGAAAACATCTGAAAAGTCCAAAATGCAGGATTTAACATAGAGAACAAAGGCCATTACGTCTCTGTGTTGAACGTGGATGGAGCGTCTCTTATCGTAGCTTTTTCCTCCGTCTTCTTCTTCAGCCAGGTAACGTCTGCCCAAGTTTCCCTCGTTCATTTGAGCAGCGCCACCCTGTGGAGACATGAAGTAGCAACGCCCGCCGGAGTGAAACTGGCAGCTCAACCGACTGTTGACTTGAGAGCTTTAGATTTGGGCATTAAAATATCAGTTGTTGTCCGTTTTCCCGTCCCTAGCTAATTATGTCACACTAATTACGTAGTTGATGCAGCTGTCGTTACCCGGCCGACACACTCCACGCTGGATACACAAGTATCAAGGAGAGTCTCATTTTTTTGTCGGTTCTAGACGTTCTTTCATGGCTTCTTGAAAAATGAGAAGCCATGTGTGGCTGAGTCACCAGTGAAATAAAAAAATCATACATTCAATAAATTACAAATCTTCTCTAAACTTTTAGAATATGGATGTTTACCAAGCGAGCTAAATGAGGGAGCATTGGTGTTTTCATGTCCAGGTGTGGCCGAGCTGGTTGAAGGGCAGAAGCTACAGCGTCCTCTCTGTGGCTGAGTACCAGCCTCTTGTCAGTGCTCGTCATTCACAGGGTTCACAGGAGACTTAATTGGGTCTCAGGGCAGCGGTGGTTGACCACAGGCTTGTGGAGACGGCTGCTGACCGTCTGCGAGGACTGTCATTGGTCCTGAAGTAGGCCAGTGGGGCAGAGACGGTCCCCTCTGGTACGACCTTAATCTCTTTCAGGAGTAGTCTGTTTGTTGGGATTAACACAGATGAGGGTGGGGGTGGGGTAAAGTTCTGAATACGTCCTTGTCATGTGTTTATGTAATCAGCGTCTTCTTATAGCTGACATGCTTGTAAGATTTCAGTCTTTAAATGTTAATATGATAGGAAGCTTATATGTAACTATGCAACTGATTGCACTTGCCCATTAGAGTTCACTGTTCTTTTACATATTATGGATAGAACATAGATGAGATGCTACATATTTAGAAATGTTTTGGCTGCAAAATTGGACTCACTTCCCTTCAAAGTTTGAATCTCTCAGCTTTCTTGGCTCAGCACGTCAGACAGAACTGTCAAACTGCCAGTCTCTCTTCTCTGTCCGCTCATGTTCAAGATGGCCAAGGCAGAGATGCTTTTTGTGAGCAACCTCGCCAAAGGATCGATGTGTTTATGTGTTTATGTGGGAGCTAAAGGCAAAAGGACCTTTTTAAATAACTGCTCCTTTCTTGAGCGAGTGTCAGAGATTGTGCAGCTCGTCTCAGTCGGTCTGGCTCGTGAGCTTGTCTTTGAAAACACACAATGTGAAAAAACTGCAATGTCTTTATAGGCCTCTCCTCAAGGTCCTTTGTGTGAAGTTACAATTAGAATAATGTGGAAATAAAGAGGGAGAGCTGGGTTTGTGTGTTTCCTCTCATTACTGTTTCTGTGCAAAGAGAAAAAGATTGTTAAGAAGAGGAAGCAGTTTGTGTTTGCCTATCTTTTATGATGTTATGAGAGAATGACATACTTCACCTCCACCTGGCTGGAGGAATAGTTGTTTTTCATTAGCCCAGAATGAGCTTTTGAAGTGGGGTCTACAGCCCCAGGTTTGGAACCACCTTCCACAGTAGACTGAAGATCTTGAGAGTTTTGCTGCTAATTGAAGGCGACACATGTTCTCCAGCACATTTGGAAAGGAACGGTGAGGTGACGAGATGTTTTTGCAGTCTGTTGTTGTCGCCTCTCATCATGTGATAACGCTCGCAAACAGACACACTTTCACTCACTCTCCACCTGTTGCTTACGTGTGAAAATTACCCAAATAGCTTCAGTGTTTATAACAATGAAATGGATGTATGGATGTGTTTGTGCATGAACACACTGTAATGCAGCATCTTATGTCTGTATCTCGAGGTCATTTAAGGTCGTACACATTTCAAGTGTATCACCTTTTAAATAAATGACACCAGGTGAAAAGTCAGTACATGGCAGTAGGTTTGTGAAGGGAAGCTGCGTTAACAGGTGACTGCAGCAGCAGCAGCAGCAGCTACATTTGTGCATGCACCAACAGCTTGAATTCTATTTTCACAACTTCCTCACTCACTCTCTGCTTAGCGCCACCTTCTTCACAAGCAACAGTCCTCCATTTAACTTCTCCACTCAGTTGTTTTGCTCAGGTTAAGAACCAAAACCAAACAAATGGAATATCGTTGGTATTTCTGTGATTAAATGTCACCTGGCATGAGCACGACTGAAGCGAAATTCACACCCACTTTGTGTTGAAAAACCCTTGAGCCTACTGACCATTGCACACACACACACACACACACACACACACACGTTTGCATGACTATAATAAGGTCTTCAAATACCATTAGTGTCTATGTGCAGCTGCTGAGAATGATAATGATGCCCAGCCTTACATGTGCTGTGTGTGTGTGTGTGTGTGCTGTATATGGGCCATTCTACCGAATTCGTGCAAATTGCTGTCCCACAATAAAAAAACTATTTAACAAAACAATTAAGAATTCAGACCTTCAATATTTACTAAGATTATGTTATGATCTAGTTAAACACAAGACTGTAACTATTTAGTAATTAAGCTAAATATATACAAAATCATCATTTATGCTACCTTCCTAGGTACTTTCTATTGGGAAGTAGTTGTCCCAATCTCTAAGCCCTAAATTTCAATCCATGAAAATAATACTTAAAAGAATTTTGTCATTTTTTCCAATGGTGTATTTTAAAATATATGTTTGGTTTCTTTTAAACAGAATGTAAAATGTTTTTTAAATTACAAAACATGCTTTAAAAAATGCTGTCCCACACTTTCATGTCACAACCGTAACACGAGTTGTTTTACCACATGGGTGGAGCCTGGTTTTAGTCACACCCCAGAATTTCTGACCAAGAAATGACACTGCATCCCTGTGCCTCATGGCTGCATGGTGAGATATTACCTCTCATAATTTTTAAGTAAATGGGTTCCAAAGTCTGAAAATCAGCATGTTGCATTAATAATTGTCACAACCGTACACGTATTATCTGCAAGTAAATACACTTTTGGGGGCTCAAAACAAAATATTATGTTTTGTTGTGTGTACAACTGTTCAAACATCTGTTCCTAGCCATTTACTTGTTAGCATGTTTGAGTTATGCTAGGAATTAGCTAAAAATGTCACAACCGTAACAGTCACAACCGTAACAAATTGTAACGTTACGGTTGTGACATAATCATTATGGTAGTGACAACATGTAATGTTCCACATATTTAAGGACATTTTTCATCATTATTATTACATTATACTCTTAAAACATAATAATAATAATAATAATATTGTTATTATATTTGATTTGTAAAGCACATTTCATTTTTAAGAATCTCAGAGTGCTAAATAATGTTTGATATGATAAGGAAAGAAGGAAAGAGAACGAAACTAGAAACGAAAGAAAGGAGGAAAGATCAAATCTATCAGTGATTTATCTGACAGGGAGCAAAGGAAGGTCAGAAGATCATGGCGAAAAAGACAGCAACATCACAGGCTATTGGTGAAAAGTCAAAGAGAGGTGGAGAGATTGTGCACAACTTCCACGCCACCTCCCACACCCTCTGCCACGCCTTCTCCCATGCCGCCTTACCTTCCACGCACTTCTAGTGAGACTAATAAGAGACGTTGGAATGCGTGACCACAGAAAAATAAACTTGAATGGAAGAAAGAAAAATATAGAAAACGGTGCCATAGATTGTGCATGAGGCCAGAGAAGTCAAAATGTTCCGCAAGAACAAAAACTCAGAAGGAAGTATGGAAGCACAGAGTTCCTGTGCATATCAGAAAGACCCTTCTTTTTCATAACACACTCATGCACAATTTGCAGAAAAAAAATACAAGTCTGCCAATTATAAAGAGAAACATGGATTAAGACGCGCATTGACAAGCAGGTTGCTCAGAAAATAAAATCTTGTTTCTATGCTCAGAGAAACACTAGGCAGCTCCCACAGGCAGCTCTCAACACGACTGCAGACAACCCACATCTAAAGTTCACCTGTCAGAGACATAACATTTGTGTTTGTAAAATTCACATTAAAAGGCAGGTTATGAGTTAATATTAAGCAATAAGGTTGAGGGGATATAATACAACCTTGCAAACAAAATACTGTGGTCACAAGCAAAACAGTGCAGTCACTACCGTAACAGTGCGGTCACTACCGTAACACTGAATGTTTTGTAAAATAAAATAAGAATTGAGTCATTAAATAACATTTTATGATAACTATTGGTTAAATATACATTCAATGTAATAACTAATGAACTCTGAGATCTCTATGATCAGTGTAATTCATTTTACAAAAAAGATTGCATTTAAATTTTGATGAGTCTTAGAAAATAAACTTTGAAATTTGATAAAAAAATTATTTTAATTGATTTAGTTGTAAAACCCTTCATAATAAATTACTAAAATTATTCTTTAGAAGGTGTATGGACACACAATATTAACAGATTAATATAATGGTTTTTATTGCAGTGTGTTGCTGTGTTACGGTAGTGACAAATTTCAGGAGTTGAAAAACATTTCAAGAACAGGCAGACATTAATATATGAAATTTGACTGCGCCTTTACTAGATATGTACCATTGAAATATGGTACAATATATGTATGGACAAGGTTTTTGGAAAAAACAACTTTTGAAAATGTGTTTCCAACTCTGGACTTTGCACGAATTCGGTAGAATGGCCCATATACTGTACATATTTGTATTCAAGCAAAGCTGCTGCAAAAATACAATCACTGGATGATCTGATCATTTTCCTGTTACAGCACCAACTATTTTATATGTTGTGTTAAATATTCATGTGCATATCTTAGCTTCCCGCGCTACACAGTAGTGCTGCATTACTTTTATTTACGGTTCATATTATAGCAAATTTTTTGGATCTCTACAGTGATCCCTAATTTCAACTGACTGCATCGTATTTTATGTAGTAGTTGAAATGACATGCTCTGAAAATGTCAGTGATTGAAGTGACACGAGTTTAGTTCCGTGTCATTAGTGAGATGTTAAAGTTGTTGATATATTTTTGTCAGTTGGTAAAGATACTGAAGCATGCACGCACACACACACACACACGCGCACGCACGCATGTGTACATGATATTTGAATACTTGATGGTATTATTTGTTATTTATTTGAATATTCTAAATTCCAGTGCATGAGACTCAGTGATGTAGAAAGAGTAATGCAAGGTTCACAGTAGGGCTGAAACAACTATTTTGATAATCAATTAATTGGTTTGAGTGCTTTTTCACTCACTTCAGCTTCTTAAATGTAAATATTGTCTGGTTTATTTGCACCATATAACAAATAAATCATTAAAACGGAATCGTTTTGGTTTGAGGACAAAAAAGACGTTGGACAACATCATCATTTCCAGTTTGGTACTGAATTCATTGAGAAAACAATTGACTGAGTAATCGAGTTCACAGTGTGTTGAGCTAATGGCAGCATGGAATGAGTCCCATTCAAAGATGGTAAAGGTCAGCACTTCTGTGGGATCTAGAGCGTATTGACCTTAGAGGAGCAGCTTCAAGTTGCATTCAAGGAACCTCTTAAACTCAGGCCGCTGTCACCTTGTGATCATAGATGCAACACAAATCACGTCGTCATTGGAGTAGAAAGATTTGTTTGTGTAAATGTAATCGCTGATAAAACATTAGTTTTTTATATGTAATCATGAAACGTCACTGACTTTTTTATAATCAAGCAAGTAAGCGAGTTGTAGAATACCAATGCCCACGCCTATATTTACATATTCCGTGTTAAATGTACTGTAATTTGAGATAATACTGATGTTTTGTTTCACAGACAGACAGAGACATGTTTCGATTGAACTTTATTTTTATTTACTTTAGTCCAGTGAGCGATGCAGAGCTCACCCAGACGCAGCTTGTTGGCAGAAGAGTTAAAACTGAATGTGTCTCTCCTCGGTCCCTGTTACAGTTAGAGATGGCTGACAGCCCACTTGAGATAAAGAGAAGAAGCAAAAAAAAAAAGACTGTATCACCTCTGGTGTGTTCATGGAGGAGGAGAAGGAAACCTATTTTGGAGAGTTTTTTGTGTGGTGTAAAAATGTTTTGTGTGTGTGTATGTACTTTACTGTGTGTGTGTGTGTGTGTGTGTGTGTGTGTTGTGGGTATATTATATCATAGCTCAGGGTTGTTATTGGGGTGTGCTGCAGAGTGAAAGTAGGACACCAAGTCAGTGATCAGAGGAGCCTCTGTCTTGCTCTCTTTTGCTTTCTCTCTTTCGCACATGTGCACACGCATATAGACACGCACACACACACACACACAGCTACTTTCCACATCTTTTCTCTTTGTTTCTGTCATGCAATTTGCCTGTCTTTCTTACCCTTTCTCTTTATTATCTTTCTCTCAGTGTGCCTTTCTTTCTCTCTCTCTCTCTCTCTCTCTCTCTCTCTTGCTCCCTCACACACACACACACACACACACACACACATGGTTGACATGCAGGCACACACCCCTGCAGACACTCACAGGGCCACAGGAGAGAAGAGGAAAGAAGAGGAAGAAGTAAATGGAAGTAGCAGGATGAGGAGGAGGAGGAGGAGAAAGGGAAGCTACATATCTCCCACACAGTGGAGGAGGTATGAGCAATTAGATGGTAGTCGAGAAGAAAGAGAGAGAGACATGAGAGACAGAGAGACTCTCAGTTTGAGAACAAAAGTATCAAGTGAACCAAGCTGCACTGCAACAAAAACAAAAACACCTACTTTGTGTGTCTTGCACACCCACCAGGCCATAATATACCACGACACGACAGGAGAAAACGTGGCTGCCAAAGCAGACGTAGCTGTGCTTTATTACTCTGCCCAAAATCTAAATGTGCATTTCCACAAAGGTTTTATTTCAACAAGGACAAATGAACATCAGCAGGTTATGTCTGAAGAGAGTAAGCTGTGTTCTCCTGAAACAGTTGGGTGTCGGCCACAGTACGTAGGTGGGTATTTTTGAAAACAGAGGTCTTCCTCCTCCAGTTTTAAAAATAATCCTGTCCACATATGCCAAGTTCTCTAGCATGTCCACATGAAAACACTCAAACCCACTCTTTCACACGCATGCACAGTCAACAGGTGGCGATATTACTGGAACTTTCTTGTCTTGTTGTTGTCCCTGAACACACAGGGACAAAATGTCACTGGAGGAGAGTAGTTTGAGCAATTTGTTCACGTCTTATGTCTTTTTAATTTATTTTATACACATTTTATGCCTCATGTGAGCTTTAATTATTCTTCTGTACAGCACTTTAGTCCACTGTGAATGTTTTAAGTTACAAATAAAGGCGGATTGGATATTTCTCAACATCACTCACTAATCAATCACTAAAAAGTTAAAACACAGAATTCCATGTATTCATGTGTATTGTAATGACTGTGAAAATGCACGTGTGCTGCAGTGCTTTAATGTAACAAATACAGTAACAGTGGGGGACACATATAGACATATAGCAGAGCTGGGAATTAAACCCACAACCTTCCAGTTGAAGGATGACTCACTCTACCACTGAGCTACATTTTATATCACAAAATTACGTTTGACACTTACGTTTCAAGACTTTTACTCAAGTAATATTGTAAAAGGTGACTTCAACGTCTACTTTTACTCATGTCCTGTCTCCACATGCACTGTGAACAGAAATCATACAAATCTTCATTCTTGCAGTAGTTTTCCAAAATGAATCTACTATCACAGAGCAAATCCACAGCTGGGGTTAGGGCTGTCACAAAGAAAATAAAAATAAAAATAAAATAATTACAAGTTGAAACAAATTAATAATGACCCGCAGGTTGAATAAATTCTAATAGTCCCTACTTTTATTACATTTCCATAATTGTTACTCTATTAGCATTAATATTCATAACATACAACACTCAGTAGAGTAGGATGGAACACATGGAATAAACACTCCCTGAACAGGGAATCACTGACAACAGGAGGAACCCCTGACAGCTTTTTTTTATTACAACTAAAATGTAATAATGTTAGTCAAAACAAAACAGCACAATATCATTTCTAGTATTATTTGCCAGAAAGCCTGGTAGGACTCGAGTGTGACTCTCTTTGTATTTATAATATCACCCATGGAGAAGAGCACATGCTCTTGTACAGATGTCCCCAGCACACACAGGTAATTATAAGTGGTTATTTTGTGCGTCCCATGTAGCAGGTTGTGTCTGCAGATAGAGGAGTTTCCCTCATGTGGGCTTGCATCTCCAACATGCTGTCACTGCTGCAGCTGCTGCTGCTCAGTTTGTACTGGTCATATATGGTAGGAAACCTTACGAGCGAGGTCTGCTGGAACTTCAAAAGGTCTATGAGACTGCAGCATGCATTTGCAAACAGGTCATTACAACTCAAACTTAAACTCCTCCATGTGACAGATCCAGTGTGTGTGTCTGTGTGTGTGTGTGTGAAAACATGTTTGCAAGAACCAAATATTGTTTTTATTTCAATATTTAAAGTTGGAGTCGGTGTTCTTCCAAACCGTGGCGACACTTAAAACCTGAGCAATATTTACTCATCCAGGTCTGTTTTCATTATTTTGATTTATTCATTCATAGCCTAACACATGCAGGCATCAGAGGTCACGTTCTTTATTTTTAAAAGTTGAGGACAAACAGAACAGCATCTGATCGCAGGTACACATTGTTTCTGGCAGGGAACAAACTGGAACTTGACAGTAGTTGCAGTACATGCAGCCCCAGATTTAAAAAAAATAATTAAATAAAATACACATTGTGATTCACACTTAACATTTCAGTCACGGTAACATGATAAAAGTATGGTTAAAAAAATGTAATCGGGAATTCATTTAAATTCTAATGTGATTTCCACCTTTTTAATCACAATAGTAATCAAAGTAATGTGTAATACCTTTACATGAACATGTCTGTCAATCACAGTTGATAATTACCATAGAATTCATTTGAGGTCACATCCTGCCTTATGTCTCGCACTTGTTTCACATTAGGCTTTACGTGTTCTACTTTGAGTTGTTCCGATTCCGATACTGCTGAAAATGCTGGTATCGGTATTGGCGAGTACTGGAGTCCAGGCACCGATCCGATACCACAATACTACACAATTTAAAGATTTAAATCCTTTTTTTATTTTAGTACATAATGGCTGCACTTTGATTTGGTTTTTTTTAATTATTCCTATATGTATTTAAGTTGCTGTTGCACTACTATTTTTTTATACTGTTCTATTTAAAAATAAATATAAATGGCTTCCATTTGCTGTATTCATTCATGTTTTACAAAGGGTTTAACCTGAGCAAGGCCTTACCACAATGATAATCATATCACAGTATCACACACAGGCATAGTATGAATTTTTTTTTTATCACACTGTTATCGGTATCTGTTCTCGGTATCGGCCGATACCAACAACATGAGTATCAGAATCGGTATCGGGAGGGAAAAAATGGTATCGGAACATCTCTAGTTCTACTGTACTGTAACATAAAGGTTTTCCCCACATGTGATGATGATTCGGGAGGAAGTTGACTAGTTCTCCATGGATCTGGACTTATTCCTCTGTTTGGTCTTTGTGAACAGAACCGACGGGACATTATTTGCATGCCGTGCATCTTAAAACAAGCTATGTCAAGCAAAACTATCAGACCTGACTGTGGGAGCGTTTGTGTGTATACAGTGGCAGCGCTGGGACAGGCGGGGCAAAGAGTTTGTCTTGTGTCTCTGACATGTAAATGGCATGTGATCTCTTGTCAAACTGCTGAACAACCCAATTTTTGAGCAGTGGAATCCACTTCTGAAATATTTCAAACCGTTTCTTACTTTAGCTCAATGTCGCTGTTGCCTCTGTCCGTCTTCACATGAACGAGTAACTTCCTGTGTGCAGCAGAGCAACGTCACCGGGGGACAGTGAGAAACACAGAGATTTGTGTGGAGCTGACAGACTCAATCATAATAGGCCTTTGTTGATGTTTAAAAGTTACTCATCACAGTTTTAAGGCTTTGGGCCGTCATCAGTTCTGGGGTGAGACGTGGGCCGTCATTTTCCTAATGTCCTGCTGGGAGACAACAGACCTGTGACGGGACAGGGGACAAGGGAGCTCTTCACTACAGAGGAGTCCATTGGTTTAAAGAGAAGAGCCTGCCCTCTGGTGGTGACTTAAGAAGCACACTCTTTCTCACAGCCCTCCACCACACCTCTGTGTTTAGGTGTTCTCAACATTAAATTACAGAAAAAGAATCAGTGAGAGTCGTGATAGGTATCAGTTTTGATAAGCAGTATTGATGTCAGTGTTGTCAAGAGAGAGAGACAGACAGGAGAGATAGATGGATAGATAGATAGATAGGGTGAGTGATAGGGGAGTAATGAGACTCAGTCAAATAACCTCCTGATGCACATCGTACACATCCACATCCTCACCGCGGTAATGACATTAAAGCTGATGCTGGTGGTGATTAGGCAGACTGTTGTTATGGATGTGCACATTCTTGCCAAGAGGAACTGTTTGTGTTGTTAAAAAAACCCAAAAACCCTAATAAAGGAATTAGTGTCTAATGCAGCAGAGCAGGGCTGAGGTGATGGGCTGGCCAGGTACACGGAGTTGACAACTTCAGTCGATGAAGACAAAGGGGAGCACTTTAATGAGAATCATTGTATCAGAGACCTTCGAGGCATTTGGCTGTAGCTCTAATCTGCGGCTCATCACTGCAAATGAGCAGCACAATGTGAAAACATGTTTTTTGATTGAAAAAAGGAAGAATGAAATCATTTATAGAACCTTTGCTCACTTATCCTTGAGATGAGATACTGCTGTTTGTACATGTTACTGTGCTCCCAGAGTGGCTCCTCTAGTCCCAGAGTTCTCAAACTGTGGTATGTGTACCACCAGTGGTACACAAGCTTCCTCTGGTTGTACTTGGAGGAAAATCTGAACCGCTGTATAAACAGCTGAGGAATTCTGACTGGAGTGAATAGAAAATGAAACAAATACCAGAAAGAGATGTAAATGAAATAATAATCATTAGAGTGACTCACCTCTACCTCCATCTTCTTCATCGTCTGTTTACACCACTGCACTTTAATGTTGGTGATAATGCTGTTACCTCGAGAGCTACTGAAGACACTGAACCCCAAACTGGTCCTATGGTCCTATGAATGGATGGATGATGTATAAAATGGCTTATATGCATGCGTGTGAATGGGTAAATAGTATTATGTAAAATGCTGCGGCTAATAAAAGTGCTATGAACTTAACATTTACCAAACGTCACCGTACATCAGAAGAAAAAGGGCCAAGAACTCTCTCTTTGTCCTTTGCCGTAAAACTGCGGCGATGCAAAGATGGAGGCCAACGGCTCATTTCTCACTCACTTTGAATGAGCCAGTGCCAAACAATGCTGAACTGCATTGTGGGATTTCTGACGACATGCTCGGTCGGGTCGGCAATTGAATCGACATTAGGGATCCACTGCTCCACTTTGCTCATGTTATGAGTGTGAAAGTGAAACTAATAACCTGATACTGGGTTAGAGGGTTAACTGACGTGCATTGTTTAACTTAACAACGCTCTCGACAGTTTTCCAACCTCCAGAGGCTGAACATCTGGATTATTCCAACGCTTAGTCAGAGAGGAAATCTCCTCAAACCTAACAAACCTAACAAAGTAAGTCCAGTCACCTGCAGCTAACTACTGAAGATAACCTCATAAAAGTCATATATTATGCAAATATTCTAACTGGTGTTAGACAATCAAACCTTTTATAGTTTAGCTGAAACACCACTCGGACAACGTAGTTCTACCCATTGCTGATGTATTTGTGTACAGCGCACCCAGCACTGTGCTATCAATGTAGCAACATTAGCACGTCTTGTTACAAAGTCGGCTGTGGTTACTTCTGACATCGCCTCCAGCGTCAGGTGTCAGTGATGTGCACACGTGAGTCCGTGAGTGTTCCTGCTGCTTTTCTTTGTATTACAAATATTCAATCATCGTCGACCGCAAACAACACAAAGTCTGACTTTTCTTTAGTCTGTGTGTTCGTCTTTGGCCACAAATAGAGAAGTGGTTCGAGATTTAACACTGGCTTCTAACAAACCCATGAACTGTCTTGGTAGAAAAGACGTAATATGTCCAAGAACCCAACAACCACTCTAAGAGAGCTTCAGTTATTCTCGGCAGAGATGGGAGAACACTGCCAAAAGGAGGAGTGAAGCCACTTAAGTAAAAAGCATCTGACAGTCTGCTTGAATTCTGTCAAAAAACATTTAATGGACTCGGAGAGCATTTTGGGCAGAACCAGAACTCCAGCCACTGTTGGTGGGTCGAGATGAATAGTGGATTGTTCTCAGGCGCAGGATCATTAAGGCTGGTGCTAATATAATAAAGAGCTTATTTTCAACCACAGTTACAAGCATCTACTCAATAAGCATGAGTTTATATAAAAAAGTGAGTGTTTCATTGTTCCGGCTACAGTTTCTCATCCATTATTTTGCCTTATTCATGCAACAATTTTGCATTACACTGAATATGTTTGACTCGTCTTCTGTGGATAAAAAGAAGGAGGAGGAGGAGGAGAAATAGACCTGGCGTTTAAGAGAAATACAAGATTACAGGCTGACAAAGGCTTAATGTAGAAACGACCACTTTGCACGTAGTTTTGCACTTGCATGTCTTTTTAGAGATTAACTTGAGTTTTCAGCATGTTTTTCTTAGTGTTCTTGTATATCCATTATTCTGTTGTATTTGAAGTAACATCAGTGCGACTGACAGACATCACAGTAACAATGTAATTGCATGAAATATAGTATATTAAATGGAATTGTTTAGCATGACTAAAACACATAACAATCCACTCAAGTAAACAACATTCTCAATTAGATTAAATCAGGAACACACTTTTTATTATTCACATGCCTACAAATATGCTTATTACCTTGATAGTGTTTTAATAGTTTGTAGCACTTTTTAGATTTGGAGTGAATTAGAGAGATGATAACGTTTCCTGATTATGAATCTTTAAAGGTTAATGCAGAGAGAGAATGATATGGGGTAAAATATTTAATTGCATAATATTATTTTTCTGCCTTGAAATGCGATTGCAGTTCAGTATTTACATAGATTTAAAAACATTACAATGTGGGACAGCGTTACGTTATAATAATGTAGCATTATTGCTCACATATATGGATTAAAGGGACATTTGCCAGTTTTATAACACAAGCGCAGTTTACAAAAGTGAGGTGCACAAAATCAGGACAGTTGCTGCAAGTCTTCCTCCCGCTCTCTCTCTCTCTCTCTCTCTCTCGCTCTCTCCCGCTCTCTCTCTCTTTCTTCTCCTTCCAAGCCATAATATGAAATGTTTCTTAAAAAGCAGAAGTGATGGTGGAAAATACAGCCTTCTCTCTTTTTGATTCATTTAAATTGAGCCGCGAGCTGACAGCCAGATGAGCCACCATGTCACCACCACCCCGCTGCAGCCTCTCCAGCTGCAGTCTGAAGCTCTTTTGATTTTCAGTGGCGAGCGCGAGAGTGAAGAGTCAAAGTCTGCTCTCCCCTGGCAGCCTCGGGCTCTCTGGCCTGATGTTCCCTCAGCATCTGAAATAAGCCATGGGGCACTTGCTTTGAGACGTGACCTGGAGGGATGTGAGTGAGCGCAGGGAGGAGTGATGGTCCACGGTCTTATCAGGGTCCTTCACTCATAGAAATGAGTCCTAAGAATGTCTCATACAGGACTATTTCAAGTCTGCACGTCCTTTGGCTTTAAAAACCCTGATGTCTGTGTTGTTTTTCCTCTTATTCAGTGAACAAATAGAGAGCAGAAACCAGCGGAACACAAATGGCACGATTCCTCACTGCGCTGTCTTTGTAAGGGGCAATGAAACTAAGAATAAATTATGCTTTATGAGTCATTTATGCTGCTAATGTATAATATTAATGTGTGTTCTGATATAACCGCGGTGTGAAAGGGAAACGGATTGATCATGGAGCTGTGAAAGCAAATGTGTTATTACAGCAGAAATATGGAAGATAAACTGTGACTTCTACGCTCATGGAGTCTAATGATTAGAAACATAATCGGTTCAATATCATTTAATGCTTTAGCCATTTGAAAGTCACAATATTTATCACATCACCTTTGTGATGCGTTTGCTTTTGAGAAGCTGGATGTTTGAATTTCTGCTCCAATAATAATAAACATCAAATTCACTGTCACCATTGTTTGAGCTGCAGTGATCGCGAGGAAAAATCAACAACTGTTGAGTTTCATCTGTAGGACATACTCTTGTTGTTTGTGTCAATGTGATGAGACAGATTTATTTATCTGTGAGGCTGTTTCTACAGGAGGTGCAGAAGTGTCTACATCTCTCTTTTCACTCCACTTACACCAGACCAAAGGGTTATTATGAAGTTATTGATCCTTTATGATCAATAACTTCCATCACTCAATAAATCCATCACTCTTGGATCTATGGTTTGTGTGTGAACAGTAATACAAGTGAACATACTTGCACCAAAAGTCCTGCATTTATCTTTTTAATCTTAAAAAGTACAATATCTTTAGCAGTTGAAGTCCCGGCTCTTCTTGTGTCTTTGACAAACTTTAATTTCTAGGACGGCGACAGCAATATTTTCCACAGCAAAGTCGGTGATTAAACTCAATATCTCCCTGGAGTGGAGACACTTTTTGCTTAAAAGAAATTCTGACATCAAAATACTGATGAAGTTTGAAACAAATGTAGGACGTTTGGCCTGCAGCCACTGCAGAGGAAGCAGAGGAGGAGAGCCAGGATCTCAGGGGACCAGTGGGTGGAGAACCACAGGTTGGATGGCCTACAGAGACGGGGCAAGCAGTGGCATGGATGGAGGCAGATCTGGGCCAGAGGTCGGGCAGAAAAACAACATTTCAGTGAGGACAGCATTGATCTCATGGGTCTCCTCAGGAGATGCACTTAGGCTAGACGAGGACAACATGTGGAACAACACTTGGGACCTGGAAACTGGTGATGGAGGCAGTCCTGCTGGACACCCATGAGATGAGACAAAGCTGCTACCAGAACATCTCGCAGCAGATCAGTGCAGGCTGCAGGGCAGAGCTGGAGACGGTGAGCTGCAGTAAACAGAAATGTGGAAGTTTTGTGGATCAGCAGCGATTGCCAGCTGGATGTCTGGCTGTGTTTTGGTGCCAGAGAGGAAACTACGGAGTATATTGGTCAGGCTATCGTCTGGAGATCAGGAACCATGGCTTTGAATCAGAAGCTGTTGTTGTTGTTGTTGTTGTTGTTGTTGTTGGGATTCCAACTGTGAACAAAGAGCTGGCTTGTCTCCAGCTGACTCAGGAACAAGTTTAGAAGCGGATCAGATGTGGCGTTGAACTCCAGATGGAGGAGCAGATGAAATGTCAGCTGGAACCACAGACTCTTATGACGTTACTTGTGACCCCTGACACGGGAGCAGACCGGCGTTGGCTGTGATATGATATATTTATTGTGGTCCAACATCAACAACTGCTGTGAAGTATGACAACAGGATGATGTATTTCAGTGTCTTTTAATCACTTCTTTGAACCCTCAGGATGAGAGGACCAATCCTTCACTGTCACTCTGGTCTGTCGCAGTTACACGAGCAACTCGGCAAAAGTCTGTATATAATATACGTCTCTGCAAACAACCATTTGTGAGTGTGGTGAGGTTTAGGCTCATACTTTCCACGTGTCTGCAAGGGTTTGATAGAGATGATCCATGTGATCCATGCACGGACTATACACACTGACTGAACAAGCACTTCAGCTGGTGTCCAGCTGGTGGCGCACTCACAAGAGTCAAAAGATGTAGAAGAACGTAACTATTGAAACTTGCTTGACATGATGTGAGGACATCTGCTGGTACCCACGCATGAACAACTCCACACTGACGTACAAATGAGGGCAAACTCCAGGCAGAAATTGCCCCTGGGGCAGTGGTCCTCAAACGTTTTATACCAAATACCACCTGAGAAAATGTTGAGCTCTCAAAGTAACACCATTATCACCAACGTGAGCAAAGTCAGCTGGTTTATTCCCAGTAAGATCATCCTCCTCTTCCTCACACACTGGCAGAGTGACATTAGATTAAGATGGAGCGAGAGATAATCTCACTCTAATTATTAATATATTTTCATTTTCTCAGCTCCAGTGTTGGGGTAGTTACTGAAAAAAAGGTAATCCGTTACACATTACCAGTTACTTAGAGTAATACCTTACTTTACTTTGTTACTTGCTGCTTAAAGTAACTCGTTACACTACTAGTTACTTTACTTTTGGTACCACTGGTGGTGCACGCACCACATTTTGAGAACTATGGCTTTAGTGGAATGGAACAGAAGGTCAAGTGTGCATGCGTAGAATGCTGGACTGATGCAGACTCTCATTTCCGTACGAATGGAACCGCGTCCGTGTGCGCGCAAAGCTGAAAGTGAAACAGGTGTTCATGGACACAGGAGACAGGAAACATGACCCAAGCCTTGTATCGTCAATCTTTGAAAAAGCTGCTGGGGCTGAGAAGAGAGTTGACGTAGTGTCAGTATCCTGTCCTTAACAACACGCACACACACGCACACGCACACACACACACACTGCATCACAACAGCTACATTTGGTCTTGACCTACAGTATTCCCGAGCGGTTTTCTTGTGCTTCACTTTTGACGTGTTGATATGAAACGACTTTCAAACGTGTTTTTTTTTACCTCTGCAAAATAGTCAAATACTCTACTATATTTCCTAGTTTGTGCAGGAAACTAAAGTAGAGCATGGCTGTGTGTGAGAGGCCTCTCTGGTCCTCTCTCCACTGCCCCGCCCACATCACCTCAGCGTGTGCACATGAGGTTTACACACGGATAACCGTCACTCCAGATTGATCATTTCACACTGGACTGTGATTAATAATCATTTTCATTAATGACTAATGGGTCATTTACTTTACTGACGAACACATTTGTCGTTTCGGTTCATAAAATATTAAAATAAAATGATCCGTGTTTTCACAGATGCTTAAATGTTTTGTCATATCATTTAAAAAAAAATCACTTTCCATTTCCTGATTTAAGGGTTTGATGATTGATGCGTACACGACTACACACACAGTCCAGGAGGGGCAGGTGCAGGGAAGCTATTTTAATGAAATGAACAGTCTCCAGCTGGCACACGGGCAGGTGCAGAAGCACAACACGAATCCAAACTCAAAATACTCGCGCAAACACACGGGAGCTGGGCACAACTGAGGTGAAGAGGACAAACACTTGTTACTTTCTGAAGGTGCATGAAAAGCTGCCGTCACCGTGAAGGCTTTGAGCATCGTTAGTAGATCGTCTGTAATCATGACTTTTTTATTTCTGCAAATTATTCAGAGTTAATATCATCTGTCAGAGAACATATGCTGAATTAATTCAGTGTTTGATTTGCTAATAGCGTAGCTGCTCATAACCTTTCATTCAATATCAAATGATACATTTCATGGGAATATGTTGATTTTCAATCTTAATTCCTTCTTTAAAGCTTTAAAGAGCTGCAGTGAGTGTGGCACAGTGATACGTCCGACCCCCTGCTGTTGCACCTCTTGTCTAAGCACAGCCACCAAAATGCATGAGCCATTGTATGTGGTCTGAATGAAATGATTGTTTCTTACTGCACTTCTGCAACATTTCCTCTCCGATGTTCCCTTTTTTCAAAGAGCTTAATGTTTTTGAAAGAAACAATTTTACACACCCTCACTTCAAGGTCACTGTTCTTTCTTTCTTTTGGAAAATCGCCTTCAATAGACGCGGGTCATTGAAAGTGCTTGGATTTTGTAGGAGAAAGAAGTGAAGTTGACAATGAGGTAAATGTCTGGCTTGTTTGTTACAACGCCACCTACAGTTTCATGCCCTGCGTTACGTGATATACAGTCGGAATTACTAGAGATTCCATGCAGAACAATGAGCGAGTGACGTAAAGCAAGAGAGAGCAAATGACGTGATGCCTGGGAAATGCAAATTCCGCAGAAAACATCTCTTACAAGTTGCCCTCCCATCAGCACATTTGGTCCTTGAATGTGATGGAATTGATCCTGGAAAATCCTTGAATTTGCTGTCAATCAAGGTGTGAAAACCCTGTCAGAGACAGTTCCATGTCTCTTCCTCGTTGTACCAGTGGCAGGGGCTGTCCATAGAGGGCGCTAGGGGGCCGCCCCACCACTCTCCCGTGAAGAAAAAGTTCCATCAACAAAAACTTTTTGTTGTGTATTTGTATTTTAATTGAAGTAATGGTATCAGGCCTGATAATGGTGCTGGAGAATGGTGTCCTAGTGGTGATATGTGGTAACTGCATATGAAATTCACCAGCCACCTCTTTGTTGTATGCACTTGCTGAGCCCCCCGCCACACACACACACGCACACACACGCACACGCACACACACACTCTGCTGTTTGTATTTGAGTGTCTCTCTGTTGTCATTATACCCGTCTGCCGCTTTATCATCTTGTCATTTCTGTACCCTCCAATCCTGCACTACAAAGCAGCGATAGTTTAAATGCTGTGAGATCGCGCAGGATGAAATACTGTCACAGCGTCTCCGTGGATCTTTAAATATGACCTTTCGTGTCTTTAATATTGAGAGAGTTATAACAGCACAAGATAAAGTCACACAGACAGCGATAATGAGAGGGAAACTTATTCTGCGGGAAAGATGGAAGTGATATGAATACAAAGAGAAGGGACAACAACTGGGAAGGAATGACGCCGTCTACACACACACACACACACACACACACACACACACACACACACACACACACACACATGCATAGAGATGCAGGGGAAGACAGAAACCTCCTGCAGCAGATGGTTGTAAATCCCTCATGATGACTGAAGGTCGAGACCCTGCAATATCTCGACTTGTCTAAGCAGTGGTGCTGATGCTGCAGCTCAGCGGAGCTCAGACTGGTTCTGTTTTGAAAAGCCTGGCTTCACAGAGTGATCGGAGCCCTTTTTCTGTCTGCTGCAGATGTGGCTGTGAGCAGAGTGCACTTTGCATTAGTGTAATTACGCGACAGTTTGCTCTATTGGAAATATTCCAGCAGTTTTTGAAAGCTGAGGAGTTGCAGGTCAAATCCAACATGTGGTTATTACGATAAAGTCACTTGCTGTTGCAGGAAGCCCGAGAATCAGCGTCTTTCTTACCAGAGAGGACAGAGTTGGAAAAAACGCTGTTCATTTCAAATTTAACATGCAAAATCCGGTGTTAAATAAGTTACAGTTATTTTTAAATTGTTAATACATTATTTTAACATGCAGTAAATTGTAAATAACTGCCAGATACTGATAGTTATTCTGGCAAAAGCACTTAGTCACAGAACATCTTCTGGCCCTTTTAAAATAAGCAAAAAAAAAACCAAAAAAAACCATGAAAGCATAGGCGTCATATACTTAGTTTAGATCAAATTATGTTTATTTTGGTCATCTCACAACAAAAAACAAAACAACAGAATAAAAATGAAAAAAAAAACGCCTACTCTTATTACAATCTTCATTCTAACACGTCCACACAGTCACATTAATTATTACAAGTTGCCATATTTTATACTTCTCACAATCTCCTACATCCAATATCCATCTCCAAGTAACCCAAGTAACTTATATTTATCCATAAGTCTATTTTTAAACTTATAGAGTTCTACTTCTTTAGTTTGTCCATTTTCCCCTTTATTTCACACACATTTACTCCTCATATTAGTTCTTATTGTCCTTATTTTATCTTTAAACCACACATTATTAGGCTAATTAATCAGTTGAATGTCATTTAATAAACAGGGCATTAGATGGTTCTGAGTAATGTGATGTCGTGATGATCCTCATTGCTGATTGCTGTCTCTGTGGTGTAAACCCTGAGCTTGTTTAAGATCTTTTTTTTCTCCATAAAAGTCGCGTGAGTTTCCATGAACGCAGGACGTGAACCCCGCAAACACATCTGCTTCGTCGCTGAAGGTGAAATATTTCAACTCATTTCAAAAAATGCACATGATGCAACGTTGCAAAGGCAAACTTAAGAGATTCCCGATGTTGCATAAGACATGGAGGACACATGCTGTACGTGTGCACCCCGAGCAACCTTGATGGAGAAGGAGAGCGTGGGCTGGAAAGTGATTTAATGTCACTTGAGTCAAACTGTTGTGGGAGGTTAGTTAACTTTATTACAAGCCCGGGGGCAAGTTGTCACCGGTTGTGTTTGAAATGTATACAATTTGTTTTGCCTCATTTGTGCAAGTAAATAAAAATGATCCAACAAATGCTTTACATCCAGAGGCGATCCTAGATTCTGGGGCCCTTCACCATCCCTCCCCACCCTCATCACATGTGCACCCTAAGCCCTCATGAAAATACAGTCGGTGCTTATGAAGGCTCATGACTGCCACTCACAGTGGAGGTCAGTCTCGGACACGGTTCATGTTGGTCACTGTGTGAAGTCGGACCTTCTCTCATCGATTCTCCTAGCAGTCAGAAGGGGCCCCATTAAGGGGGTTTTGATGTAGCAGTGGTGAGCTGCTTATGAGTAGGGGTTCAGGGGCCTCATGGATGTTTTTGCAAAATATACCATGAGGATCGGCTTGTTATTTTCTTTCTTGGCGCTCCAGAAGTGCTGCTTACTCATAAAGGGGCCCCAATAAGGGGGTTTGGTTGTAATGGTGGTGAGCTGTATATTAGGGGGCTTTATGGTCGTCATGAAAATGCACCCAGAGGGCCCCCCCCCCACGTTTTCTTGACTCCAAGCCTAGTATTCTTCTCCAGTCAGGGTGTCACATCATGACACCTGTGACCAAAAACAAGGCACGTTGTTAACAGAATTGTATTTTTTAGCATGTGCAGGACTTGAATGATAATTAACCCTTAGTGCTCATTCTTATGTGTTGTTGAGTCAAAGTAATGATTCATTTTATGTCACACCTTTAGAAGTGATATACATTTAATGATGTGCAGACGTCACAAAATTAGACTGTTTTTCTTTTGTTTTTGTTCATAAAAACAAATTTCACAAATTCAATCCAATTCTAAAAATGTTCAGTACAGCTCAGGTGTGTTATATGTATATATATATATATGTATATGTATATATATATATATATATACATATATATATATATATATATGTATTTATATATATATATATATACATATATATATATATATGTGTGTATATATATATATATACATATATATATATATATGTGTGTATATATATATGTATATATATATATATATATCTATATCTATATATATATATATATATATATATATATATATATATACACACTGAGTGCTGAAAAAAGGATATAAGACACTCTCTATTGCACATTCTTATACCCTCTGTATGTACCCTGCAGCCAAAATGCTCTGGGAAGACACACAAAGAAGATAGCAACACAACAAACTTTTGAATGTTACATTTTACAAAAATATTAGAAAGCAAAATGTTGTTGACATTTATTATTATTTATTTCTTTATTTCTTTTCCTCTGGACACCTGCACTCCATTATTATCCTGGTAAATCCTTAGTATTTGGATCACACACTCACGGCTGCCAACTCTCATCACGGAGAGAGTGACTCACATAGTTGACCCTGATCTCGCGCCCTCACACGACGCCTGCCTTTTCTCATGCTAATTTTCCTGCTTGGCATCCTCAGCTGTAAAACTGTTTGATTGTTAAGACGACGAACCGCGGATGATCGCATGTGCACGTACTGTAGGTGGCGCTAATGTGCCAAATGATGCCTGTTTTAAATCAAAGAAGAAGAACGTGGTGCTTTGGCTTTGAGCATGTCTGTATGTTTCCATGCAAAGCTTATTGAAGCTGCTGTTGTCCCAGTACATCGATGTATTGTACAGCTTTACCTGGCACTTTAATGACTTTAGCATGTTGATACTGATGCTGTTGCTGCCTATCAATTCAAAAATGAAAAAGGCAAACGTCAGTTTTTCCTACTAATCTTTTGTCCTTTAATTGAATCTTGATCAAAAATGGAACATTTAAGACTATCTGTGATCAAACAGCTGATTCTTTGCATTTTAATCACATTTTAGTGCACATTTAGTGATGAAATATAATGCAACAGCACATCATTGATTATTTATTTTATGACATACTGTCATAAATGTCATTTATACAGCACAGTACGGCACACTTAGTCACAAAGACTCTGATGAACCCTCCTTCTGACCTCCAACTTTAAGTGTGTGATTTAAGGACAATAAACATCCTTTCCTTTAAATATCAGCAAAAATCATTTACATTTCAGAAAAAAATGAATAAATACTAACTGAACTAAAGTGAGGCTGCACAGTATATGCCGTGCTCAGCACTGTTCCTCACAGCTTGTAGCAGTTCACTATCATCATCATCTTCCTGGATTTCTGTGAACTGTGAAAATCGCGAGGTCATCACTTTGACGTGATTTTACACAGAAACCACTTCAAGGTTTTTCTGTTTCGTTGGATTTGAATGTTCCTTTAATGTGTGACTGGTATGTGAAGGCCACCGTAGTTGCGTCCTCAGTTTCTGACAATAAGATATCGATAATTCTTTACACATTTAAACCTTAAAACACCTGAAAAGACGACGGCTGACGCTCATGAACGTGTGAGACGGGCAGTGAAGGTGTCTGCCTCATTCAACCCCAGCTGCAGAACCTGAGACAAATGTGAGTCGCTGATTGTCCATGAAAATTAAGTTTTCATGGACAATGGATTTCTGTTCCTGTGGCAGTGTTTGGAAATTGTCTATATGGAGATCTGTGATTGACAGAGACCCGTCACTGACTTGCAGATTTATTACATCAGTCTGAATATTCCCCCAGCTCTCTGATATCTCATTTGTCCTGGGACAGCTGCTTTGGACACTTAATTAGTGTGAGAAATAAGATTTGAGCAGCGCTCACCCACGCCAGCGACTCGCATTTAGCTTCCAAAATCTTGTTAGTGTGAGATAATCCTACTTTGATACTTTAGTTTGTGTGTTTGCATCGGTTGTTTCTGCCGAAATGGAAAGTAAAGATGTGAAATGAAAAGATTGCTTCCACAAGCGCTGGACTTGAACCCGTGATACTGAGTATGATGCACAATTAACCCGAGAGATGAAAGGATTATTTTGGCTATGAGGCATGAGACAGAAGTAAATGGCTTCATTGATTGTTTAACACTGTGTACACCTGAGGAGTCATTACACACTTGGATTACATGAAATATGTGAGTAATGCTGTGGTGATGTAGGATTTTATATGTGGTCCAGTGCTTTACATCCACGCAGAAATGTCTCAAAAACAGTCAAGATCCTCACAAAACAAATTCTAATGATGTCCACGTTCTCTTCTGTTGTTTTATCCATCACTTGAAATTATAAAGTGTAACTAATGATGAAATATCTGCACAACCAGTGAAATTCCCACTTTGTGTTTAAAGGTCAACTGCATAATGTTTGGTAACGAGGTTTTCTTTGGAATAAATGGAATATTCTATCCATAAATATGTTTGTACAAGGTTTTGTTTTTTTGTTATTTGCCACTGCGACAAAAAAACAAAACAAAAAAAAAACAAACAGCTTTTTGTTGTGATTTTGTTTTGGAAATCCAGTGTCATCATCTTTGACGCATGAAACTGATGCTGCTCTCAACCAATAAAGCCAGCCAGGTCCATGGTATTAAAGCAAGGCTGCCTCTGGTACTCAATGAATCCAGACTAGAATCCAACTATTGTGTGAACAGAGGCACTTTAGTTTCATACAGACTGTGGCGGCGAACTGCACTCGTCTCCACACACACACACAGTACCCACAAGGCCACACCCTCTCTTAAAGGGCCAGTCTCGACCCACAACACTTACGTATGTACAGTATGTGACGGGTGAATTATTTGTATGACTATAATACAAAGTCAAGCCTTGCAAAAAATATCAGTTATATCAGTCAGCTGCAAACGCTGGTCAACATCACCCTCTTCTTTAAAAATGCTATTGGTCTTGAATATTTAAATGGTGTCGATTTAAAGGGCTCTATGTTTATAAATGTGGGTGTGGTAATGGCTGCAGTGTAATCTCACGGGGCTGCGGCGCCATTCTGAGTAATCGCCATAAAAAGTGCTTGTTTTCGCCGATAAATGGCTTGGATTGTTGTTGTAAGAGTGTGGTAACATTAGCAGACTACAGTAGGTTTGGTTAGAAGACTGGTGAGGACACTGTGACAGCTGTGTTACTGCTCGGCCGTGATGCGTTCACTGACGATCGTAAAATCCGCTCGCTCACTCTCGCTCACCTCTCGCACATTGTCCTGTTTCTAATATTGGCATAGGTACAATCTGGCTCTCCCCAAATACTGGCAATTTGCATGTCCCCGCCTTCGTGTACGTGTGCGCGAATGCTGTGAGAGGAGAGCGAGCGAGCGGATTTCTGCAGAGGAGACAACAGTGTCCTCACCGGTCTTCTAACCAAACCTACTGTAGCCTGGTAATGATGCCAGACTCTTACAATAACAATCTGAGCCTTTCATTGGTGAAAACAAGCACTTTCTATGGAGATAACTCTGTATGGTGGTCGTGTCTGCCGCCCGAGGCCATCTACTGGTCCAATTATGAAAGTACTCTTCACATACACGCCCACATTTATAAACATAGGCCCCAGGTCAAAAAATACCGGAATTCCTCTTTAAAGCCTTCCACTGTAACTACTTGAATGCTGTATTAGAGAACAGAAGGTCTGTTGGTTACATGAAAAGCTTTGGGAAGCGACTGCACAGTGAGGAGCGAGGAATATGATTTGACCTGAAAAAAGAGATTTTTATTTTGCTTTAATCCCTGTGCACCCTCTCGGTTCACTACAGTGATGCCACTGGGTCAATAAATAAAGAGAAAAGAAAAAAATCACAGCTCGGGACGAAATGTGTGCAGTCAGTGTCTGGTGATGATGAGTTGACGTTCAGCCATTTTTACTTAATAAAAAGAGAGAGAAAATTAAAACCTGTGTACAGTCAACACTGAAGAAGAGAGGAGTTTAAACTGCTTCAGGAGAGACTTTAGGATCTCTGCCGTTTTGAAGATTTCTGTGTGTCACATCATCAACTCCACACATTGATTGGTTCGACTCCAAAAAAGTTGACGTAAAAGCTGTGTTAACTGGACATAATAAATAATAATAATAATTTACACGCAAATAAACTGCACAAAAACATGCATCTGATGTGCAAAGGTGTTTACATGAAGCCTTGTATGTGCTGCAGTTCAAGCACCGTGTTTCTGCAGCAGCGTGAACGGCTGAACCAGGTTCACTCTGCATGATCATCAGAACAACATGATCTGTGGTGTGTGAAGGCCACTGCAGTTTCCTCATGAACTGTGTGAGAGGACAGAATCCTCAGAGGTGCGACTGACTGACTGACTCTGACCCAGTCAGTGAGAATACTAACCAAACTGGACCTGAAAGTGACAGGAAACCAGCTGGAGGCTGATGCAGTTAATGGAGGCTGTGATGAGTCGGTGTTGCCCTGGCCTTGACTGGATCGTTATTACTGCTCGTTTTCCTTGTTTACAGACACATGCAGAGTTAATGTCAGACTATACAAATATACTGGAGAGAGACATGAGATTCAGAATGATGCAGAATATAATCCACTGTTTATTTTCAAGGTGAAATCCACATGGCAGAAATGGAATATAAAGTAACTATACTGATGTTTGTTTGTTTTCTAGAGCACGATTATCTAAACGCATGAACTCTTGTTTTGATTACAGAATAAGCCAAAGTGCAAGGTAAACACCTGATGACTTTTCATGATAATTGAAGGTTGCCAAAGACGACAGATGTCATTATGTATTGTCCAAAAATTAGTAAGCTCTTCTGACCCTTTGAATATCTGGCAGTTTAGGAATAAGGTAGTGAGGAACTGGAAGTTCTGAGGGAAGTATATGTATATTCCACTGCTTTCCGGTATCCATCCATCCGTCTTTTACTGCTGTATCCTCCACATGAGGGCATGTGACGCATGCCAAATCCTGTCGGTTACAGAAGACCTTTGCCCCACCTCTTAGCTCCTGATGGGGTCGAATCAGGTCGCTTTAGTTTCCATTGAGTCATAAAATAAGGCAACAGCCTCTGTCCTCTGTCAAGTCCACAGGTATTATGCAGCTTTCACGTTGTCAACATGCGATAACTGAGAAGCTCCGACTCTTCTGAAAACTGCGATGTATTCAGTAAAGAAACATGTGCCTGTCTTGACTTATCAGGCTAGTGAACACTGCACTCTAACATTATTCTCCCTTCACTGTCAGGAGCACACAGGAAAAACTCAACTTACCTGAAATACTTATACGCAGATATATATATATATATATATATATATATATATATATATATATATATATATATATATATATATATATATATATATATATATGTATATATATATATATGTATATATGTATATGTATATATGTATATGTATATATATATGTATATATGTATATGTATATATGTATATATATATATATATATATGTATATATATATATACACATCTTAGCTGGCATATACATATATGACTAAAATAAATCCAACTGCTACTGCTTCATTTTCACAGTTGGAGTGAAAGAGCAGGATCACAGCACAGTTTCATCCTCCATCTACATTTTCTCCCACAAGCCTCTTGAGCTTCAGCTGTTTCAGCTGTTTTCAGCCGTATAGTGCGAGGGGCCTGTGTCAAGGGTCAAAGTCATCAACCTGTCACAAGCTACAAGTGTGCGTTCATGAGTGACTCATTTGCTTTATAGCATATGTGTAATCCACCCACACCATCTGTATTTCAGTCCATCGTTCCCTCAGCGTGATCATGTTCACTGGTCCCCTTTGTATTTTCTTCACAACGTAAGAGTGCTTCTTGACATGCAGTGCCCCAAATGATGTGACACTCAAAAAATAATATTATTTTCAAATGTCTGTAATTCCTGTGAGAAGTGAAATAAGCTCTGAGATGAGCTGGAGACCAGAATTCAGCTTTGCAGAAAAGCTATTAAAAGAAGAGAGAAAATAAGTTTTGGCTTGTAAAGTAAGACCTCGTTCTCGTTTCTTTTCATTGGAGCTGGAAACATAAAATTAAAGTCACGTATTTATCATCATGAAATACACCAGATACACTATATGGACGAAGGTATTTGGACGCCTGACTGTAGTGATGCAATCAAATACATATACAGGACCCTTTTGCTTCCTCAACATTTTAAAGTCTTTCTATGTGAATTTGTGTCCAGGAGCATTTATGAGGTCAGATACTGTCTCACAGTCTCTGTTCCAGTTCATCCCAAAGGTGCTCGATGGGGTTGAGGTCAGGACTCTGTGCGGGCCAGTCGAGTTCTTCCACACCAAAACAAAGTCAAACCATGTCTTTGTAATGGCCTTCCCCAAACTGTTGCCATACATTTGGAAACATGTCTGAATTCAATAATTCACATGTGTGGCCAAGTACTTGTCCATTTATTGGCGTGTTTCCACCGGCTCTACTCGCCTGCCTCATTTTAGTACCTGGTACCAGGTACTAAAAATAGTAGCTGCACTGGAGAGGTTCCAAGCGAGCTGAGTGGGTCCTATGCGTGACTGATTGGTCTGAGTGCCGAACAGCGTCGGACTGAAGATCAGTTAAAACGACCACAATTTCACGCAGCTGTGCAGTGATGACTCCGCCCATGTTGAGTAGGATTTTTTTTGTTGTGGAGATGCAACCTAAACCGTGCCGTGCCGCGCCGAGGCGAGGCGAGCCGGGACCGTAGTGGAAAAGGGCCATATGTAACAGTCCTGATCCTGGTGCCCACTGATGGGAGGAGTTACCCTGTGTACCAACATATGTAGCCACTGCCACACATAGAAATAAAAGGCTTGTTTTGTTGCCCTCACTAAATGCATTGTTGTAGTTACAGCATGTCCACTGTCTATGCAGAGACACGTCATGTGTGTCACAGTTGACACTTCACATGACTTTGCTGCACACGCTGAAAAAGTTCAACTCAGAATCTCAAGAATCGTTGTTGCGATCAATAAATCAGCCAAAGCCAGACGTGGTCGCTACAACACAGCCGACAATCCGAGTGACGTCAGTGTAAAGAAAGAGCTGAAAATCGTCAACAATCACTTCCCTCGTGCAGCAGATCCCGCAGCGCGTTTCACCTGAAGGCTGCAGCGCGACACGTCGCGTTGCGTTCGAGAACAAACAGTAAAGTGGCTTCTATTTCTATAGAAAGTTTAGAATCAGAACGATCCCTCTCTGCTGTGCTCACAGTCACTTAAGTTTAAAAGGCAGCATGTTGCCCTCGTTCGACTGCTGTTTTCCAGGCTGTTTGGAACACTGGAAAACATAATCCTTCCATCAGAGTCCTGGTGGATTTCTGTGGCAATGTGGGAGTGAATTTTCACTCTAACAAATATAACAAATGCATTAACTTCAAAACATAAAAATAAAAACATGCTACCTTCTGCCATCTGTTTCATTTTTGGCAGAGATACAAAGTCCAGAGTCTTTTCAGACCTTCATTTTTCGGCCGTTAGCTGAATATGTTTACAACTTATGGCGAGCACTCAATATTTTTTTGTTTCCCCTTTTTGTGTTTAGTCATTTTATTAAGCTTTAAAAAGTCGTTCTCTCGCCTGTGAGTTTGAACGAGGGACCGTAGTAAAAGATCCAAAATAGTAGTGACTTGATTTTCTTCATTTTGTTGTTGTCAGTTTGTGTTCAAGCACAGATGACGCAGGGTAAAGGAACCCAAACACCACAGGGCAGAACAACCAGCGACAATGCTGCTAATCACCTTTTTTAGAGGGTTCACTCGGGTTAATAAATCCTGGCTACGTGGAAAAAAAAAGATGTAGGGTTTGTAATCCCGGCCTCAGTGGAAGATTACACTCAGTCATGTTTAAATCTTTCAGATTCACTGCCAGCTCCAGTGCATGTTTTCCAGGTGACAGCTTAAAGCAGCCACTGACCTGTAACTCACATCTAGTTCCCTAAAGAAAATTCAGGCGTGAACTTTCAAAAATATTCCATGGAGCAAAAAGATTTGAATAAAAGTCAAATGGTGCTGTCTCTGCGCCTCGTTAGAGTCTGAATATGCCTGAAGTTAGATGACGGCTGAAACCAGTAACCTTTACAGCTCATTATTAATATTGGTTTGGGTGTAGAAATCAAATATCTCTTTGTAGTCGAGAGAATGACTTATTAACATCTGCATGACATTACTTTCACTGGGAGATTCAAGAGAAGAGAAGGGTGCAGGCAGAGCTGGACACATTTTACCTCGGCTTATATAAAAACACATTACCTTTCATTGAATAGATGTTTTTAAATGCGTTTTGCTTCAGAAGTAAAAGCTGCAGCAACATTAGTGAGAGTGAGATCTTTCCATATATACTGGTAGAGGAAAGGTGAGCTGGTTCTACTGTGAACGGCCTTTACAGCTTAATGTTGTTGCTGCATCACGTTGATGGGATCAAAAAGGTCCGGCCAGTGTTATCTTTGTTGTGTACATCAGAGACGTCAGTCTGTCCACCAGTTAATGGCAGAAACAGGTCAGAAATGAACTGATGAAGCGGTTTATTAAAAGCATTTTACTGCTCTGATGTTCTGTTGTGATGGTGTTTCGATCTCATAAAGTGATAAAAGAACATTGGCTGCAATCTTTATTGGGAGTATTTAAACTGTGCAGAAATGTACTGAATGAAATGTTGACAAAAGTTACATTTCAGTCCTGCTTTTTGTAAAAGGTGTAAATTAAAACCTTCACCATAGATCTGTGATTAGAGCTGCAACTAACAATTATTTTCATAATTAATCTGTCGATTATTTTCTCGATGAATCGATGAATCGTTTGGTGTTCAGAATATCAGAAAACCTTGAAAAAGGTTGATCGTGTTCGTCAAACCTGGAAATGATGATGTTCTCAAATGTCCACAAACCAAAACGATTGACTTTTAATGAATTCTTTGTTATCCAGAGCAAAGAAAAGAAGAAAATATTCACATTTAAGAAGCTTAAACAATCGGAAATCTTGTTTTAATCATGAAAAAAAGCTTCAAACCGATTAATCGATTAGCAAAATAGTTTTCGATTCATTTAGTAATCGATTAATAATCGATTCATAGGTTAATCTTTTCAGCTCTATCTGTGATGTTTGTTTTTTCCACCTGTCTGCACGGATGACACTAGTGACACTATGTTATGGTGGTCATTGTTTTACATCTTCTACTTCGTCACTTTCAGGGTGCATGCTGACTTGCATGAATTGAACGTGAATTGGGATCAGTAACACGTGTTGTTTTCCTGCTAACATAAAAATCCAGTGTGGTCTTCTGCAGCTGCAGCTGATCTGATTGGAGGTTTGCTGTCTGCGTACGTTGGTTGGAACAAAATCTCAAACCCGTCTGCTCATTCTCCTCTGACCTCTGGCTTCATGTGCTCTCTCATTTGTACAGTTTGCCGTGTCCTATAAATCTGTAAATAAAAAAAAAAAACAACATGGTTGTCAGAGGAACATGTGCATTATTTAAAAGAATTGTTTGAATGGACAGGGTGAAGATGGGAGTGTTGTGGTGGAGAGCGGCTGAATTTCAACTATCCCAGTATGTTAATATCCTTCTCCCTCTTTATATCTTACTGTGTCCTCACTGCTGCCGTCTGCTTCTGTCTCTCACCGGTTAGAGCTAAAGGACTGAGTGAGCAGGAAAGAGGGATCAGAGAGACAGTTGTACAGAGAGACAGTTGTACAGAGAGACAGTGAAAGGGGAAGGAACACAAAGTTGATTACCGTGGACTTGCGTCAGTGTTTGAATGCACTAAGGCATTTTATTTGCACCATATTAATATTAATTTTAGTTTTTTTGCAGCTGTCCATGGAATGCTAAATTTAAAATCCATCCAACATACAGTGGCATTATAATCTGTGGACGTCTGAGTCTACGCTTGTTTTTAAATGACGGATGAGAAAAGAAAACAAACAACATTCTCTTCTTTACTTTTTTCAAATTAGAAACATTAACATGATGAATTTCCTCTCCCTTTGTTCCGTCTTCCAATGAAAATTAATCGGTTTAAGGTGGAGGATAAAAGACAAAATGCTGGAAAAAACACACCCTGCGTGTCATGTCATCCATTACAATTGTGGCACGAGTACAGAAAGTATTATTCAACATAAACCAACAAAATGACACGTGCTCTAATTAAATGCATCACTCAAGGTGATATGAGTGTGTGAGCGTGTGATGCAGGAGACAATGCCGGTTCAAATCCCCACCTGGCCAAGATGGGGTTACCCCTGAGCAAGGTATCAGTGTGGCAGCCCACTGCTCCTAAGGAGATTAATAATAAAATTAAACTTTATAACTTCTTCTTTCGGCTTCTCCCTTTAGGGGTCACCACAGTGGAACATCTGCCTCCATCTTACCCATCATTCACTCTTTATATCATTAAAAGCTTTCAATTTAAACTGATTATTGTGCCATTTCAAGTGGCAACTGGTTGTGACATCACCCATAACAAATGGAACTCCTATTGATGAATATATGATGAATATGATATGTGCAGTATTGTATCTTCTAAGGGAAAATCATTTACAAAATGAGCATTGTGAAGAAAACCCAACACTTTTACTATTAAACTATGAACTATTTACTGACATTGTAAATGTTCCCATAGATTTTCACTCACTCACTCACTCACCTACCTACCTTCTATGGCTTTATCCTTCACATGAATGTCCCAGGGGGCGCTGGTGCAATTCCCAGCTGACGTGGGTTGAAAGGCGGGGCATAGATTTCCATTGAAACTTTCTTCCCTTTGCAGGCAGTGGAGTTTCCCCCTGGTGTCTATTCAATATATTCTATCCTCCTCATTAACCAGAAAACTCTTTTTTTTATACGCGATCTATGAATCAAACCAAGTGTTGTGTTTTATAGTCACTGCTGATGGATGTTGTTATGCATGTACATATAGACATGCTAATGCTGCGTGAGTAATGTTTCCTCCTGAGGAAACCCTGTATACAACATAATCCCTGCCCTCTGTTTTAAACATATGGCAGTTTCTTACATTGCAGATTTATTTTCATATGTGTATGTGTGTGTGTGTGTGTGTGTGTGTGTGTGTGTGTGTGTGCACTGCATACTCTACATGCATTAGTCACTGTGCACATGGAGCGAAGAGTTCTTCCCAAGAGATATGGGTCAGGATCAGAAGCAAGTGGAATGCTAATGGAAAAACAGCCTCTGCAGCATGTAGTTATCAGTGGGACAGTGTAATAATATTATACAATCTTCATTAGATACACTTGTATTTCCTGCAACTGTGTAAGATTCATTCAAAGCTGCAGTGTGTCATTTGTAAATAATACACGATCGTCGAATGAGTTCCCACAACTCTGTGAAAGTGTGTTTCCCAGTATAGCAGTGTTTTGTTTTTCACATGCTCCTTACACAGTCATGCATTTTGCATTATGACTGACGGAAAGAAAGCGCACACTTTAGGTTAAGGAACAAAGCCGGTTTTGTGTGTGGTATCTCACGATAACGAGTGTTGGAAAAGAACTTTGGCTTCAGGAATGAACCTCGGTTCTCTGAAACATGAATGAGGTGTCGTACCAAACGCTATCAATGCTAGCAGAGCTTCGGCAACAGAAGTTACACACTATAGCTTTAAACTATCCATCCATCTTCTACCGCTTTATCCTCCACATGAGGGTCGCGTGGGAGCTGTGCCAATCAGCTGACACAGGGCGATAGGCGAGGTCACACCCCAGTCCATCTCAGGGCCACACAGAGACAAAAAAAACATTCACTTTAGGGTGTCCAATTGGCCTAATCCCCAAATCTCCATGTTTTTGGACGGTGGGAGGAAGCCAGAGAACCCGGAGAAAACCCACGGATCTTTGTTCCCTAAAGTGCCGTTTGACCTGTTGCAACACAAGACAGAACAACAACAAAAGAGACAAATGCAACACAAATATCCAAACATGATCAAAGACATGCAGGAAACTGAGCTCATAACGCTTACCCTTATCAAATCATTACACAAACACCTTCAGACATAAATGTCACACAGTCCCATTAATTATTATTACATTATTATTATAAGTCGCTTTTAACATGTCGTCTAGATAATTCCTTTTATTGACACACATTTACTCCTCATTGGTTCTATTATAATATTATACAGGCAATAATAATATTATACGTAAATATTTTGTAATCCGGTAAATCTTAAATTACCAACCCAGTGGTAATTTAAAACAACGTCATAGAACCAAGCAGTGCACAGCGTCACCTTAATTAAAGTGTGTTTGCACAGAGGATTACAAGACGTCCATGTGAGTCCTTTCCCATGTGGTCAGAGCTTACCCACAGTTTGTCGTTGAGCTTGTACTGAACTCTTCTCTTTTATATTCAAATGTACTTTCATTTAATTTAATTTGTTGAAACTACCCATTGAAAACGATCCCTGATTTTATTTCTAAGGCACTCCAAGTGAAAGCTTTATTCTTCCTCAATCAAAGCTTGTTGGCAAATTCATTCTGTGCTTTTGAACGACATGATACAATGAGGAACTATCACATTACAGGTTTTTAGGGCTTCTTGTTTTACGTGTGTGTGTGTGTGTGCAGTATTTCACACAGACATTGGCGGACAGATGCAGTGAATGCTGCAGAGCTAACAGAAGGGATGTCTGATAAGGGACTTCTATTATGGCTTCCACTCTTGCAGGAGCTGATAATGAAATCATTCCAGTGGATAAATTGCTTTTATAAAGAACAAGAAAGGTTAATTTGAGCATTTGCATGTTCCTCACTGTGACACATCAATCGAGAAAGTGGCAAAACTCATCATTTTACACGTAAATGGTCTGATTAATGCCTGTTGTTTTCTGAGACCGGTGGGTCACTTCAGATTTATTGGGCTCACACAGGGAAACAATAATTTTCTAAAAGCATTATCCTTAAACAAACACACTACTTCTGTCAGTGGTGTAAGGCAAGGACCTTGGCAGGCTGGTGCAGTGGTGACTTTAGCAGAGGAAAATGATGAAGACCAGCCTTATGGGACGCTAGGTGGACGAGGTGGTAAACAATAACATCACAAAGCATGGACACAGTTTGTTTTCATCTTCCAGCACCAGGGAGTCCTCCATGCTCTGCTCTCTTGTGGATCAACAGTCCTTTTTATTCTTCATATACTGGAGACTGCTACCCTCACACTGTGCGACTGAAAGACACATAAAGCGCCACTGCATGTGTGAACAGTGTGTTGCTGATCTGCTGCGTCTCGCTCACCTCTGGGTCTCTCTCTGCTGCGGAGCTGCTGCTGTATTTTGCATAGTGTTTGCCTTTGAAATGAACACAGATATTATAGTTTTAAACATGCATATACACTCACAATGACACAGAATGAAGTCCTGCACATATTTTGCAATAAAAGCCATATTGAAAAAAAAAAGGATGGATTCAGGGAACCAAAATGCTACAGTGCTTTTATTTGGTTCGTTGGTGTCGTTTTTGTCACAGAAAGTGTTGTGTTTGTGACATATTTGACAAAGGTAGACATTGAAACCGGGCTCAGAGTTCATTTTCACTGTCTATTTTGCTGCAAAACATGTACTTTGTGAAAAGAAAACAAACAACACACTGCAAACACATCCATTTTTTTGGAAAGAACAGTTTTGAGCATTAATGCTAAGCTCAAGTGGCCTGATGGCTGGTAGGCAGTAATGACTGGGAACAAGAGCACAGTTCATGTTATCTAATTCGACAAAGATTTATACCAGTAAAGAAATATGCAGAACTTCAAACTCATCTCTTCATCTTCCGTTCATCCTGGTCATGGTCCCAGAAAAGAAGCGCGGACAGTCCTTGGCAATTCCCACCTGCCACCTCTGGAAGGATCCCATGGCGTTCGCAGGCCAGTCCAGATGTAATCTCTACAGCAAGTCCTGGGTCTGCCCCAAGATCTCCTCCCAGATGAACACGTCCGAATCACCTCTCCAGGGAGGCATCTTGGCCAGATGCCTGAAGCACGAGGAGCAACGTTGAGCTCTCCCCTGATGTCTGAGCTCCTCACCTCATCTCTCAGGCTGTGCCCTTCCACCTTGCAGAGATAACCTGTTTCTTCCACTTGTATGCACAGTCTTGTTCTTGCGGTCATTGCCCACAGCTCATGACCATAAGTGAGGGCTGGAACGTCGATGGACCAGTAAATCAAGAGCTTTGCAGAACTTTACTTGATGTATTTACTACAGCTGTCGGTTAAACGCGTTATTAACGGCATTAACACAAACCCATTTTAACAGCGTAAATTTTTCTCTTTTTGGCCAAGCAAACTTTGTAGTTTTTTCACATGGTTTTGCAACAACTAGTAACGTCAGAAAAACTACAACACCACACTGGATCTAGCTAGACCGGAAACAAAACAACAAGCACGCTGCACACAGGCTAACGTTACGTTTTGAGTGGACGGCGAGCGCTGTGCGCTTCTCCGTCTCCAAGCAGGCTCTCCGTATCCAACGCAGCCTGGATCATTTCTCGACGCACACCCCACATCCAAGTCATGATGTATGCAGTGTTACCAACCAAGCTGGCAGACCCCCGAACCCCCTCGGGCAGACCCCCGAACCGCATTAAGGAGACCACAAAGACCGCTAGCTCCTTTAGCTCGGATTAGCTCGTTACGGCAACAACACATTAAACCACGGGACTCTGTCTGCGTTGAAGAACGTCTCTTTATTCACACACTGCAGCTGATACACAGCCTCTCTTATTATTGTGCAGATACCACAATAAGACGAATAACTTAAAAATATGCAGGTGACAGAGACAGAGTCTCAATAAAAAAACAACAAAGCAAGCTGATACACTTTTCTATGCTGATCTTCTTTTTCTTCTTCTTCTTCTTTTGCTTTCGGCTGCTCCCTTCAGGGGTCGCCACAGTGAATCAACCTCCTCCATCTCACCCTGTTCTCTGTATCCCCCTCTCTCACACCAGCTAACTTCATGTCCTCTTTCACTACATCCATAAACCTTCTCTCTGGTCTTCCTCTAGACCTCCTGCCTGGCAGTTCCAACCCCAGCATCCTTCTACCAATATACTCACTATCCCTCCTCTGTACATGACCAAACCATCTCATTCTGGCCTCTCTGACCTTATCTCCAAAACATCTAACATGTGCTGTTCCTCTGATTGACTCATTCCTGATCCTATCCATCTTCGTCACTCCCAAAGAGAACCTCAACATCTTCATCTCTGCTACCTCCGGCTCTGCTTCCTGTCTTTTCCTCAGTGCCACTGTCTCTAGACCATACAGCATCGCTGGTCTCACCACTGTCTTGTATATCTTTCCTTTCATTCTGGCTGATACTCTTTTATCACACATTACCCCTGACACTTTTCTCCACCCATTCCAACCAGCTTGAACACGTTTCTTCACCTCTTTTCCACATTCTCCACTGCTCTGGACTGTTGACCCTAAATCCTTCAAATCCTCCACCTTCTATGAACTCTCCACTTTTCTATGCTGATAAGAGCATTAAAATGAGAAGAAATAATGGGACCAAAAGAAATCAGGAGGCTTTTAGAATAGATGAAAATGTGTGATTAATCGCGATTAAATATTTGAATCGTTTGACAGCACTAGTATTTCCGTTTCATTAACATGGTACCAAATCACACAAAGAGAGGGAAAAAAACTAGAATCAGCCTATAACAGATTCAGTGTCTGTGTTAGAGTTGGACTGAGAGAAGAGTGAGAGCAAAAGGACAAACAACTGCAGGAAAGGGTTCCAGTCTATGATGTTGATCAGAGACTCCTGCACCTGTTCTGTCAGGCTGCTTTAGAAAGCATAATAAGGTATGAAATACACGCCTGGCACGGTAACCTGTCTGTCCACCTAGAAACTATGCTCTGCTGCTTTGTTTAGACTGCCATGAAAATCATTTGGAGCAGATAACAGCGGCGCCTCTATGTGTACGAACAGTCTGTACTCAGGAGAGCACAGAGGAAACAGGCAGATCCACCTCACGTCCTGCAGCCGTAATATGAACTCTTTACCTTCTGGCAGATGATTCAGTCCCAAACTGTTGCAGCCACTGAGACTGTGTGCATATCATTTTGACTGTAAATCTTCACCTCTCCATTTTCTTCTCCACTACGCGTGAATCACACCAGGAGTTCTGCGACTCGGCCAAAACTACTTTAAATGAAATCATTGCAGAGCTTCACCGACTGACTGAAGAGTCACTAATTATGCAGCTATTTAGAGACGAAAGTAGAATTAAAGGATTATTCATACAGAGGATTATGGGGAGCACACCAACAGCATGGAATCAGGATTATTGAAACTTAAAGATCTAGTTGAGATGCAGACATTATTAGTTATAGTGTAAGACCAAAACCAGACTGTCTGAGAGTTTCAGAGGATGAAGACCATCCATCCATTGCTGGTAGGTTGCTGGTAGGATGAAGACCACAGGATGAAATTTAATTTTAAGCATCAATAGACAAGAACCACTTTAAAGTAAATGTGTTTATCTCTTAATAAAGGTTCAACTTTGGAATTGCCTCCAGATTGATTTAGAGACTTGTTTGAATTTATTTCACTTCTGCAACAGCATTGTTGCCTCTCAGCAAGAAGGCTGTCTGTTTGAATCCTGGTTTGATCGATGGCCTCTCTGTGTGGAGTTTACATGTTCTCACTATGTGTGTGTGTGGTTTTTTTTTCCTGGGGTCCAAGAGTCCAAAAACCTCCCATAAGTCCAAATGTGAACGTGAGACTGAATAGTTGTGTGTCTGTGTGTTGTACCCACATTTTGCCCTATGTCACCTATAAAACGCTGGACAGTGAATGAATGAATGACTGAAGAAAGAGCACATATGAAAACTGAAAATAAAGGTTTCTTTTCTTCTCTGTTTCTGCCTCTTCATGTTTTGTTGCTATGTCTATCCTTGAATGGCTGTGACTGACAGCCCATCGATGTTCACAGTCTATTGTGTAATGAGAAAGGAGCAGGTAGCACAAGATCCTTGTCTGCCTGTTCCTTTTCAATAGTGTCTGAAGTTTAATAGAGTTGTTCATTGTATAATCGGAACAAATATAAAATATAATATAATGAAATAATGTCTTTGCAATTTCAGGGATTCATGAAATACAATGTGCAGTTACCCGTAATTGTATTTATTATCTAAAATCTATATTTGATGCTCCATTGTGTAGCAATTAGTGACATCTAATAGTGAGACTGCAGACTGTAACACACAACTCTGTTCAGCTCTCCCTTTCCCAAGCTCGTGAGGGAACTATAGCAGCATACATTAGTTTGTGTATAAGCATCTGCTTCAAGCTGTGAAATACACACTCTGGCTGGTTTTTGTTTATTCAGGCTGCTGCAGAAACTTGGCGGCACAAGATGAAGGCCTCTGTAAATCAATGCCCTTGCCTAAAGTACATATAAATGTCTTAATCTAAAACCAAACAAACAAACAATGATGCACTTACTAAAAGAGTAACTAAACCCCTAACCCACTTTTTCAGGTTAAAACTACAGTGTATAAGGTTATCTAGTAATATTAGTATATATAAATATTTGAATTTTTTGTATTTTGTGTTAAAATGGTTGTATTGACCACCTTCTCTGGCTAAACACCTCCCATTACATTTGAATTTTCGTGTTAGCTGGCTCTTCTTAGACAGGTCTTTCGACATTGTCCTGGGTCTTCGTCACCAACCGTCCTCATCTAGCCACGCCCCCAGTGACACAGCAGTGGGGGTGGGGTGGGTGAATACGCAGCACTTCTTTTTTTGGTGGGAAAAAGATCCCATGTTGCACATCGTGCTTCACTTTACTACATTAGCTCAGCGTGCTCCTGTTTATTCGCTCAGTAGAAACACTGCTCTAGTCTCACGACTCCAGCTGTGCAGCTGTGTGGAAGCGAACCAGAGCACAGCGTGTTCAGTCTGCCCAGCAACAGTGAATATTATTTTCTGATTGGCTGATAGGTCGCTAATCAGTGTTGTTTTCGTCAACGATGACGAAATTATTTTGTTGACGCCGCTTTTTTTCATGACCATAACAAGACTTGTGTGAGTTTTCGTTGACGAGACGAGAATGGACGTAAATGTCAGTGTGTGGTTTGACAGACGTTCAGAGTGCACGACATTTCTGCTTATTGTGCGTGTAGTCTGTCAATCAAAACCTAAAAATGACTTGGTCCATGTTTCAAGACGGTTGGGGCGCACTGAGGAGAGTCTGCTCCGATTGACAGTCGTGCCGGGGGCAGGCGGGTGGGAGAAGCCGCAGCGAGTGCACATGTCCTCGGCCCCGGGAAGCGGCGCGGTCCGGCGGGGGTTCGGGGGTTTGTAAACCACCTTTGCCCCAAGCCCTTTCAAGCCGATCTAGAGTCGGTCGCGGCGCACCTCCGCCAGAGGAAATTTCATGTCAAACTTATGTGTGACACTGTTGTATGATGAAGTTGGCATCAAATTATGAAAAAAAATGTTGAAATGTGGAAATATGGAGATTAAAGGTTCCTGCCCAACAGTAATCTCCAAAACCTATTGACCTAAATCTTTTTTTAAACTAAAACTGACTAAAACTTTTTTGAGTTTTCGTCGACTAAAACTATCATATATAGAAATGACTAAAATGTGACTAAAACTATCATATATAGAAATTACTAAAACGTGACTAAAACTATCATATATAGAAATAACTAAAACGTGACTAAAACTATCACATACAGAAAAGACTAAAACGTGACTAAAACTATTACATACAGAAATGACTAAAACGTGACTAAAACTGTCATGTAAAGAAATTACTAAAACGTGATTAAAACTATCACATACAGAAATGACTAAAACGTGACTAAAACTATCATATATAGAAATGACTAAAACCTGACTAAAACTATCACGTATAGAAATGACTAAAACCTGACTAAAACTATCACATATAGAAATGACTAAAACATGACTATAACTATCACGTATAGAAATGACTAAAATGTGACTAAAACTATCACATATAGAAATGGCTAAAACTAAAACCATCACATATAGAAATGACTAAATTGACTAAAACTATCACTTATAGAAATGACTATCTGAGACTAAAACTATCACATATAGAAATGACTAAAAGCGTGACTAAAACTATCACATATAGAAATTACTAAGCATTGACTAAAACTATCACATTATAGAAATGACTAAAATGACTAAAACTATCACATATAGAAATGACTAAAATGACTAAAACTATCATAAGTGACTAAAAACGTGACTATAACTATCACATATAGAAATGACTAAAAGCATTGACTAAAACATCATAAGAAATTACTAAAAGCATGATTAAAACTATCATATGACTAAGCATTGACTAAAACTATCACATATAGAAATTACTAAAATGTGACTAAAACTATCACATATAGAAAAGACTAAAAGACTAAAACTATCACATATAGAAATGACTAAAACTACTAAAACTATCACATATAGAAATACTAAAAATGTGACTAAAACTATCACGTATAGAAATAACTAAAACATGACTAAAACTATCACATATAGAAATGACTAAAACGTGACTAAAACTATCACATATAGAAATGACTAAAATAAAACCTATCACATATAGAAATGACTAAAAGCATTGACTAAAACTATCACATATAGAAATGACTAAACTAAAACTATCATATAGAAATGACTAAAAGCTAAAACTATCACATATAGAAATGACTAAATTGACTAAAACATCACATATGACTAAATGATTAAAACTATCACATCTGAAATGACTAAGCGTGACTAAAACTATCACATATAGAAATTACTAAAACCTGACTAAACCTATCACATATAGAAATGACTAAAACGTGACTAAAACTATCACATATAGAAATGACTAAAATGTGACTAAAACTATCACATATAAAATGACTAAAACATGAAAACCATCACATATAGAAATGACTAAAAGCATTGACTAAAACTATCACTTATAGAAATGACTATCTGAGACTAAAACTATCACATATAGAAATGACTAAAAGCATTGACTAAAACTATCACATATAGAAATTACTAAAGCATATCTAAAAATATCACATATAGAAATGACTAAAACGTGACTAAAACTATCATATATAGAAGTGACTATTGACTATAACTATCACATATAGAAATGACTAAACTAAAACATCATATAGAAATTACTAAAAGCGTGATTAAAACTATCACATCGAAAATGACTAAGCTGACTAAAACTATCACATATAGAAATTACTAAAATGTGACTAAAACTATCACATATAGAAAAGACTAAAAGACTAAAACTATCACATATAAAATGACTAAAACCTGACTAAAACTATCACATATAGAAATGACTAAAACTATCATATAGAAATAACTAAAACATACTAAAACTATCACATATAGAAATGACTAAGCATTGACTAAAACTATCACATATAGAAATGACTAAAATTGACTAAACCTATCACATATAGAAATGACTACTAAAACTATCGACTAAAACTAAAACTATCCGTATAGAAATGACTAAAGCATTGACTAAAACTATCACATATAGAAATGACTGCATGACTAAAACATTAGAAATGACTAAAATTAAAACTATCATCAGGAAATGACTAAACTAAAACTATCACATATAGAAATTACTAAAACCTGCTAAACCTATCACATATAGAAATGAAAACTATCAATAGCTAAAACGTGACTAAAACTATCGCATTATAGAAAAGACTAAAACGACTAAAACTATCACATATAGAAACTAAAACACTAAAACTATCACATATAAAATACTAAAACATGACTAAAACTATCACATATAAAATGACTAAAAGCGTGACTAAAACTATCACATATAGAAATGACTAAAACCTGACTAAAACTATCACGTATAGAAATGACTAAAACGTGACTAAAACTATCACATATAGAAATGACTAAAACCTGACTAAAACTATCTAAAGAAATGAGCTATCACATAGAAATGACTAAAGCATTGACTAAAACTATCACATATAGAAATGACTAAAACCTGACTGAAACTATCACATATAGAAATGACTAAAACGTGACTAAAACTATCACGTATAGAAATGACTAAAACGTGACTAAAACTATCACATATAGAAATGACTAAAACGTGACTAAAACTCTCACATATAGAAATGACTAAAACGTGACAGCGTTTCAGTTCAAAAGACTAAAACTAAGACTAAATCTAGAATGGCTGCCAAAAACAACACTGTCGCTAATTCAAGACAGCTGTATGAATGAACTACGCAGAGCAATCTGCCTTTGCATCATCGATTCATAGATTACTAATTCATGTGCGGTGACTTTCATCACTTATCAGTGTGAGAAATGCCACGTGTGGCGTGTGAGTGCGTGAACTTATTAAAAATGTGCGTGTCTCAATCTGAATGCATCTCTGCTGCCACCGGAAATACCCCAACAAGCTGCCCATGCCTCACTTTGCACTTGCTGCCACTGGATCATCACGCCCCCAGCAGTGCTGACTCACCCCTCCCTCACCAATAACTCCTTGCCCACTTTTTGTAGGTTTTCAAAATCAGACATTGGGTGGAGTCAGCTTTAGTTCCTCTTTAAAGATAATTTTGTGTAGCATATTAATTTCTGCCATTATAAGTTACCTCTACCAATGGGAGCATTAAGGGTGCTAACATAGCTTGGTTTGGGAAGTGCTTTGTCATCATTCAAGATTCAAGATTTTAATTTGTCACATGTGGATGTACAAGTACACCCCCAGTGAAATGACTGCAACAAGCCCCACTGTGCAACTGTGCAGCACTAAAGATAAAAATAAAAATAAATGTTACTTACAATAAAAGTTTGAGTTGTTGAAGGATAGCAGCAACAGTGAAAGGGGAGGTCTACACGATGGTAGTGATGCCTGCTTTGATGTATGGTTTGGAGACAGTGGCAGGACAGGAGGTCGAGCTGAAGACGCTGAGATTGTCATTTGGAGTGAGCAGGATGGACAGGATTAGAAATGAGCATATTCGAGGGACAGCTCAGGTTGGACAGGTTTGGAGATGAAGTCAGCGAGTCAAGGTTGAGATGCTTTGGTCACGTGCAGAGGAGGGATAGTGGTTATATTGGACAAAGCATGCTGTAGATGGAGCTGCCGGGCAGGAGGAAAAGGGGAAGACCACAGGGAAGGTCCATGGATGTTGTGATGGAGGACATGAGGACAGTTGATGTAACAAAACAGGACACAAGGGATAAGACAAGATGGAGGCAGATGATCTCCTGTGGCGACCTCTAAAGGGAGAGGAAGAAGGAGGAGTTTGGGTTGATTTTATTGCATCACATCACTAATTCAACATGTAGAATATTGTCTTTAAAATACATGTGGAAATATCGTATCCTCTTCCTTGACAGGAGGTCCTCAGATCCATTGTGCAGTCACACTGACCACAACTGCTACTGCTGGACTTCCTTCTTGAAAGATGCAGCTACACACAGCAGAGTTTTCTGTATCATAGAGAGAAGAATCCAAATGAATATTATGCAGTAATACAATAGGGAGAGAAAGAGAGCAGGACTGGCCCTGGCACTCTAGGCCTTTTACAGCACAAGTGAGCCAGCCCTAATTATGAGCTGTATCAAAAAAGGAATGTTTTCATCCTAATTTTAAATGTAGGAAGGGTTTCTGCCTCCTTAATCTCAACTGGGAGCTGGTTCCTCAGAAGAGGAGCCTGGTAGCTGAAGGCTCTACCTCCAAAGACTATAGGAACCAAGTAAGTCTTCATTCAGAGAGTGAAGTCTCCTCCTGGGATATTATGGTACTGACAGCTGTTTAAGAAACAATTGGTCATTAAGGGCTTTTGTAGTTGAGGAAACAAATGTTGTTTTCTGTTGAGACAGGATGTGTCTAAATTACACAGGAGGAAGAAAACTGTTCGAGAGACTGAGGCAATGGACAGTGGTTAAAGAGGACTCTTCCCTGAGTTACAATCACTGGATCAGATATCGGAAAATGCTTAAATATCACATAAATGCATCACTAGTCACTTATTATGAAAATTTAAAGCAACATTTTTTCAATTGAGTCATGTTGTGGGCTGTTTATTTCTTCTTCCTGGAAGCAGAATGTCTGTTTCACAGTTGGAGGATTGTGCTTTTATGGCTTTGCATCAACACAAATGTGTTGTTCAAGTGGCATCGACTCGGGATTTCACATTTGACCAGCACCGTGTTGAGTTTTTGCAACTCGAAATTCACAGACCTGCAACTGGACCAGGCTCCTACTGGACGACACCAGCTGTCAATCACACTGGTGTCCACTGAATGTGAATATCATTTCCAAAATTGACACCATGTGCTATTGGAAAAGATCTGAAACTTTCAGTATATTCTTACTCTCTGGATAGCTTCAACCAGCAAACAGGAAGATTAGGATAAGATAAGATAGAAGATAAGACAGTAGCACATGAGTCATGCAGTTTATTACAGTGTCATATTGCACATAGTGAGTAGCATGTTACATGTGATCTACAGTGGTCTAACAGCAGCAGAGAGGAACAGGCTGGGTGTCAGGCTGTCACTGAAGGAGCTGTGATGTGATGGTGTCCTGCAGGTCAGGGCTGGGACAGGTGCTACATGAGAGATGATAGCTTGGCTACTTTGTCCACTCTGTATATAGAAAAGACGACGACTCGACTTCCATGGGATATTTACATCCATTGTCAGGGAGTCACCCAGTGATCTGACTGTCGTGGGTGGAGACACCCTGACCGTGCCGTACCATTATACCCCAAGGGAACAGTACCAAAGAATGGAATGGTTAAGGACTGTTCATTTGGTACTATTCCTTAATGGAAATGCAAAACAATACGAAACACGGTTTTACTATTTTAAAAAAGATAGAAGTCATAAAGGCTTTTATGTTTTGGAGACACTGATTAGATTCACCTGGCGTCATGGATGTTGTCGTGGTGCTTCTGGATGTTTTTACTTTGAATAAATGTGGTGTGAAAAAGACTGGATGATGTCATAATGCAGCTTTTTGGAATGATGTATTTCTTCAGGTCAAATGACGGATTCTCAGTGGCCTATAACACATCTGCCAGTAAAACTATCATAACAGTAGGTAAATCTGACTTGATTTGCTTGTTTTACATGGAAAAGAACAAAATGTGTAAAGTACGCCAGTCTTCCCCACGTCATGGTGGTGACAGTAGATATGTTTACCAGCAGTGTAATTAAAACTGCAGGCTTCAGTGTGTTTTGGACACACAGAGAGGAGCAGATGATCCTCATGGAATTGTGACAGATGAATTTTAATCAATCCAGGATCTTTTCAGTAGACAACAGGAACTGTTTTCTGTCCGTATCCAGCGCGCCCGTCGATTTGAAGTGAATAATTCATCAACATGGAAGTGGAAAGTACAGAAACTCAAAAACACAGAATTAATAATAAAAAGAGGAGTAAAGTGTAAGTAAAGAGGGTGTGCCACTCGATTACCACAGCCGCCTGTGCTGCACCTCTCCTCCCACTGTGGCGTACATTAAGTCAGTGGAAGAAAACACCAGATTGCCTGTGCATCATTGGGTTTTGTGCCATCGTCAGCACAACAGTTATCCCTCAAGGCTTTTGTACATCAACAGCAACACAAATAAATGGCAGAGGTTAATTTTGATGCAACATTGTTATTTAACTCAAGCGCCACATGATTAAGTGAATATATTATAAAAAAGCAGAAACAAAATCACTTGACAGGAAGAAATAAATGGAGTCATCAACTAGCAATGAGCCGGTGCTCTGTCATTTTACTGAAATAGAAAAAGATAGAACTGGGAAGAGGGGAAACTTCAGGATGAACAGTATGTCAGTCAGGCTGTTGTTGTTTGTGAATATGTTTAATGACACATTGTCAACAACATGCATTCTAATTAGTTAGAGGTGAACACGTCTGAAGCAACAGAAGGAGCGTCTGGTGTGTGCAGAGCCCCAAAATATCCCAGAAAGTCATATATCTGTTTTATCTTGTGCACAAGATAATGAAACACATTGAAAACTGCATAATAAAAGTATTATATGCCTGTAGTTTGTTAACCAGGGTTAGGGTGCATTTATAACCTCATAAACTGTTGATTTCTTAAGTGAGTTTGAAACATGGCAGCGTTAACGGCTTTCCTTCCTAATTTATATGACACCATTGTGTAAACTGTGGAGAGAATATCATTTAGAAAGGTTGTGTTGAACAGGTGACAGAGGAATGCACTGGCTACACGAGTTTAACTCCTGACACGCCAGAGGAGGAGCAGGAAATCATCAGGCTGGTTGCTAGGGCAAATCCTCCTGCTACACCTTGGCCTATATATATATACATATATATATATACATGTATATATATATATATATATATATATATATATACATGTATATATATATATATATATACATGTATATATATATATATATATATATATATATCTGGACTTTATTTTGGCTTATTTTATTTGCTATAACTAAGTGCTTTCACCCATTTTTTAGGAATAACTTTCAATATCTGGCAGTAATTTACAATTTACTGCATGTTAAAATAGTGTATTAACAATTCAAAATGAAGAAAAATGGAAAGTTTTAATGAGAAAAAAACACTGTAGTTGTACACAAACACCAGGTTTTGCATGTTAAATTTGAAATTTGAACAGTACAAAACATATTAAATGTCCAAAAACAGGCCCAAAATGGAAACGATGTGCAGGCCTTTTTCCAGCTCTCTCCTCACTGGTGACCACAAAATTACCGTAACAACCACACATCAACTTTGACGTGCAATTTCTCAGCTTTCAGAAATATATATGTAGCACAAACTGTTGCGTGATTAGGGTAATGCAAAGTGTGCTTGCACAAACACTCTGTGTTAAAGGGATAATGTAAGGGTTAAATGAGATTCAGAACTTGTGCACAACACAAGAAAACAACACTTAGTGGGACTTTAGGTGCTCTGTAGGTGTGCAAAGGGCTTTAAAGTAAACTTTAGTGGTTTTGTTGTATTGTAGTCCTGCTTCTTCAATTAAACTTTCTGAATTCTTTCTCCTTAACTCATGAACACACAACACAACAAACCCTGCAGTGCTGCTGCTGCTGCTGCTGCTGCTGCTACTGCTCATCAGACGCTCCTCCTGTTTGGTTCATGTCGGTGCAGCAGCAGCAGCACACAGTAAAAGTGATGTGGTGGAATATAAATCAGGGTTATGCTGGACCGTCTCTTCGCTGGCAGCAGTAACTTCCTGGAGTCTGTGCTGGTTGACATGCAGACTTCACTTGCTGCAGTCCATCATTTTTGCGTGTGAAGTTATTTCCTATCACATTAAATCCAAGGGTGTGGTTGATTAATGATCGTCGCCAGTCACGTCACTGATGTCATTACTCTGAAACAGTTGTGCCAGTCATAGTGATGCATGACAACAGCGACCCACTGAATGGAAAGAGCGTCTCTGTGATATAATGGTGATGACTCGATGATGCAGAACAGCAGTATCCGAGCACACGGCACCTCCAAACTGCAGCCAGGGGCAGATGCTGTGGATTTCTTTCATTCAACTTGTAGAAATAAATCATAAAACATGTTCAAGGGGCGTTTTTATATGACCACATCAATCCCGTACTATTTTGTCTTATTCTGACTGCATGTCTAATCATTCAAGAGTGTATGCACCATCATTTTAGAACAAGAAACATAAAGTGGTTCTTTTGCTGGAGAGAAAGTCTCCCTAACACACAACAGTGTGCCAGTAATGACAATCATGCATTTTTATTTATATAGCACTTTTAAAGGGTGCTCAAAGATACTTTACATACATAAAAAAAAGTCATAAAATAAGCATAGGCAACAAAGTACACAATAAATAAAATAGAATATAAACTCAACTAAAAATACACACAATGATGAGAGCTTTGAATGTTGTGAGGTCTGTGCAGGTCCAGAGGGAGGAGGAGGTTCTGCTGGCCCAGGTCTGGTGCTTGGTCCTCTGTGTGTTGGTGTCAGATGACAAAATGAACTTGTGTAGTATTCATCCACTTTTTACGGTCACGGTCACTCTGGACAGTTCACCAGTCCATCACAGGCAGGGCCACGTAGAGACAAACAGCCGTTCACGCTCACATTCACACCTACGATACAATATGGGGAGTAGGTAAATTGGACTCTCTAAATTGAGGTGTGACTGAGAGAGTGAATAGTTTGTTTTGTCTGTGTATGTGTCCCTGTGATGGACTGGTGATCTGTCCAGGGTGCACACGCCTTCCACCCTGTGTCATCTGAGATTGCCACAGCTCCCCCCACGACCCTCCTGTGGAGGATAAAGCAGTCGTGAGCGAGTGAGTGAGTGAGTGAGTGAGTGAGCTTTATTTTGCATCATAAATATGTTTTTATTGTGAAATATACATCACTCGATATCAAACCAAGAACTTTTAGTTTAAAATTCTGTGAAATATCATCTTTCTTGCAGTATCGTGACGCTGTGTTATCATTTTGATCTCATGTTGCTCATCCACTGAACAGTTGCTTTTAAAAAAACTATTTCCATAGACGCGCCCCTCTCGACCAGATTAGACGCTCATTGGTCATTATATATAATAATCGTTTATATATATAATAAACGATTCAAACTAGTTTCAACAATGCTGAAAAAGACGACTCTGTGTTTTTGTTTGTTTTTGTGCAGCACACAGAGGGACATGTTTTACGTCACCACTGAGGGAAGGTGGAAACATAACAGCTGCACTCAAATAGCAGGGTGGTGAAAGTGCTCTTCAGCCACATAAACTCCTCTGTGTGTGTGTGTGTGTGTGTGTGTGTGTGTGTGTGTGTGTGTGTGTGGTCCTCATAATAAAAAATAATGTTTAGTGGACACCAGTGAGCGCTGTGACACAGAGGAATGAGACGGATCAGGATTTGATGGATACACATAACTTATTGATGGATACGTTCAGCGGTGGTTCTGCTCGGTCCATGTGACACTGAGACAAATATTGAATATCACTATTCTTGGGCTTCTTTTCATTGAGTCATGTTTTTGGCTCCTAATTATGCTCTTGTCACAACTTATCTACAAACGTACGAAGGAAACTCACTGGTTTCCTCTGAGAAACATCATAGATTACTTGGCACTCTTTGTCTCCCTTGTCTCATATTCTCTCGGTATCTCTCGCTCGCTCTCTCTCTATTTGAACCCAGTTCATGAATATTAAAAAGGACAGTGGGTCCACAGGGCTTCATCCCTCTATCTCCATTCTTTTGGCTTCGTCCTCTCACTGTTTCGTGCCTTGTCTCTCACTCCTTTTTTCAATATTATCCAGAAGCACGTCTGTAGAATCTGGTCCTCTTCTACTAATTACTTCACTGTATCTCTACATTATCAGCAGCAGTAGGATTCTTTCCTTCATTTTCACTTGAAAAAGGTTCAGACCTTACATTATTGTAGCGATAAACTCGACGCTCTGGGTGGGCGTCTGACTCCCTGTTGGGTTCAGAGGATAGAAATGGAGGAGGAAGAGAGAGAGAATTCACCTTTAAGAGCTACTTCCACATTATGCTCATATGATTTGTATCAGACAGACGTCAGCTTCAGTCAGCTTTAAAGTGGCATCCGTTTGTATTATATTTTGTATTCTCTAAAAAAAGATTATTTGGCTCGAAAGATGAAAAGTTTAAGTCCATTCTTTGAAATGGCTGAAATTTCTCATAAAAACTTATTCTTGCTCATGTGGATTATTTGCTTTATTGCTTCAAATAGGTTTACCGAGGTCGTAGGTCAGTAAAAGAAGACGAATATATGAATAGAATATTAGATAAATGTATAATCTTGTGATGATAAGATCTTGTATTGTGTATTTTATAGTACATATTTTCATATTCCAACCCAGTGGAGTCTCTGTAATGAAATATCAAAGCCCAGAGCATCTGGTGAGCAGTGAGCAGACAGAATAGATGTTGGGTGTTTAATATTGTCACAGGTTCACATCAGTGGCGGTTGCTGGTCTTCAGGCCCAGTTATTTAGACGTAAATTCTGCCCCTTTGTTTCCAAGACCAAACCCATGTTGATAAAAAAATGAATGAAAGAACAACTGGAACAAGAAAATAGGATATTTATGTTAAACGGAAACAACAAAATAGTGTTTTTCTTTACATTGTATAATATGTACAAACAGAAATGGGCTCTGTTATGTTTGGGTCTGTTATGAGTTTCAAAATCCACATGGGCCAGAGACAGAAAAGGCTGTCAGTCAATAAGTGGTTCCGCCTTTCAGACAGTTCCTCCAATCATCATGCATCAGCCTGGCGTCTGTGCCCGCCCACTGC